>NC_134784.1:55008576-55078576 GCF_046742065.1 Oratosquilla oratoria | reverse complement strand
TATATATATATATATACATATATATAATCATGTATATATATATACATATATATATATATATATATATATATGTATACATATATATATATACATAATACATATATGTATATATGCATATATAAGTATATATATATATATATATATATATATATATACATACATACATATATCTGCAGTTTTAAAAGGAAAATAATAGAATCATCCTTGATAAATAAATTTCCTAATTTTAACATATATGTATATATATGTATATATATATATATATATATATATATATATATATATATATATATATATGTGTGTGTGTGTGTGTGTGTGTGTGTGTGTGTGTGTGTGTGGAAATAAGCTCCACCGCAAGGACTCGAACCTTTGCCTTAGCGACTGCTTATTATGAAATAAAGGCGATAGGGTCGAGCCAGCCAGGCCGTGCAAAAGGAATGACCTGGTTTACGACCTAGAGGTTCCCCGACGGTACTAGGCCAGCTCGGACTCTATTTTAATTTCACCAAGTCTTTATTATGGTCAAAATGACACACAACTTATCGGATGGCTCACTATAATAAAGACTCGATGAAATTAGAATAGAGAGCGAGCTGGCCTAGTGTTGTTGGGGAACCTCCAGGTCGAGAATCGGATGGTTTCTATTGTACGAGCTGGTTGGCTTGACGCTATCGCCTTTGTTTCATAAGAATCAGTCGCTAAAGCAAAGGTTCGAGTCCTTGCGGTGGATTTTATTTCCCTTTGTCAAAATGACACACATATCTATCTATCTGTCTACCTATCTATCTATCTATATATATATATATATATATATATATATATATATATGTATATATATATTTATATATATGTATATATATACATATATATACATATATATATATATATATATGTGTGTGTGTGTGTGTGTGTGTGTGTGTGTGTGTGTGTGTGTGTGTGTTTTTCAACCACATATCACTTTTAATTCCATATAATCGCAAACGAGACTGAGAGTCGCTCGAAGGAGGCATCCGTTGGAAATTGAAACGTGGACGAGCCGAGGATTCGAACCTAGCTAACTCGTAACAAAGTTACATTGACGTAAACCAATACGCTATCAAGAGATAGTGTATTGGTTTACGTCAATGTAACTTTGTTACGGCTTAGCTGGGTTCGAATCCTCGGCTCGCCCACATTTCAATTTCCAACGGATGCCTCCTTCGAGCAACTCTGTCTCGTTTGCGATGGTATGGAATTAAAAGTAATATGTGGTTGAAAAAGATATTAATTGATCACTGGGAACCATTCAGTGTGTATGTATATATACATAATACTGATGTATATATATATATTTGATACTGATGACCCACTTTCGGAGAAGAATAAGCGAAAGTATAAAGATCTGTATATTTCGATCACTAACTGGGATCCTCTTCAGCAGAAGTGGGATAATAGTTGCATAAAATTACCTAATAATAGAATAAATAAATGAATTGTCCCATTTGTTACTAAAAGAAAAAGTAAAATTTATCTTCAATTACCCCAACAACTTGTTTAGTAAAGTTGTCAATATACATCTTAGATCCAAATGTAATACAGCTCCTGGAGTTTATAAGTTACCTTGTTTAGATTGCAAGGATGTATATTGGTGACAAACGGGTAGAGACCTCACCACCAGGGTCAAAGAACACAAGAACTCTGTAAAATATGGGCAGGAAAATTCCGCCGTATTTCAGCATGTCGCCAACAATAACCATCGGATAAACTGGGACGATGCTGAAATAATTTACAAATCCAAATGCAGTTTCAGAAGAAAAATGGTAGAATCCTCTTTGATAAACAATTTTCCAAATTATAATATTTCTTATGGTCAATGGTCACCAGATTGTATTTCTTCATTTGCAATAAATGAAATGTTACCTTCTACATTAGCAGTGGACAAAAGCCACCAAGGTCCATGCAACGCCGGACACGTGACCTGAGCCCCCGTCCCTTCCTGCTTACCTCACTACTTATGTATGAATACGCATTGTTCTTTACTCTGTAATTCACATCTGCTGAAGAGGATCACAGTTAGTGATCGAAATATACAGATCTTTATACTTTCGCTTATTCTTCTCCGAAAGTGGGTCATCAGTATTATTTTACAAATGTGCCACGACATAACTTTGTTGTTATTTATATGTACATATACATATATATATATATATATATATATATATATATATATATATATATATAAATATATATATAAATATATATATATATATATATATATACATATATATATAAATATATATATATATATATATATCTATATATATATATAAAATAAGATATCTGTGTGTGTGTGTGAGTATGTGTATACATAATGAAGGACAGTTCTCAGTGTTCCTGAAATATACTGTACATTCTGCAGTTTCTTTTGTAATTTCAACTAATATCTCTGATTAACCTTGTACGTTTTCCTGTACAGTATTTCCTTTACAGTATTACCTTTTATAGAAAAAAGTAAGATATTCGTCAACAAGAGTTGTCCTTGCATAAAGTGGATCAATAACTTAAGATTGTGACTACACTCTTTGTTGATTCGCGATACTACCTGCTAAGAGTGCTCAGTCCGTGTTGCCTGTTGGTAATGGGTCCCCCGTGGTCTGGGGCAGCCATCCGAGGGTTTTTGGAAATCTCACGCAGGAAGTCTTGGTCCCATTTCACCAATGGGGAGCATACGAACGTCGTCATTCGTCACGGAGTTTCCTAGGGAGCTTCCGTGCAGCCATCCTTCCCGTTCCAAAAAGCTCCGTGCAGGATCGGTACGCGACTTGTGAGTTCTTTCCCGTCGTCTCCACCACGAAGGTTGTCTCTTGTGGAGACAATTCTGGGTGTAGGATTAACACTGAGGCCCCATGTTGTACAGGTAGGACCCTCATAGGAAACCCTCACGCATGCGCTTATACATGCAGGTGAAAAATAATGGCTTAGACCCTAAGCCTTAGGGTTTCCCTTGGGAAAAAATTAATAAGCCTTTGATGAGGGACCTTTGGTAAATCAAGGTACCAGCAGTTGCTTCATTTCCTTACAGGGGTTGGACCTTGACGTATATCTGTTGGTAGTTAGGAACCCGCGGTGTTTCTTGACCGTAATACCCACATTCTTTCGGTCACAGTTGGGAAGGAGTGATTCCAAGATGCCTATTGACAATGCAGACCCCGCAGCGGAACCCATTGGCATCAGAGGCCCAGCAAGAGAACTCGTTCGTAGCCGGGACCCCGCAAAGGATCGGGTTGGCAGCACGGGCCCTGCAGAGGAACCTCTTGGCAGCAGGACCACGCTGAAGTTCCTGTTGTCAGTGGCGGACTCACGCAGCGAGAACCCCCACTTGAAAACAGGAGTACAGTTTGTGTTACCGATGAATGGAGTAGTACAGTAACATCATCTCACACCATGATACAGTATAACACAACGTGGCTACGCGAATGACTAACCCTCACCACCCCACCTCCGTCACGTTACGGCAGCGCCACACGACGACGTGACGCATTCGCAATGGACCATCTTCACGCCGTTACACTCTAAGTCACACTACGTCACAATGTCGACTGACAACCCCCTGATATCACGTCCTCGCCGATTGAAGTTTCGACGTCGAATGACTATAGGGTTTTGTCGACACCTGCTGTTCAGATGGTGGTGGTTGGGAAAAAGAGGAGGAAAAGGAGAACAAAGAGGAGGAGGAGGTGAAGGGAGGGGGGAAGGAGGGAAGGAGGAGTAGAAGGAAGAAGAGAGGGAGGAGGAGGAAGAAAAGAAAGATGAGAGAGGGAGAAGGAGAATCGGAAAAGGAGAGGAAGCGAGGGGGAGGAATTAGGAAGAAGTGAAGGGAGAGGAGGGGAGGGGGAGGAGGAAGAGAAAGAGGGGGAGGAGGAGGAAGAAAAGGAAGAGGAGGATGAAGAGGAGATGTGGAGAAAGAGGAAATGAAGGAGGAGAAGAAGAGAAGGAAGAGGAAAAAGAGAGTGAAGAGGAGGAGGAAGAGATGATGGAGGAGGAGCAGGAAGAGGAAGAAGAAAAGAAATTTTAAACAAAGTTGGAGGACTCCGACGCAGTGGAACTCGCCGTCCTGCACTCTTGACCGGACCTCGGTCTGCCTGCTTGCTTCATCATTGTCATCGTTGTGTGTGTGTGTGTGTGTGTGTGTGTGTGTGTGTGTGTGTGTGTGTGTGTGTGTGTGTGTGTGTGTGTGCGTGTGTGTGCGCGTGTGCGTGTGTGTGCGTGTGTGCGTGTGTGTGTATGTGTGTGCATATGTGTGTGTGTGTGTGTGTGTGCATATGTGTGTGCGTGCGTGTGTGTGTGTGTGTGTATGTGTGTGTGTGTGTGCGTGTGTGTGTAGGCGTGCTTATTAGTGTTTATTTGTTGTTTGTTTCTGTGTGTGTGTGTGTGTATTCACTTGGTCTTTGGATCACGTGTTGGACTCGTGATCGACAGCTATTTCCCTCCTGGAAGAGAGCTCAGAGCTCGTAGGTCCGATCTATGGGTAATGCTATGACCTTGCACATACACACACCCCTAACTCCCCGCCCACGAGAGTCAGAGTACGACCCGAGGCACAGTGATACCGAAATAATTTCGGCCCTGGGTAGGATTCGAACTGGGTGCTGGGAGCATTTCTGCTTCCCAGTTCAGTGCTCTACCAACTATGCTACCGAGTGTGTGTGTGTGTGTGTGTGTGTGTGTGTGTGTGTGTGTGTGTGTGTGTGTGTGTGTGTGTGTGTGTGTGTGTGTGTGTGTGTGTGTGTGTGTGTGTGTGTGTGTGTGTGTGTGTGTGTGTGTGTGTGTGTGTGTGTGTGTGTGTGTGTGTGTGTGTGTGTGTATTTGTGGATTTTTATATAGTAGTATATAGGATAAGAACTATGCACCTAAAGCTTCGTTTGTGCATACCCAATGGACAGTTTTGACCTTACAGTAGATTGACCCATACTGTTTGACTTTGATATTCCTTTATCCAAAGTATTTCACAAATAAAAAATTATGTATGGAAAAACTGTATTTCTAATGTCTTTCAAACATGTATATCTCTGGAATAGTTTTAATTGCTGTTCTTCTGATTGTCTGCATCTTGTTTAAGTACTTCTTTTTGTGTGATAACCACACAACCACTAATGCATATTCCAGTCTAGAGTGAATCAGGTTTTCGATCATCTTCATCCTCATATCTTTGGTATTCATGTGGTCTTTAACATTATAAGTTTCTTCAGTGCAATGGAGGAACTGGCAAGTTTAGCGCCCTGGGTGAAACTATTCTCGGCGATCTCACGTCCAAAAGAAAATACACGGACACAAAATTTATTGTTATTTTGAGTTTTGACAGCATGGCAGGATAACGAGTAGCATGCACTCCGTATGTTCATGTTACATCTAACCTTAATCAGAATAGAGTAACAGGTTATTAAAGTCACCACTACTTGACTGGAATATTTTTCGCAAACGTCACTATTTCTAAAATGTGTGCGAGCGCCTTCGTGCCGCCCTTCGCTTAGGCGCTGCCCTGGGTGACCGCCCTTGTCGCCCGTACCAATCTCCACCACTGTCTCAGTAATTCTTTTGGTGTGTGTCTCTGGTTGTAAAATCTCCATAACCGTCGCTCTTTCTTTACTTTTGAAATTGAATCATCATCCATTCTATAGAGTAGGGATGGTCTATTCTTACACCTATTTTCAATATCTTGCATTAATTTTCCACTCCCAGATACACTGGTATATCCTGTCCAGATCTTCTGATGGTGATCTGCTGTCATCTATATTCTTTACTCTCATAACATTTGCATCACCAGCGAATGAATTAGCAAAACTAGTCAAATCATCCATTATGCCATTAATATATACCAAGAATATTATTGCTGCCAACACTGTCCACTATGGACTCCACTAGAACATCCCTCCACCCAGACATCCTGTCCTTCGCTACTGCCCTCATTAATAATTTCTTCAGTCTCATTCATTCTAACAAATTTCTTTTAAGTCCTTATGTTTCAGTTTTCATAACATTTTTGTGAGATCACTTATAAAAAGCTTTCCCTATATCAATCATCCTTCTTTTGTTTCACATCGATTAATCCTGGAAAGAAATTCAACAAACCGGAAGCACATGATCTTCTTTTGCTGCATGCGTACTGGTTTTCCACTATTTTTTTCTGTTATAAATAGTCGGCCTTTTAGAATTCTTTCACACATTCCAGCTACCACATTGGTAAAAGAAACCGGACCGTGATTCAGAATAACCTTTCTGTCACCGCCTTAAGAAATTGGCAAAATATTAGCCAGTTTCCAATCATTTGGAAATTTTCCTTCTCTTAGTGAACACACATAAATTTCTTTTGTCTTGTCCGCTAGTTGTTTTCGACCCTCCTTGAGTATCCAACTTGAGATCCTATCAGACCCTGTGGCTTTCCTTACACCCATTACTTCCAGTAGTTTTTGCACCTCTTAAACCTCCACCTCTATGTAATACAACCTCCCACAGACTGGAAGTTATTGTTACATATTTTTGGTTGCATTTTGGCATCCTCATACACTATTCCACCTACTTTTAACTTTGTGATTCCTTCTTTAGGTTTTGGTTTACATTAAGGAATCGGCAGGACATTTTTGGTTCATCTTTGCAATGGTCGATTATATCTTATCAAAAAATAATGTCTTCCTCTTATATCGATGTGCTCCTCTGGATTTCTTGTATTCTCTCCCTCTATCAGTGTGTGTATTTATGTGTGTATTCTTTTCTATGTACCCTGAGGATGTCTGAATAGACGAAAGCGCTTGGTCATCAGTTTTTATTTTTCCTTGGTGGTTTTTCCGCGTATTTATGTATGTATAATTCACCATGGTTTTAGATTACGTACCTGACTCGTGATCGACAACTATTTCCCTTCTAGATCAAAACTTTAAACCTCATATGGCCATATTTATTGGTTAATGTGGCCTTGCACACACACACACACACACACACACACACACACACACACACACACACACACACACACACACACACACACACACACACACACACACACACACACACACACACACACACACACACACACAACCTTGCGCCACAGAGGTTAGAGTTCCCTCCTGCCACTTCGGCGGTCCGGGCTCGAATCCCGCCCGGGGATGAAATAATTTCAGTATCGCTGCGCTGCGGGTTGCTTCTCTATCTCTTGTGGGCGGGGAGTTGGGTGTGTGTGTGCGTGTAAGGTCACAGTATTACCCATAGATCGTTCATACGAGCTCTGAGCTCTCATCCGGGATGTTAATGCCTGTCGATCACGAGTCCGACACATCATCCAAGACCATGGTGAATGGTGAATCACACACAACCTCATGGCGCAGTGGTTAGAGTTCCCGCCTGCCACTACGGCAGTCCGGGTTTGAACCCCGCCCAGGGCTGAAATAATTTCAGTATCGCTGCGCTGCAGGTTGTTACTCCAACTTTCGTGGGCGGGGAGTTGTGTGTGTGTGCATGTAAAGTCACAGTATTACCCATAGATCGGTCATTCGAGTTCTGAGCTTTCATTCGGGATGTTAATAACTGTCGATCACGAGTCCGACACATCATCCAAGACCATGGTGAATGGTGAATCACACACAACCTCGTGCCGCAGTGGTTAGAGTTCTCACCTGCCACTACAGCATTCCGGGTTCGAATCCCGCCCTAGGCTGAAATAATTTCAGTACCGATGCGCTGCAGGTTGTAACTCCAACTTTCGTGGGCGGGGAGTTGTGTGTGTGTGAGTGTGTGTGTGTGTGTGTGTGTGTGTGTGTGTGTGTGTGTGTGTGTGTGTGTGTGTGTGTGTGTGTGTGTGTGTGTGTTCACTTGGTCTTTTGGATCACGTGTTGGACTTGTGATCGACAGCTATTTCCCTCCTGAAAGAGAGCTCAGAGCTCGTAGGTCCGATCTATGGGTAATGCTATGACCTTGCACACACACACACACACACACACCCAACTCCCCGCCCACGAGAGTCAGAGTAACGACCCGAAGTGCAGCGGTACCGAAATAATTTCGGCCCTGGGCAGGATTCGAACCAAGAACTGCGGGCCACTATGGTGATAGTTCAGCGCTCTACCAACTACGCCACCGAGTCGTATTTTGTGTGTTTGTGTGTGTGTGTGTGTGTGTGTGTGTGTGTGTGTGTGTGTGTGTGTGTGTGTGTGTGTGTGTGTGTGTGTGTGTGTGCGTGCATGTAAGGTCACAGTATTACCCAAAGATCGGTCATACGAGTTCTGAGCTCTCATCCGGGAGGTTAATAACTGTAGATCACGAGTCCAACACGTGATGGAAGACCATGGATCACACACACACACACACACACACACACACACACACACACACACACACACACACACACACACACACACACACACACACACACACACACACACACACACTCGATGGCGCGGTGGTAAAGCGCTGGACTGGGAAGTACGGTGCGTGCTCGCAGTACCCAGTTCGAATCCTGCCCAGGTCCGAAATTATTTCGGTATCGCTGTGCTTCGGGTCGTTACTCTGACTCTCGTGGGCGGGGAGTTGGGTGTGTGTGTGTGTGAAAGGTCATAGCATTACCCATAGACCGGTCATACGAGCTCTGAGCTCTCTTCCGGGAGGGAAATAGCTGTCGATCACGAGTCCAACACGTGATCCAAAGACCAAGGTGAATACACACACACACACACACACACACACGTCGGTCGAAGTGACAGCGAAGTTTGGAACTCCAGGAAAATTTCAAGTTTCGTCAACCTCAACAAAGAGGGATTACCTTTGTTGTATAAGTAGGGAAGGGGAAAGCTCGTGGTGTAGTGGGAAGGTGAAGAAAAAAGAGATAGGGAGGGATTACTGATGAAAATGGAAGGAAATGAGGAAGGGGACAAACGGGCCCCGGACGTTAGAAGGGGTGCAAACAAAAGGTGTGCAGAACACACAGACGAGGTAGAACAGAGGAGCAGAGGTGTCAAATGCAGAAATATAGATAATAGCAGATCAATGGAAAGAAAAGATAACTGCTTTTATGGATTTAATGAGAGAGGAGGTGACAACCTCCCCCGACTAGTAAATCTAGAGGAGAAACTAAACAAATGGACGAAGCATGGGATGTTAGGTTTAACCAATTAACACTAATTACACAAAGAGTTGATAAACTGGAAGAACTAAAGAAGGATAATCAAAGCCTAACTAAAGAAATAGTAGAATTAAAAAGACTGTTATGAGAAGTAAAGGATGAGAATGACGAATTAAAGAGGAATAATAAAGAGAATAAAGAGTCCATAGCAAAAGAGGTAAGTGGTTGGAAAAAGTACATGAGAACAATAAAATTTAAATTAGAGATACAGTGAAACAACAGATGAAAGAACAAACTAAGGACACAGTTATTAAAAAGATGAGGGAGAAGGAGAATATAGTAAGAGACTTAGCGGATAAAAATAAATGTATAATTATATTAGGGATGGAAGAGAAGCATAATCCAAATAGGACTACAAGAATAAAGGAGAAGGAAAGAGTAAATAAGATATTAGAAGTAGTTCAAGAAGATGAACCAGAAATAGGGGAAAAAAATAGAAGATATACATAGACTAGGGAAATACAATACAGATAAGACCAGGCCAATTAAGGTTAAATTCAGGTCACAAATGATAGCAGAGAATATCTTAGCAAAAACAGGGAAACTAGCAAACAGTGATAAATATAAACAGGTATAGATAAAAAGAGAAATGAATAAAGAGGAAAGAGAGGATGAGAAAGCAAAAAGACTAGAAGCTAAGGAAAAAATGAGAGAAAAAAAAAAACAGATTCAGACAAAGAGAAATTCTATTGGAGAGTAGTGGATATGAAAGTGAGGAAATGGTTCATAGCAGACAAAAACGGAAGGGAAACAGAAAACAGGATGGAAGTAGCAGAAAATGAAAAGTGTCTTACACAAATATAGATGGCCTAATAATAGGCTTGAATGAACTAAATGATTACCTGAAGAGAAAAGAACCGGACATAATGGGAATTGTAGAGACAAAATTGAAAGGTCCACTACCACCCAACAGTGTAGGACATGGTGCATATATTTATTGGATTAGAAACAGAGAGGTAAAACAAGGGAGTGGAGTTATGTTCCTGACTAAGAAGGACATAAATGTGAGGAATGTCACATATGGAAAGAATAGAGTAGAGATGATTATGATGGAAGTGGAGGACAGGGATGGGAAGAGCAAACATTTTGTGGTAAATTATGTGCCTCCTAAAATGGCTTCATGGGAAGAGAGAGAACACAAAAATATGTTAGAAGACACAAGGATAACACTAAATAAGATAATGGAAGATGGAGGAAGAATAGTTATAATAGGTGACTTTAACTCTAAAGAAATCTGCTGGGAAGAGATGACAGTGAAGGATGGAGACGACCTATGGGGAAATATACTATTTGATATGATTAAAGAATATACAATGACGCAATGGATACAAGAGAATACTAAGTAAAGAAGTGATTAAAAAACTATCGAGACTGGACCCAGTAATCACATCAGAACCTGAAATAGTGGACAAGATTGAATATAAGACACCAATAAGTAAAAGTGACCACATATTGGTTGAACTGGAACTAAATGAGGAAAAATACATGGAAAAAAACGAACGATATAGAAAAAGAAGATTGAAGTATGGAGGAAACAACAGCAGAAGAGAAATGGAATATTTTGACAAAAATTTATAAAGAAGGAGTGGAAAATTATGTTCCAAGACAAAAACAAGAAAAAGGATATGTAAAGTGCTGGTACAACAAAAGATGTAGGGAGTTAAAAAACAAAAGGGATAAAGCTTGGATAAAATGAAAGAAAGACAAAAGACCTGAAAAATGGAAAATATATACTAGTTATGGAAATGAATATGTACATGTGTGCAGAGAAGAAAAGAGAAAATACGAAAAAGATGTCATAGAAAAAATGAAAGATCAACCAAATCTTTTTTATATATTTATAAACAACAAACTGAAAAATAAACAAGAATTAGAGAAACTACGACAAATAGGAGTTGAATACACAAAGGAAATAGAAATGGCACAAATTATGAACAAGCATTTTAAATCGGTGTTTACGAGGGAGAACATACAACTTAGAGATATCGAGGGGGAGGAGAAAGTTCCCTACATGAAAGAGATAGAGGTAATAGAGAATGAAATAATGAATTACTTGAGTAATCTCGATGTCAGAAAATCGCGTGGACCAGATGAAATGGCAAACTGGATTTTGAGAGAATGCAGAAATGAACTAACAGACAAAATACATAGTGAACTAACAGACAAAATACATAGTCTAATAAGCAGTTCATTGCAAGAGGGAAAAGTTCCAGAAGATTGGAAAAGAGCAAATATAGTGCCAATATATAAAGGGGGAAACACGGAAGACCCTACTAACTATGGACCAGTCTCTCTTACAAGTACGATATCTAAAATTTGTGAAAGAATTATCAAAATTAGATTGGTAAGGCATTTGGAAAAAACAGCAACAACGTACTAAATCCAAGGCAATTTGGATTTAGACAAGGAGGATCATGCGTCATAAACTTAATGTGTTTCTATTCAAGGCTAATAGATGTAATATACTCGTAAGCAAGAGATGGATGGGCTGATTGTGCATTTCTAGACCTGAAAAAAGCTTTTGATAAGGTACCACATAGGGCAAATTGCTGAAGTGGATGGAAGACTTCTTGCATGAAAGAAAATGAGAGTGGTGATAAGAGACAAACATTCTAATTGGGATGAATTTATTAATAGAGTTCCGCAAGGAACAGTTCTGGCCCCAATAATGTTTGCTATATATATCAATGATATGGATAAAGGAATTGAAAGTTATATGAGCTTCTTTGCGGACGATGCAAAATTGTTAAAAAAAAGTGAACACTGTAGAAGATTGTGAGTCGCTACAGAGTGATCTCAACAAAGTATGGGAATAGAGTAGGAAGTGTGATATGGAATTCAATATTAAGAAATGTAGTATAATGGAATTTGGAAGAAGCAAAAAAGAATAGTTGCATCATATAAATTGGGAGAGGAAGAAAAAAATAATAGAAAATGAGATGGACCTGGGAATCTTTGTCATTAGAATATGTCCCCTGAGAAACATATAAACAAAATTTTTGGAGAAACTTACAATTTGATAAGAACAATCAAAGTGGCATTTACATACCTGGACGAAGAAATGGTGAAGAAAATACTGGTCAGTTTGATAAGACCAAGATCGGAGTATGCAGCGACGACGTGGTCACCAAGTACAAAAAAATGTATAACAAAACTTGAAAGAATACAAAGAGAAACTACGAAATTGACACCAACACTCTCAGAACTATCATATGAAGAGAGACTAGCAAAACTTGAGCTACAGACATTAGAGCAAAGAAGAGAGAGAGGAAACTTGATAACTATTTATAGAATCATGAAAGGTATAGAAACTATTGATAGAGAGGATCTAATAAAATGGGATAGTACAGATACAAGAGGACACAGAAAGAAAATCAAGAAAGACAGTTATAGAAGAGACCTAAAAAAGAACAGCTTTCCCCACAAAGTAGTAGACATTTGGAACAAGTTAGATGAGAATGTGGTGTATACAAAACCGATACACGAATTTGAAAACATTCTAAATAAAACGAGATATGAAGACGGGACACCACGAGCATAGCTCCCCTTCCCGTAAAATACAACTAGGTAAATACACACACACACACACACACACACACACACACACACACACACACACACACACACACACACGCACACACACACACACACACACACACACACACACACACACACACACACACACACACACACACACACACACACACACACACACACGCACACACACACACACGCACACACACACACACACACACACACATATATATATTCTATATATATATATATATACAGTATATATATATATATATATATATATATATGTTATATTTATATATATATATATATATATATATATATATATATATATATATTGCAGTAATTCACAAGGCACACGTGAAAATAATATGCAGGAAAAAAACCACTGGGAAATAAGAAGCTTAGTCCGAACGTTTTCGTCTATTTAAGACATTATCAAGGAATACACAGTTACAGAGACAAAGGTGGATATATATACATAAAGTAAAAGACAAGCTAGGAACATGGGAAGTACACACAAGATGCTTCATAATCAGGTAGAGCCGATGTTTACATATACGGACGTTTGGTCCATGACGTTACGTCACCCCCGCTTAGTAGCACTTGATAAATTGTTTGAAATTGTTTGAAATTGTTTGAAATTGATAAAATTGTAAGAACTTCTCCAAGTGCTACTAAGCGGGGGTGACGTAACGTCATGGACCAAACGTCCGTATATGTAAACATCGGCTCTACCTGATTGAGAAGCATCTTGTGTGTACTTCCCATGTTCCTAGCTTGTCTTTTACTTTATGTATATATATCCACCTTTGTCTCTGTAACTGTGTATTCCTTGATAATGTCTTAAATAGACGAAAACGTTCGGACTAAGCTTCTTATTTCCCAGTGGGTTTTTTCCTGCATATATATATATATATATATATATATATATATATATATATATATATATATATATATATATATATATATATATATGTATATATGTATATATATATATATATATATACTCGTATATACATATATATATATATATATATGTATGTATGTATGTATACATAGATATATCAGACATGCTAACGAACATCATTTAGAAAGTAACCGTTTGATAAATGATAGCCAGCATGGTTTCAGACGGAAACGTTCTTGCGTGACTTACTTACTCGAATTCTACAACACGGTTATCTCGAATTATGACAAAAGAAACAATATAGATTTAATATATCTAGACTTTGCTAAAGCTTTTGATACCGTCTCACACGAAAGACTACTTACTAAATTAGCTTCACATGGAATAAGTGGTAGCCTATTAAGTTGGACTAGTAATTGGTTGAATGATCGAACACAGAGAGTTGTTTGAAATGGAAAAACTTCCAGTTGGAAAAATGTTTCAAGCAGAGTTCCTCAGGGTTCCGTTCTTGGGCCACTGCTATTCATAGTATATATAGATTATATAAACCATGGACTAAAATCTACTGTTTCCAAATTTGCTGATGATACACAACTGTGCGGAATGGTAAATGATCACTTAAACCAATTAGATATTCAAGAAGATTTAGAAAAATTACAGCAATGGTCTGAAAAGTGGCTAATGAAATTTAACACAGGTAAATGCAAGGTAATGCACATAGGTAAAAACAACAGTAAGTACGATTACAAGTTATTTGGAAATTTGTTAACAAAAGTGGATAGTGAAAAAGATCTCGGTCTAATTATCAGTAACGATCTCAAATCATCTAAGCAGTGTATATCAGCCTCTGAGAAAGCAAATAAGATTCTAGGACTGATTGCGCGATCTTTTGATTTCAAAAGTCCATCACTCATTAACAAGCTATATAAATCGTTAGTTCGTCCACATTTGGAAAATGCTGTTTCCGTATGGTCACCGAATCTCATTAAAGACATTGACAGACTGGAAAAAGTACAACGGCTAGCCACAAAACTGATTCCAATATCAAAAATAAATCATACGAAAATCGACTAAAACATGAATCTGTTTTCTCTAAAAAAAGCGTAGACTCAGAGGTGACTTAATACAGCTCTTTAAAATTCTAAAGGGAATTGCCATCAAAAGTGACCAAATTTTCATACTGAATGAGAATCAGACAAGAAAACAATGGTCTCATACTGTCAGGAAATAGATTTAATTTGGAAGTGGGTAGAAACAACTTCGCCAACTGTGTAGTTAATGAATGGAATAAACTTTCTGCACAGGTATTGCAATGTAGTTCAGTTCGAAGCTTTAAGAATCATTTAGATAAAAACCTAAGCAAGATACTGTTATGATTATAACTTATTTTATAATATTTGTTTTTGTCTTGTGATCATTTGTCTGTTTGATTCTCATTTGTTTTTAGTTATATGTCAATTTATCATTATTTACTATTTACCTGTTTATCTATCTTTCAACTATATTTATGAATTTCTTTATGTATTTAATTTGTTATTTATATTATTATACTTTTTATTTGTTAATTTATTATTATTATGATTTTTTTTCGCATCCGACCTAGATATGGACCAAAAGGTCTCCTGTCGGCATGCTCCGTCTTTGTAATCTTTGTGTATATATATATATATATATATATATATATATATATATATATATATATATATATATGTGTGTATATATATATATATATATATATATATATATATATACAAGCATACACACACAAACAAACACGCAATCACACGCACACACAAATACACACACACACACACACACACACACACACACACACATACACACACACAACCACCAACTCCTTACTGAAGGGAGAAGGCGACGGCTCGTAGTGCTCAGGTGCTTTCCAAGCCTTGGGAGGGGGACTGATCTCCAAACTGCTGAAATACAGCCCAAGGCTCTTCCACTACACGTTTGCGCGTTTATGCACATGTAAATCTACCTGTAGATATACCAATGTGTTGGTGATAAAAAGGAGCGACCAAGCGACTGAAACTATGCGTGAGTGGGTTTTCGTAGAGGGTGAGTGTATACCCATGCCGATGGCTTGTCTTCTGTATACATAGATGACTGGCACAAACCGACCCTGAGCCCGCGACTACTGGCCCCTTCCACCCCGGTCCAGCCCTCCTCCTCGTTCCACTTCTTCATGCTATCATCCTCCTTACCTCCCCCGCAGGATGGAGTCGTCGACACTAGTGGTCTTGTTTGCTCAGCAACTCAAATATTGGCTTCACATCCAGTCACCTCTCCTTATCCACCTCCTTCTCTTCTTCTCCCTTCTCATTCTTTTCTCTACCGTGTGGATTGTTGACTGCACAAGTTGCACGTAGACATTATCTTAGAGACTTTAATGTCACCCCTGCGGACCAAAGTCACGCCGTATTCCTTGGTGATTGGAAACTACTAAGTATTTCAGCGGCTTTGACCCATCGTTTTTCGCTCATATTTCCGAAATAATCATTCACATCAGCATGGTATATTAGCACAGCCTAATTCACACCCGGCCATAATTTTTGACGTTATAGTGTATTCACAAGTGTATTTAATTACGGTGTTTACTCTTGATATTGTGTGTCGTAGCCGACACCCGTGAGGTAAATCGAACAAGTGAAGTTGGGATACACGAGGTAGTTTGTGATGACGTCACGACTTCACCTGTTCGATTTACTTCACGGGTGTCGGCTACGACACACTTAATATCAAGAGTAAACGCCGTAATTAAATACACTTGTAAATGCACTCTAACGTCAAAAATTATGGCCGGGTGTGAATTAGGCTGTGCTAATATATCATACTGATGTGAATGGTTATTTCGGAAATATGAGCGAAAAACGATGGGTCAAAGCCGCTGAAATACTTAGTAGTCTCCACCCACATGAGAATACTGATAGCTTTCACCTTTTACGGTCCTCTTTTCTGCTGACCCTAAATCTCTCCTTTGCCTCTTTTGCGACTCCACCATTCGGCGTAATTTTGTTCTCAAAGATAGAAGCGATGGTTATCGGCGACAAAAAACAAATTCTTCCTGTTCCTTCTCTTCCTTTCCCCACCTCCCCCTCCTCCTCTTTCTCTTCCTCCACGTCTCGCACGTTCACCAGCTGCAAACCAACTCTACTGTTCAACAGAACCTAAACAATAACTCATGTTTACAAAAAGACGACTATCTCTTACTCTTTCGTTACTTCCTGGGGTAATGACTACACAATGAGTGTGAAGTTTGGGGTCACCACGGTATTGAGGTTCTCACTAACACGCAGATGCATGCCAATTGTTCCAGTCATATTAGTCATACTTTAGTCAAATAAATTAATATATATATATATATATATATATATATATATATATATATATATATATATATATATATATATATATATATATATATATATATATAACAAGCTGAAAATTTACACATGCCTTCTTTATACACTTAGAAATATCAAAAGTCCCCATCAATTCACCCTGAGCTTCGTCATCTTGGAAAATGGCCGCCAAATTTCAGTTTTTCACTTTTTTTTTTTTTAAGAAAAACGGCTAGTTTGATGAAAATGATTATTAACTACATTGTTATAGCTCATACAATTCTCTACAAAAAAGGCTATATGTATTTTTACTCTACAAGTGATAGTTTGATAGATGTGTAATTTTTGCGATTGCAATATATAATATAGGTAATTTTTCCACACCATGAGGTAGAGTACTTATGCGCGTTTTTTTTTTTTTTTTTATGTGGTATCCCCTTGAGGCCTAATCCACAAATATCTCATCTCTCTTCTCTGTCATATGTTTAATTTCTTACACAAAAAGTGTGATTTTCTTGACGATTTCCTTTGGCGCTCCATTGCAGTAGAAGTAGATGGTAACATGTTGGCTATTTTTCCATTTTAAAAGCTGCAGTTGTAAGTATTTAGAAAAAACGTTAATACATACCAGTATATACCTGTAACCCTCATTATGTTTTTGTAAATGAGAAAAATCTGCAATATCGCACGTTAGAATAACTCTCGGCTTACCCGCGATAGCTTTGAGCTTTTTAAATTTCTTGGGTTGAAGTTTATGTAAAGTGTATGCTCTAGAAGTCTCAAGATATTTTTTCACGTCGGTTTTAGTAATATTTGGTTGCAGTCTTTTAGCAGCTTTATATAATTTGTCAATACTAGAAAACCCATATGGAGCTGAATAATCTTCATATAGCGTTTTAAGTAATTGAAAAGTATCATTCATCTATGAAAACAACTTCACACTCATTATCTGCAGTTATATTCATTCTAAACTGTAGTTTCGGAGAAGTGTAGAGATTTAAGTCCATCAAAAGATAAGCGTCAGGGATTTGACCTATGACGTGATTATAAATTTCAAGCACTTTACGAGCTTTATTTTTCCCGAAGCATTGTCTAGCTAAACATTCGACTTGAGTATTATCTCTTATTCGAAATAAAACAGAGACACGTCAAGACTTATATTTCTGGAATATGTACCGATTTTTTTTTTTTTTTTTTTTTTTTTGAGCTATCAAAATAAATGATAGTGCCTAGTTCTAGTAAATGCTTCGCTTGCAGACTCGGTGGATTCAGCTTTATTGAAAACGTCGTCTGATTTCAGAAAAGTATGGTTTGATGGGTCGGAATGCGTGAACGACTCTAGAGGATCACATACATCTTTGGAAAGTATAATCTTTGTATTTAAACTGTTATAATTTTCTAACTGGTGCGATGTCACTCCACATAGGTATATATCTTTAAATATATGACCATATTTATTCACTAAACTCGTCTTTCCACTCTCTGTTACTCCTGCAATTATGGTTCTAATAGGTTTTCTAAATATGTTCAAATCATCCGACGTATACACACCATTCATTTCTAGATATGTAATTGCACGTTCCAGGTAAATGTTGCTCTAGTAACTTCACATGATCAACTGACTTTTCTTCTGTTTGACATACATTATATATGAAGAAAACTGCACGCGGGAAATGAAACAAGACTAATAGAAATTAATTGTAGACATAATTTATCAACTATGTTGATAATGATAATATATACATACGCATATACAGTATACCTTATTGATTTTTTTTTATTAAAGTATATATCTGGTAACGCAATATTCATCATCATCATCATCATCATCATCATCATCATCATCATCATCATCATCATCATCATCATCATCATCATCATCATCATCATCATCATCATCATCTTCTTTTTCTTCTTCTTCTTCTTCTTCTTTTTCTTCTTCTTCTTCTTCTTTTTCTTCTTCTTCTTCTTCTTCACTTGCAGTGACATTATCTAGCGGTTTTGCATTGTCTTGATGTGTACACACTTTAACTATATGCGGATGACCGTAACTATACGATCGGAAACCGTCTATATAATATCGTTTCGTATCAATGCAACACAAGCCGCGTTTATTCTTAAAAGCTACAGTACACAGTTGACCCTTTTTATTAGTAATGGATAAAGCAGAGTACACGTGCTTTTCCATGTCAAAAAGTACATTTTTATGCTTATCATGTGATAACGAATTTTGTACGCTTGCATGTATTCCATTCGCTGTAATCAATTCTGCGTTAGACATTGTTTTGATTGAATACATTTTAGGTTTTAAACCTACATATTCTAATATGAAGTCCGATTCAGTTTCAGATTTCAATCAACTCAATTCACCTTTACGTGACGAATTAAATAGAGGATGGTCTGTAGCAAGATCTAAGAATATAAGGTCTAACTACTTCCGACCGAATTTCGAGGGAGTTGGCGCAGCGGGCCCGTGAACGTCACCTGGCTGCTCAAAGTGGGGTTAGCGGGTCCTATAGCTGTCAGTTGAAGCTGGTCCGTCGTTCAAAAATGACGTTGCCTTCGCTCGCACTGCTCCACGCAATTAATTATATTCTGACAAATATTATATAAAATATATATATAAATATATATAAAATATTATAGTTCCTGTCTATATATATGAATATATAATATATATGATATATAATATATATATATATATATAATATATATAAAATATTATAGTTCCTGTCTTCCTTGGCGTTTCACAGTTTTCTTCAGTGTATCACAAAGAGAAAATGGACTCAGCCAAATGACGTCAGAAGCTGCGCAGAAGAATGTAAACGGTCTGACCTGTATATTTAGACCTTGGTCTGTAGGTTTGAAGCATCAATACATTTGCGTAACGGTGACTTACTAATTTCCTTGTAAATATCATCCACTTCAAAATCTAATATGTAAGAATCTGTGTCAGTATAACACAATTTATCTCCATAGTTTGATTTCAGTACATTATGGTAAAAGTCATATAAAGCAACTTTTGCACGTTGCAAGATGTAGAAACCGATATATTGCGGATGGCTGAAATGGAGTTTGGGTTTGTTACTTATGGTAATAACACGATTTGGTTTTAACGGGATAACCCTTTTGAAAAATGGATTTCTTACATTTCGTAAAAACTGCTTTCTTTTATTACATATGACCGTATTTACTGCATACCTTCTAGGGTTTAACAAAAACCGTCCAAATATGCTATTAGATAAAGCTACATATTTTTTTTTTTTTTTTTTTTTTTATCAGCACTATGGGATTCATTTCTTAAACGCACTTTTTTTTCTTTATTGATGAAGTCCTTTAAGTATGGTGCTTGGTTGAATCTATATATGGCGTGTATCTTTCCAATTTCTAATCCATGTTTTATGAATATATGAAGTAAAGACAAAATTATCAGATGATCCTGTTTACCTGTCATGTGTACCTATGAGCTTCATAGTAGATCCCAGGAGATTTACGCCTGTGTCCGCAACTACTTTTTTCATATACGAAGATAAATTCTCACAATTTATATTTTTTTTCTGTAAACCTAATGGAAGTTCATCGGTTCTCAAAGCTAAATCCTAGCCTACATGTAACGTATCACAATGTATCATTTAACCTACGTCTCCGTCAATACTTCGTTCTGTTAAAGGCATTTCAGATAAGAATAATTCCATTTTACGTTGTAATTGAACGATATTAGAATAGGGAAGAGGTTTTGTCATCATCGTTGCGTATAAAGAATTGAAATCCAGGTACAAATTGTATTTGGAAATATCTGTGAGAGGGTTGAATTTTGGATCGATATGTTTATTGCTTGTTCGTGCATAATGTCTAACGACGCTTGTAAAACCTCCTCTTACGTTTTTCTCAATTAAATCGATCAATTCGGGATCAGATATTAAATCAATAGACATAGACGTGTTTCAAAAAAGCTTCATATCCAAAGGAGGATGGTCAAATAAATCATTATGAAAATGTTTTCTGGGGGTTAACCCTCTTGTATAAAGTTAGATACACTGTCGAATAATCCTGTACATCTGCATCTAAACAATCTAGCATTGCTTTAGTATAGTTCAAATATTTTCCAGATTTTATGTGAGTTTCACTGAGAGAGGCCAATGAAGAATTCATAAACGCTAATGATTCAATAAACACTATATCATTGATATAATTTTCAAACTTTCTTTTGGAAGAATTGTTATAGGTATATCTTGACCCATATGCTTTAGAAGAAGACCTACACCGTATGACATGCGAAACCATAGCTAACTTGTTACACTTTTTCCATTGGAAATTGTATATTCGACAAAGACAATTTAGGTAACTGGCATATTTCTTAAGATGATCGTGGTTTCGCGTTTTACATGAGAGATCTACAAATATTTTACTACAAAGAGCACACTGTGTCTGATTTTGAAAATCCATTTCCTGCTCGGAAATCATATTAAGAGGATATGACTCAGATTTCAATCTTAAATAACTCATCGTTAGACAGTCTGTCAAAAGTGAGGCTGTATCAGCACCTGCATATATGTATTTATCTAAAATATGTCCCTGCTTATCTACGCAACAGGCACATGTTTCGCAACTGCATTTTGAAAAGAGTTGTAATTTACTTGCATATATTCAAAATCAAAACGCCCTATTTCTGAAGGTTCCATACTTCTCCCAAAACTTTTAAAACTTACATGGCTATCTTCGCTCGGGTATATAATTATAATCTGCTGCGGTCCTGAACAGAAATGCTCATCGTAAAATTCCTTAGACTTACAATCTAACAAACATAACGAACAAATATGCTCACAATGATTTTGTAATATTTTTATACTAGCATAAAAATGTTTAAAACTCTTAATAAGACAAACATGCTGATTTTCAAGTACTAACAAATTAACTGTAAATTGTGAATTTTCGTATTCCCACGTCTCACAGATTAATTCATATTCAGATTTTTTTTTTCAACAAATGCACATTAATGGAAAACTGATTAAATATTTCTAACGTGTCGAAATCTTCCAACTAAAATTATTGCCCGGATTTCCTATTTTGATATATTAATGAATATAATGGGGTATTGGCTGCATGTTATTGTGGTAAAGTAGCATGCACTTGATACTTTAGGGTCCACACGGAGGCACACAGTCTGTGATAGAGAAGGACTCTGTTCATAGAGAAATTATGACACTTTTATTAAACTGCGACTGTCCCTCCGTTATGCTGTCCCCCATCCCTTTGTTACTGTCCTAAACCACTTCTTTGAATATTCATTTCCTTTTTTTCGCCTACCCTGTGGTGGTGGATAGAATGCTGCCACCAAGTATTCCCACTTGAATCGTAAGAGGCGAGAAAAACGGGACGGGGATTGGGACTAGGCATCCTTCTCCCTGTAGTCCCACAGGGGGCATTCCTAAAAAAGTAAAGGCATAAGAGGGTCTAGGAGTTTTCCTAAGTATCCTAAGGTTTGGGTCTTTTAATGTCCGTGGATGTCGAACAGATGAGAGTAAATGGGAAGAGATAGACAGTATGTTTGTGAGAAGAAATATGGATGTGTTGGTTTTGAGTGAAACTAAGTTGAGAGGGAGGGATAAGTGTGAGTTTGGGAGTGTAGTTGGGAGGTTCTCAGAAGTGAAGAGAGGATGAGGGAGAGAAGGGGTGGCTATACTAGTAAGTGAAGAGACAAGTAAACGTGTAGTGGAGTGGATGGAGGTTTCTTTAAGGCTAGTGTGGTTGAAGGTGAAACTGGGAAAGGAGATGTGGGTTTTTGTAAGTGCATATGGGCCTGGTAGTGAGAAGAGTGTAGCAGAGAGGGAAGCTTTTTGGATAGATTTAAATGAGTGCATAGAGGGATTAGGGAGAAACGTTACTGTAGTAGTATTGGGAGAACTTAATGCTAGGATAGGAAATGAACCAATAGACGGAGTGGTTGGGAAGTGTGAAGTTCTAGGAAATAATCGTAGTGGAGAGTTGATGGTGGAGATGTGTCTAGAAAGAGTTGATGATAGCAAATTCAGTGTTTTGGAAGAAAGGTAAGCATAAGTATACATGGGAGAGGGTGTTGGATGGAAGGGTGGTAGATAGAGTGTTAATGGACTATGTAGTGGTAGATAGGAGTATAATAGGAAGAGTTAAGGATATACATGTTCTAAGGGGAGAGAGTGGAGGATATCAGTTCATTTTTTGATGGAAGGTAAATTGAGTGTGGAGGATAGATGGAGAAAAAGGAAAAGGACAAAAGGTAGGGAGATGTTTAGAGTAAACTGTTTAAATGAGAAAGAAAAGGAGAAGGAAAACAAGAAGAAGCTGAGAGAGGAGTGGGAGGGAGTGAAAATAGAGTAGAACTAGGAGTTGAGGAGGAATGGAAATGGTTCAAGGAGGGCGTAACAAGGTTGGCAAAGATGGTGTGTGGAACAAGAAGGACAGGAGGAAATAGAAGGAAGGATAGTGAGTGGTGGGATGAGGAAGCGAAGAAGGTTGTAGAAGAGAAGAAGCGAGTTTTCACAGATTGGTTACAAAATAAGACGAGGGAATCATATGAGAGGTACAAAGAAAAGAGAAGAGAAGTAAAGCATAAGATAAAGGAGGCAAAGAGGAGAGCAGATGTGAAATGGGGTAAGAGTATGACAAAATTTTTGAAAGTAGTAACAAGATGCTTTGGAAAGACATTAAGAGAGGAAGAGAAGGCGAATCAAGTAGAGAAGAAAAGATAAAAGGTGCATGTGGAAAGATAATAATGGAAGAGAAGGCAGTAAGAGGAAGATGGGCAGAGTATTTTAGAGAGCTGGTAAATGTGAAGGAGGATAGGGAGGGAAATACAGTTGCAGTGGGAAGTGCTAAAAAAAATGAGAGTGATGAGTGAGGAAAATGGAGGAGAAATAAGGAACGGTGAAGTAAAGGCAGTTGTTAAGATGATGAGAGCAGGTAAGGCACCTGGTCTGGTTGGATGTCATGCAGAATATCTGAAAAAAAGGAGGTAGAGTGATGGTGGACTGCCTGGTGAGGTTATTTAATGTCTGCTTAGGAGGACTGGAGGAGTGCCTGTATAGTTCCACTTTACAAGGGAAAAGGGGACAAATGTGAGTGTAGTAGTTTCAGAGGGATTAGCTTATTAAGTGTAGTTGGGAAGGCTTATGGGTCTTGATTGAGAGGATTAGGAGAGGAGCAGAGGGAGTAACTGGTGAGGAACAGTGTCGGTTTAGGACAGGAATGGGTTGCGTTGATCAGATTTTTGTGGTAAGACAGATATGTGAGAAAGCTATAGGAAAAGGTAAGGATGATTTTTGGGCTTTTACGGATTTGGAAAAGGCTTATGATAGGGTAGACAGGAAGGCACTGTAGGAGGTTATGCAGATATACGGGATAGGAGGAAAGCTCCTAGGTTCTGTCAAGAGTTTTTACGAGAGTAGTAGAGCATGTGTCAGGATTAGAAATGGAGAGAGTGAATGGTTTGATGTAAAGGTGGGACTTCATCAGGGATTTGTTATGTCAACCAAGCTGTTCAATCTATATATGGTGGTGCGAATGGTAAATGCAAGGGTAATGGGTCAGGGATTGGAGATAGTTAAAGAAAATGGAGAAAAGTGGGAGATAAACCAGCTGTTGTTTACGGACGACACTGCACTTGTGGTAGGATCACAGGAGGGATTGAGGAAGTTAGTGACAGAATATAGGAAAGTGTGTGAAAGAAGGAAGTTGAAGATAAATGTGGGTAAAAGTAAGGTGATGAGATGTACAAGGGGTGAAAGTGGCAGTAGACTGGAAGTGAGCATTAAGGGAGAGACTGGAGGAAGTGGATAGTTTTAGATACTTGGGTGCGAACGTGGCAGGAAAGGGAGGAGTGGAAGTGGAGGTAGAATGTAGATTGAGAGAAGCGAGTAAATGCCTTGGTCGTTAAAAAGTGTAATGAGAAATACACATTTGGGATTGGAAGCTAAGAGATTATATGAAGGAGTGATTGTGCCAACAGCACTGTATGGGGGTATAAACGTGGAACATAAGAAAGGAAGAGAGAAAGAGTTTGAATGTGTTTGAGATGAGATGTCTGAGAAGTATGATAGGAGTTACTAGGATAGATAGAGTGAGAAGTGAGGAGGTGAGGAGGAGAACGGGGGTGGAAGGGGAGCTGGGAGATAGGGTGGATGAAAGAGTATTGGGATGGTTTGGACATATGGACAGAATGAGTGAAGAAAGACTAGTAAAAGAGGTGTGAAAGGCAGATGTGGAAGTAGTGAACATGAGGGGTGTTGACTGTCAATATTTGGGTGAAACGAAAGATGAGTTTCCGGGTCACAGTTTTATTGAATCGCTGAATGTACACCACTTATCCACTTATCCACTCACTCGAAACCCTTTCACTGTCAGTACTCGCTAACAACTACTAAAAACCGACGCGCCCTTGAATATCCACGTCTTTCGTGAGCATTCCCTGAGGTTCCATTTACTCAATTTGTTTTCATTTATTTGCTTCCACATAGAAAATAACAGACACTCAAAATAATACGATGATTAAATTAAAGACATAATAATAATAATCTATTTTATATTCATTCAACTTTTGCATTACAATTATAGAAATGATAATTTAATTACGTAAACAGAAATGACAATTATGCTTTCTTCCTGAAACTTCTAGAACAATTTACACACGTACGAACCCACACACACACTTCCAATTACGCACTTACTTGCATTTCTATATGAATAATATGATAAATGCTCGGTCAGACATCTTGCCGCTGGCCCCAGCGATGTACAAATTCAAACAGAGTGCAATGACAAAAGTGAGGTAGGTACAATATAACTAACATGAAGACATAAAGAACTGTATCATAAGAACACATTTATAAAATTCTAAGGGTTTTGGAAGATGGAAGTGGAGAACACTTTGGTAGCTGGACGGTTAGGAGGTTTAAGAAGAAGTATTACGGCTGCGATTATCATATGGGTAGGAGACAATAGAAGGTGAAGGGGAAAGGAAGGAGAAAGTGTGTCGGTGGGAGTCAGAGGGTCAGTGTCACAGTCTACACCTCGTGAGAAGAGCATAAGGGTGTCCAGGTGCATAATGGTTTCTGTATCTGAATATTAATGTTTCAATTTAACTTTGTTTGTAGGTTCGAGGGCGAGGACACGGAAGGGACCAAGGAATTTTGGTGAAAGTTTGGAAGAGAGAGAATGGTTCGGGACATACGCGATATCACCTGCAACGTTAGACTCTCTGATTATTCACTTGAAGAGAGTGCTGAAATTTGCAAGTGAAACTTTTACAAAATCATCAAGGTTGTAAATGGGACCTATATCTGAAGCAAAAATGTCATATGGAAATCGCTTGTCTGAAGCAAAGATGACAAAGTGAGGCGACTCCGATATGGACCTACTGATGGCACTGTTTAGGCAAGACTGAATCATAGGGACATGGTGATCCCAGGAGAGATGAAGGTTGGAAGCGAGGTGTTGGAGAACATTGAGGATCTTTCTGTTTTGGCGTTCAACAAGGCCATTTGAACTGGGGTGGTAAGCAACGATATTACATTTTATTATCTGAAAGAATTTGCAAATATTTGAAAGAATCTCATCGTTGAATTCCGTTCTATTGTCAGAGAGGGATTTTGGGAGTAGTGAAGGGGTAAATAACTTTGTCAATGAAGGTCTTTTCAGTTGTTTTAGTAGTCTTATCCGGAACAGGTTCAAGGATACAGAATCTGGAAACTTGGTCCATACACACAAACAGATACTGATTTCCACTAGAAGTGAGTGGTAACTTGAGAAGGTAAATCGCAACCATATCAAAGGGTTTGCTAGGGATTGGATAAGTCAAAATGGGAACTTTACTGTAAATATGACTTTTATGGGTAGTGCAAGAATGGCAGGAGTCAATGTAGGCATGGATATCTTTTCTCATAGTAAGCCAAAAGTACTGAATCCTGGCCTGTATTAAGCATTTGTCTTTATTTGGATGTGCAGCAAGTGGAGAATCATGTAAAAGGAACAGAACTTCAGATACTAAGTCAGAAGGAACAACGAGTTGTTGTACAAGTCTGTTTGGTTCATGCTTGTTGGAAAACGTGGTTTCGTGGTAAAGAACGTCATCGACGAGTCTGAAATATTCCAAGGAGGTAGAGAAGTCTGTAAGGTCTGATGTATCTCCTGACTCGAGAGAAAATATCACACGTTTCCACATTGGGTCGGATCTTTGAGCTGCATGAATACGCGCATGAGTAAGAGTAACTGGCTGAGGGAGGGAATTGATAGCAACAACATTCCAAGAAAGTGTGTCTACAACATTGTTTGCTTTACCGTGCACGTAAGGGAAGGTGGGATTGAATTCCTGAATGGTCAAGAACCAGCGAGCAAGTTTCCCGGACAGGTTCTTGCCTTTAAAAAGCTGAAGAAGTGCCTGGTGGTCTGTATGGACTGTGACTGGATAGCCTAGGATGATTTCCTTTAAAATGTCGAAGAGGATAAATGACCGCTAAAGCTTCAATTTCAGTAACAGAATAGTTACGTTCAGCTTTGTTAAGGAGTCTGCTGGCAAAGGCAATGGGGCGAAGGTGTGTGTCTTGTTCTTGCATAAGAACAGCACCAAGACCTTGGAAAGAGGCACCAGTGTAGAGAATGAAAGGTAAGTTATTGTCACGAAAAGCTAAAACAGAAGCAGTAGTAAGGGCATTCTTTAAGCCTGCAAAAGCTTGTTCCCGGGCAGACGACCCGTGAAAAGGAATACTTTCTTTAGCAGTGAAGTAAGAGGAGCTGCAATGGTAGAATAATTGCGAATGTACCTTCGATAATATCCTGAAAGTCCAAGAAAGGAGCGAAGGTGCTCAACGTCCGTGGGACGAGGGAAGTCAGCAGCTGCTTTGACTTTATCAGGAACAGTAAGAATGCCATGAGAAGTGAGGACATGACCAAGAAAACGAATTTCTTTCTTAAGGAAAGAGCATTTGCTCAACTTGAGTTTGAAGTTGACATCAGCAAGACGATAAAATACCTGTTGAAGGGTTTGAATGTGTTCGGGTATTGACTTAGAAGCTACCATGATGTCATCCAAATACATAAAGACATTATCACCAAATAAGCCATCAAGAACAGTATGGAGTAAGAGGAATTAGGTCTAAAGTTGAAAAGACAGTATTATTCTGACAAATAGAATGTAAAATTTGCTGTAATACAGGAATGGGCGTCCTCTCACGAATGGTGATCTTGTTGAGTTCTCGAAAATCAACAACAGGACGGAAGGTACCATCTGGTTTTGGGGCAACAAACAAGGGAAAATTCCATTCAGAAATGGAGAGCTCAATTATACGCTGGGCAAGCATGTCTGCAATGAGCTAGTCCACAACTTTACGTTTACTGTGTGGCATTATGTAAGCCGGAATGTAGCAAGGTTTGGAGCCATCTCGAAGGGGAATGTGATGGTGAATGAAGTCAGTAGAGCCTAGGGATTCACCTGGCAAGGCAATGGCATGACGAAAGGCATTGCATAGAGAAACTAAATCCTGTTGAGCATCGAGGAAGTCAAGGGAATTGAAGTGAGATGCATTAATAGGAATCTGTGCATGAGGCACATCGGAGTTAATGGTACAAACTGGCAAAGAAGAATTTTGGTCATCGATGACTTTTACTCTTGAAGGATACACTAGAAAATCACATAAGTTTGTACCAAGTTTGAGATGGAGGGGAGCATTAGTGTCATTGGCAACTAGAAAAGAAGTATGACCTTTCTTGGTGGTAGTGCATAAGGCTAAATTTAGTGATATGCCATTGACACAGGTGGATTCTGGCATACAGAGAACATCTCATTCCTGAGCTCGGAGAATGCGAAGCTGCACTTTGCAATACTCATGTGGTGGTAGAATTACGGGTCTTGCTAACACTGCATGAGTAGAACGACACATGGTGGAAAGCACAATGGAGACAGGGGAGGAGGTAATTACCAATTCATCTAAGGGAGAGAGAAATATTGTTCTGTTGGAAAGAATTCTGGAGAAGGGGAAGAGCATTTGGTATTCAGTTTCCTATATTTTGACATGCGAGAAGAACGTACTCGCTTCGTACGGTTGGAAGATTTGGTCAAGACAGGTTCACTGGAAGGAGGAAGTGAAGTCTGATTGGAAGGTTCAGAAAATGGCTGTACAGTGTCCTGGGAAGTGGGATCCAGAGGAGGCAGGGAGGGGGGGGGGGAGCAGCAGCAATAGTGGGAACCGAAACAACTGGCATGCTTTGGTGAGGGGAGGAGGATTGCGCAGAACTAGGAACTATAGGAAGTGGTGTAGGGGAAGTCACCAAAGGGAGGGCAAGAATGAAGTGACTACCATAAACAATGCCATGATATGGGGGGTAGACGACTATGTCATATTGCCGCATAGTATGTAGACCTAGAAGCTCATCTGCAGGAAACTGTACACCAGCCACATTAAGGGGGAGTTTGAATCTCTGAACTTTGAGTAATGAGACTGATTGGAAGATGGATCTTACCTAGAACTGGAAATGGAGCACTACGTTAGTAAGTTGTAAGTCGGAGGATTCCAAGAATGTGACACGCTTATAGGAGGAGCGGAGTTTAAGGAAGGTGGAAGAAGATATAATATTTACAGGGGATCCAGTATCTATGAAGAGAGATATAGGGGTGTTATATACAGTAGCAGGAATGGAAAGAGCACGTGACCATTTGTTAGAGTTAGAAAAGTACAAATGGGAAGGGACATGGGGGCGGGTGATGGGGATGGGACATGAATGCTAGGAGGGGGAGTCCTGAAAGAAACAGAGGCAAATAGTCATTCAGGAGAAAAAGAAGGGGAAATCTGACGGTGAGGGAAGGTAGTATTAGAATGGATGGAGTTCAATACACGGCAGTCAGCAGCAGTGTGAAAACAAAGGCCATGAATAGGACATTGTTTTTCGGGAGGAGTGGTAAGATTAAGAGCACAATGGTTGGCATAGTGTCCCGGTTTCTGACAGAAGTAGCAGATGACAGTGTGACGGTAAGACGATCTGTGTCTAGGACGGGAGTTGGATCTGGTGCAAGAAGTGTATTTATGACGAGATGAAGATCTGGAAATATGAGCAATAGGGAATGTATGTGTGATGATAGTGACTGGCTGGGCAACAATATCATTCAGTGTCTTGGGTGAATCATGAATTTTATGAGCGAAATCCGTTAAGGTTGTACCTGGAGTGAACTGGACGGACGAAGTTTTGGATAAGGTGTCCGGATGGAGAAGAGAAAGAAATCGAAAGTAGGAAATGAGGGAAACAAGGGAGATTTTGTTATCAGTGTCAAGCTAGTCGAAAGATGTGAGAGCTGATTTCAGTTCGGACTTAAGGTCAGATGCGAGTTTTAATGCTCTTTCTTTTCTCACATAAGGGTGGGAGTTGGTGTGGAGAGCAAGGTTATAAAGAGAAGTAAGTGAACCTAGGGTGTCGTGTTCTCCAAAGGTACGTCTGAATTGTTTACCATAGTCATCCTACTTAGTGCAGTCTGTGAATGCATCGGAAAGAATGAGGTCACCAGCATTAGAGGTAAGGTCAACAAAGCTATGGAGAACTGCTATCCTTTCCTGGTCTGTCTCGCATTTTCTGCGGTTAATAGCCGTATTGACATTTGCAAGAAATGTGTGGGTGGGAATGTCGTCACCAACGAACTTAGGGACGTCGACAGTTTCATGTACTATAGTCATTAGTTGTGGAATGGGATGTTGGGTGGACGAGGAAGACATGGTAATAGGACTCAAAGGTGGTGTTTGTGCCACTGGGGATGGAGGTAGTGGAGGTAGTGACTCTGGGGATGAAGGAAGTGGAGGTAGGGACTCTGAGGATGAAGGGGAGGGTAATTGGGACTAGAAAGAGGAAAGCGGGGAAATTTTTCCATGCGGGAAGGGTGTGTAAGAGGTCGGTAGATAGAAGTAGACAATTGAGTAGATAGCGGGGTAGGTGGATACGTATGCAATTTTACGACTAAAGGTTTAAAAACAACGGCCGACAGAAATAGCTTAGACATACGCGCGCTCGCATTTGTAAACAATGCTGATATAGCAAAAATTGGAAGCGTATAAGTCATTTCCGTTGCGACATAATGCTTACGTAAATGATATCGTTGAAACAGTATAGCAGCCTCTCTGATTGGAGAAAAAGGTGGAGGAGAAAAATTATTGGCGCAGGGAGGTAAAGTCACGCCCTTAAGGAGTGGCACTTGTTTGAGAAGTAAAAGGATATTGGATTAATGAAATAGTGACGTCAGAACGAAGGTGGCTTGACGTATTGTATAGGGATCTCGAGCGGGACTCCCTTGGTGTAGCTCACAAAACCAAGTAGAAGAATGAAGATAAGAAAAATTAACCTAATTTAATTCACTCCTCAAGCTTTGAGTGAAGGATTAGGCATGGGGCCTAAAGAAGAATGAAAATTAGTAAGTGTTAGAGTCAGAGAAGCGAACAGTGGTGAATAAAGAATTTTACTATACAGAAGAATAAGAACTTATTTAGAGATTAGTGCAACCGGTGCTAACACTAGCTTCTTGTATTCTTGAATAAGAGTCGGACGACTCTAGTCAGCTGGGGACTGGAGAAGGGCATCCACGTTGTCATGAATTCTGTCAGAGGATACCGTTGTCTCTATGCAGCCGAGGGGCTGGAGAAAGGACCAACACGCTGTCGTGAAGTCTTGAAATAGTCAGCCGAGGGGCTGGAGAAAGGACCTCCGCGTTGTTGTGAAGTCTTGAAGAGGAGCCTGTTGTTTCTAAACAGCCGAGGGGTTGGAGAAGGACTTCCACGTTGTCGCGAAGTCTTGAAGAGGACACCCAGAGGATTCTAATCAGGAAGGAGTGCCGTTCAGATCAGCACCACGATGTCGTGTCGGAAGGAGAGAGTCGCGTCTGTTTCTTCTCGTAGTAAGATATCTTCTCAATGGATTACGGACTACCTAAAAAAGACGACCCAATCTCGAAGGATTGGTGTTTGTGGGAGGGGAAGAGAAGTCTGTGGGAAAATCAAAAGATAATCGTATATAAAGGCAACATCAGTATCTATATTTTCACTACCTTTACAAAATCTTCAGGTTGTTTCATATAAACTTCTTCAGTTAGGGTACCATTAAAAAATGCTGTGGTCAAATCCATATAATGCAGTTTTAAACCATTCTGCACTGCTATGACTATCACTGTATGGATAAATTCATGTCTTACAGCAAGATAAAATCTCTCATCATAATCTACACCAAATCTTTGTGAACAATATTGTGCAACAAGACGAGTTTCATAACACTCAACTGAACCATCACATGACATTTTTCTTTTGAACACCCTATCTATTATTTAGTACTCTTTTACTCTCAGGACGTTCAACTAGATCATACATATATTGATTTCCTTTCTTGTTTTGTTGCATTTAGCCAATAAATTCTTTATTAGTCATCAATGCTTCTGTGACTGATGTAGGTTCAGTTGTCTTACCATGAGCAACGAAAACCCGCTCACCATATATATTTGGTGGCCGTCTCTCTCTTACAGAATTCTTGTAGTATGTTCACTGTTTATTTTCTGAATCATTCATCTGAATGAAATATTTCAACTATTGGAGTTTCAGATTCAGGCCTAACATCAATCTCCTTCTGACCTCTATGCTATACTTCAAAAATAACATCACGACTATAGTTTTTTTCTTTTTCTAAGTCATACAACCAATTAATTTTTACATCAGAACTATACCCAAGTACAATACTTTTAATGACTTTTGAGTCAAAAAATTTCTTTCATATTTGGGAATATGAGCATAACAAATACAACAAAATCTTAAAGTGTTCAACATTTGGCTTTCTAACTACAAATGCCTAACATGGTGTCATACTCTTAAGTGCCCTTGTTGGACTTCTAATTTTAAGTGACATGCAGTTGACGATCCTTCTACCCAAAATTTATTATGGAAACCTGAATTTACTAGCATATTTCGGACTAGCTCCAATAATGTTCAGTTTATACTCTCACTGATACCGTTTTACTCTAGGGTTTTTGGAATAATGTGCTCGTGACGAATACCTTCGTTTGTCAAGTCCTATGCAAATTCATTTGAGGTATACTCACTTCCATTATTTGTATGTAGTATTTTAATCTTTCCATCCAATTGGTTTCCTACGCAATTCTTCCACTCATTGATCAAACTCTTCACATTTACCTTAAAGTACATATATTCAGACATATCTAATTGAATCATCACTGAAAATGACAAAATATTCACCATTATTTAAAGACTTTCCATCCATTTTGCCACACACGTCTAAATGACTTAAATTAAGTGGCTCTCTCACTTGAGTGATACAAGCAAAAATACAGTATATCCACTACCGGCTTGGTACACCCGTTGTAGCTTTACCACTGTTGTTCGCGTTACCTCAGGTGCATTACTAGGAAGATGGGATTGGATACCAAGAGGAAAAAAATTTAGAGGAAGACCAAGGAAAGATGGAGAGATGCTGTCGGTGAGACATTAGAGAAATTGAGCTTGCCAGGACTGGAAGAACTTAGAAGAAACCAGACACTACAGGAGAGAGGGGAATGGAGGAAGAGCCTGGCCCATCTGACAGAGAATCATCTCTTACTGGGAGCCGAAGTAAGGAAGTAAGTAAAGGCTCTCTCAATAGTTTTATTATTATTATAAGGGAAAGGAATTTTCTTATTCTTTCCTTTTGCACACGATTCACAAAAATTTAAATCTTTAGCTATATTAAAACTCAAACCATCTCTAAGATTATCTTTTACATGAAGTTTTAAGTTCTCAATGCCTAAATTGACAAATCTTTGCCAAGTATTTTCATTATGCATAATCTAGTAACTAACATAATTTTGTGATAATTCTGAATACATGTATATTTCAATTAATGCAAACTGTCCCTTTTTCAGGAAAATCAATTAGATTATCGAAGCATAAAAGATCCTACACTCATTACCATAAAACTGAGTGATTTGACCAAGTTTTGAGGCTTTACTCACACTAAGTTATAAGATAATTTGGGCACATACAAAACATCAGATAATGTAAAAAATTTCACCTTACCATCCTTCAATATTTCAAGAATAACTTTGCCTTCACTAATGACTTTTAATTAATGTCTATCTCCTAATACTAAAGAAATACCGTCTTTATCATCATGTTTTGTAAAAAGAATTTCAGTATTACACACGTGGCAACTTGCACCAGAATCCACAATCCATGCCTCAAGAACTGATATATTATCAAAAAATGAAATGGCATGGGCATCAAGCAGCCCAACATTCATTACTTTTGGATTCAACGCATGGGATGATTGAATCTACTTAAAAGAATAACAATTCCTTTTAATGCGTTCTTCCTTACCACACAGCTGACAATTAGAACTATTCATATATTCTTGATATCTTACTTAGGATTATGTTTTTTTTTTAACACTCACACAGCCATTATTTTCCTGTAATAATAATTTTCTTTCCTCATGCAACAAATTTTCAATTACAAGATCCATCTTCAAAACTTCTAAATTTGCTCCCAGAGCAACTGTTAGCATGCTATAAGAGTCTGGCAGGCTTGCTAATAGATAAAGTACCCAATCCTCTTCATTCACGTGTTAACCTTTCACATTAAGTCCTTCGAGGATTTCTGTTATTTTCTAAAAATGATTCTGCATTATCGAGAGTGGAAACACATACACAGTATTCCCATATGCATAGCTCTTATTCTGTATTAGGCAAACACAATTAGGTAGACACATACGCACACACAAAGGATTACAAAGGATTACAAAGGCGGAGCACGCCGACAGGAGACCTTTTGGTCCATATCTAGGTCGGATGCGAAAAAAAAATCATAAAAAAACTATAATAATGTATGCAACAAACAAAATACATAAATAAATGCATAGGTATAGTTGAATAACAAACAAACAGGTAAACAGTAAATAATAATAAATTGACACATAACTAATAATAAATGAAAATCAAACAGACAAGTGATAACAAAACAAAAACAAACAATATAAAATTAATTATAATCATTACAGCATCTTGCTTAGGTGTTTATCTAAATGAGTCTTAAAGCTTCGAACTGAAATACATTGCACTACCTGTGCAGGACGTTTATTCCATTCATTAACTACACGGTTGGCAAAGTTGTTTCTACCTACTTCCAAATTGAATCTATTTCCGGACAGTTTGAGACCATTGTTTCTTGTCTGATTCTCATTCAATATGAAAATGTTGTCACTTTTGATGTTGTCCATTCCCTTTAGAATCTTAAAGACCTGTATCAAGTCACCTCTGAGTCTACGCTTTTTTAGGGAAAACAGATTCATATGTTTTAGTCGATTTTCGTATGATTTATTTTTTATATTTGGAATCAGTTTTGTGGCTCGCCGTTGTACTTTTTCCAGTCTGTCAATGTCTTTAATGAGATTCGGTGACCATACAGAAACAGCATATTCCAAATGTGGACGAACTAACGATTTATATAGCTTGCTAATGAGTGATGGACTTTTGAAGTCAAAAGATCGCGCAATCAGTCCCAGAATCTTATTTGCTTTCTCAGAGGCTGAAATACACTGCTTGGATGATTTGAGGTCGTTACTGATAATTACGCCGAGATCTTTTTCACTATCCACTTTTGTTAACGAATTTCCAAATAACTTGTAATCGTACTTACTGTTGTTTTTACCTATGTGCATTACCTTGCATTTACTCGTGTTAAATTTCATTAGCCACTTTTCAGACCATTGCTGTAATTTATCTAAATCTTCTTAAATATCTAATTGGTTTAAGTGATCATTTGCAATTCCGCACAGTTTTGTATCATCAGCAAATTTGGAAACAGTAGATTTTAGTCCATGGTCTATATCATTTATATATACTATGAATAGAAGTGGCCCAAGAACGGAACCCTGAGGAACTCCACTTGTAACATTTTTCCATCCAGAAGTTTTTCCATTTAAAACAACTCTCTGTTTTCGACCATTCAACCAATTACTAGTCCAACTTAATAGGCTACCACTTATTCCGTGTAAAGCTAATTTAGTAAGTAGTCTTTCGTGTGGGACGGTATCAAAAGCTTTAGCAAAGTCTAAATGTATTAAATCTATATTGTTTCTTTTGTCATAATTCGAGATAACTGTGTTGTAGAATTCGAGTAAGTTAGTCACGCAAGAACGTTTCAGTCTGAAACCATGCTGGCTATCATTTATCAAACGGTTACTTTCTAAATGATGTTCGATAGCATCTCTAATGATAGTTTCCACTATTTTTTCTACGATTGAAGTCAAACTTATAGGCCTATAGTTATTTGTTTTCTTTTTGTCACCTTTTTTGAATATGGGAGTAATGTTAGCTAGCTTCCATTCTCTTGGGACATCTCCGGATATGATGGATTTCTTGAAAATAATTTCTAATGGAACAACAATCTCATTTTTTCATTTCCTTTAAGATTCTTGGATGCCAACCGTCAGGCCCTGGTGTTTTATTAACTTTGAGTTTGTCTATACACCTTTTAATTTTTTCTTTTGTTATATTTACCGAAGTGAGTAAGTTTACCTTAGACTTTTCACAGGTTTCAGTTTGGAGTTCACTTTGAGGTGTTTCGTTTACGAATACCGAGCTAAAATAATTGTTTAAGATATTACACATTCCTTCATTTGAATATTCAAGTTGACTGTCAGCAGATGATAGTGGACCAATGTGATTCCTAACAACCTTTTTATCTCTAATGTAACTATAGAATTCTTTGGGATTCTCTTTGGATTTATCAGCGATGTTCATTTCGTATTGTCGTTTTCTTTTCCTTATTGTCTTATTTAAATCTCTCTGTATTGATACATAACTTTCATAGTCGTTAGATGCACCCGAGCACTTATATTTCTTATAAGCCTGTCTCTTCTTAGCAATACTTTTTTCAGTTTCTTTGTCGAGCCACTTTGGGCGAGACTGATTTGGGGGACGTCTGTCCTTAAAAGGAATGTAAGTTTAAATCATCTTAGTGAGCGTATTTTGAAATATGTCCCACATCTGATCTACACGTCTTTCGCTTAATTTTGCCTCCCAATCTGTAAGCTGAAGCTCCTGACGTAGTCCTATAAACTGAGCTTTACTGAAATCGGGTATTTTAGAAACACAAGTATCTATTCTAAAATTGTTTAGGAGTTTGAATCTAAGTTGTCATCGCTATTTGCAACAGATTCACCAACTTCTACATAAGTTACCATGCTTTCGCGGCTAGTGATCAATAGATCGAGTAAGTTTGCATATCTTGTGGGCTCTTTTACATGCTGAATTAAGTAATTGTCACCAAGAAAATCAATCAAGCGACTACCTATATGGCCATGTTCAAGGGTCATCCAATCAATGTCAGTAAAATTGAAATCACCCATTATCAATAAATCCCGGTTGCAGAAACTAGACAGTTCTTGAAATAACAATTTGTCGTCTGCTAATGATAATGTCTTTGGCCTATATATTACACCTATATTCATTTTTTGTCCATTTGTTTGGGTTAACTCAACCCACAAACTATCGTATGCATCCTGTTTCACTTTCTCTAAAACACAAGCGTGAACATTGTTTTTAACGTACAACAGAAACACCCCCACCTTTCTTGTGGTTTCTATCCTGATGAAAGTGTTTAAATCCCGCAATATTAAATTCAGCTTCGAACTCTGTACCATTTAACCATGTCTCAGTTATTCCTATCATATCGAGATTTTCGCTTTTGACATACGCCTGTATTTCTTGATATTTGTTTCTAATACTACGAGCATTAAAGTACATGGTTTTAAGAAACTCGTGATTATTTCTTTTTGACCCATTTTGAGTTTCAATATCATGTCTTACATTATCATTTTATTTTTTATTTATACCTTGCTCTATATTATCATTTGGTCCTTCATTGACATTCAATGCCTCATTACCATTTCTCCCATCAAAATTAACATTTCCCCCATCACGGACATCTGGTCGATCACGGTCATCCGATCTCTTTTGTACATTTTGTCCCCCTACGTCACCGTGATTCACGCCGGCCTCCCGTCGTTTATTGACATTATGTCCGGCACCCCTTCCTAAAATTATATTTTGTCCTCCAGTGACATTATATCCCACCATGACATTTTCTCCTCCATTATCATTACATCCTATCGTGATATTTTGTCCTCCATTATCATTATTTCCCATCGTGATATTTTGTCCTCCACTGTCATTACGTCCCATTGCGACATTTTGTCCTATAGCATTACATCCTAATGTAACATTTCGTTCTCTACCGACATTATATCCTGAATTTATATTTTGTCCTATAATGGCACATTGTTCTACATTAATGCTGTACTCTACACTGATATTTTGGCCTTTATTGACATTCTGTCCGGTATCCCTTCCTAAAATTATATTTTGTCCTCCACTGACATATCCTACCGTGACATTTTCTCCTCCATTATCATTACATCCTATCGTGATATTTTGTCCTCCACTGTCATTACATCCCATTGCGACATTTTGTCCTATGACATTACATCCTAATGTAACATTTCGTCCTCTACCGACATTATATCCTAAAATCATATTTTGTCCTATACTGGCACATTGTTCTACATTAATGCCATACTCTACACTGTTTTCCCATGTACATTCTATTTCCCCTTCCCTTTGGGCCTCTACCCTAAAAAAGGAGCTAGTTCATTACAAACTCCCACGATGAGGTTTGTAAGAACATCTTTGCCTCTGCGATAAGGTGGATCCCATCAGAAGCGTAAAGGTCATGGCGCCTAGAGAAGAGATACCAAGGATCAAGAAAGTGGTATCCCAATTGTGTGCACATCTGCGATATCCTATCATTGATCCCTATGGCTCTACTGTTCCAACACGAGCCTGCGTAGATCCTCGGGAGGATCCCACAGACTACGTGACGGCTCCCACGTTCCTTCATCTCCTGAAGGAGGACCTTGTAATTCCGAACAAGTTCCTCTGATCTCACCCTACCTACATCGTTACTACCCATATGAACAATAGTAACCGTGTTCTTCCGTCCTTGCTCCCTGATGGACTGGGTGCAATCGGCGATCCCACGGCCCAGTTGACATACAAGCTTGCAACGTCTCTTTGTCTTCCGCTGCAAGATGTCGTCATAGCCTCGCACCATGGAGTCCTCCACCACCAAGAACTCCTGGTTTTCAGCTACTTCATCCTCCAGTAGAGCAAAACGATTGGCTAGAGCCAGCGGTTGCTCCACAGGGCACACGTCCACCGAACGCGGGCTCGACAAACGGGACCCAACGGAGCGCCACTCGCTCACGGCAGTGACAGTAGGTGAAGAAGTGGAACGCTCTTTGGGTTGTGGGAGGGTTCATTCTTCTCACGGAGCGCACTCCTGAGAAGACGAATTTCCTCCTCACACATCCTGAGACGGACCTCTAGGTTCACGCAACCTTCACAAGCCATTTCGCTCCTCCTTTAGCAATAAAAACGGCAAAGAAAAAATACAAATCAACAACAAAAACAAAAAACAAAGCGGTCTCTAATAAACTAAATACACGAAGCTTACTCTGCTTACCTTATACTATTTCTCCTACCTTTGGAGTACAGTAACAGAAACTGTTTTGAATTTAAATAGAACGCTAAATTTTATCTTATATCTGTAACTGTATAGCGCTATACGTATACAATTACAAAAACACAACACAATCACTTAACACTTTCGGAAATATAAATTTCACAGGTATTCGCTGTGCAGAAAAACGAGCTCTCTAGCTGAGGTCACGAGCAGACTGAGCTGAGGTCACGAGCAGACTGATCTGAGGTCACGAGCAGAGTGAGCTGAGGTCACGAGCAGACTGAGCTGAGGTCACCAAGGTCACGAGCAGACTTCCGAGCTTCCGCGCTGTCAACACATGTCAACTAGAGCTCCGAAGACTGCCGAATAAGACGAAAATTCTCAATAGTGCAGGGAAAACAAGAGGCCTGGTTTGTATTGAATGGGAGAAGGGGCACTTGTGGTTACCCAAAATTATTTCTCTGCAGTGATAGATTTATCTAATGAGAAAAAAATGCAAGAAAATAAGAAATGAGTTGTAGGATTCTCCGACAATTTTTGTTTGTTTATTTATCAGGGGACAAGTCCATTTGAGATAATTACTCCCAGAACTTTTTTAGATCCCACTTTCTTCACTTCCTTTGTTCCATTTGTATATTGTCCTGATATTCTTTTTTAACTTTATCTGAATCTTCATTTTGCTACACTTCTTAATGTTGAAGTCTACTTCCCACATCTGACTCCATTTCCAAACCTTATTTAGGTCTCTCTGTAGTGATTCACAATCCGTTTCGGTTTTTCATTTTCCTCAACAATTTAGCATCGTCTGTAAAGAAGTTTCATGTAACATTTCCACATCTTCATCCATGTCATTCACATAAATAGCGAACATTATTGGAGTCAATATTGATCCCTGTGAAACTCCACCAAATCTCCTCCTCGCAACCTGAAACACTTTTCTCTGAGTACTACTCTCATTTTTTCCTACCATGCATGAAATCCTCCATCCAGTTTAGTAGGTTACCTTATATCCCTCCTATGTTTCCAATTTTAATAATTTTTTGTGTGTTGTACTTTTCGAACGTTTTTTTGCAAGTCTAGGAAAGCACAATCAACCCATCCATCCCTTTCTTGCATTATATCTATTAGTCTTGAGTAGAAAAAGATAAGATTTGTAGCACATGATCTTCTCTGTCTGAATCCGAATTTGTTCGAGTTTATTATATCGTTTTCTTCCAAGTGTTTTATCCATCTCCTCTTGATAATTTTTTTCACAATGTTTGGCTACAGGCTTGGCAGGGAGACCGGTCTGTAATCAATTGGTTCTTCTTTGTTTCCTCCGTTAAATATTGGCACAAAGTTGACATTTTTCCGGTCTCTTGATATTTTTCTTTCTTTGAGTGAGCAACTTATTATATTGTATTTTTTGCCCATCAGTTCTTTTTTACATTCCTTTAGTATCCAATTTGCAAATCCGCCTGGGCTGTGTGATTTCCTAACGTCAAGGTTCCATTAATTTATCCATTATATTTTTTTGTGTAATTGTTATTTCACCTCATGGTGGAGATCGCACTTCACTTCCTTCGTCCCAATGCTGTACTCTTTCTCTAGTGATCAGTATTGACTCCAATAATGTTCGCTATTTATGTGAATTGACATGGATGATGATGTGAAATGTTACATTGAACTTCTTTGCAGACGATGTTAAATTGTTGAGGAAACGGATTGTGATTCACTACAGAAAGACCTAAAACAGGGTTTGGAAATGGAGTCAGATGTGGGAAGTAAAACTTCAACATTAAGAAATGTAGCATAATGGAGTTCAGATAAAGTAAAAAAGAAGATCAGGATAATATACAATTGGAACAAAGGAAGTGAAGAAAGTGGGATCTGAAAAAGACCTGAGAGTATATTATCTAAAATAACTTGTCCCCTGATAAATAAATTAAACAAAATTGTCGGAGAATCCTACAACTTGCTAAGAATCAATAAAGGTGGCTTTTACCTGTTTAGACGGAGAAATGGTTTAAGGAAATATGAGTAACACTAATAAGGCCTAACTACGACTCTATGGTCACCCAGTACCAAAAAAGACATAAATTCCAGCCATACAAGTTTTTTTTTTATCATTTTATTACGCTCATAGAGCGGCAAGCCTAGTACATAGGTAATTAACTATTTACATTAGGATCGTGACTCATAGGACACGTTGTTCTACTGAGGTGGCAATTCGTAGTTAAGTACAAATTTTCAGAGGTTGGGACACAGTGGTGGAGGAAACGGTATATAATCAGTGGCAATAACAGCATGTATAAAACAATCACAGTCAACAGCATATACAAAACAAAAGTATGTACAATATCACAGTCATGATATAAGGGACATTGACATAATTGAGACAGTCGTGGACAAGATCATACATAAGAATTATTACGTCGTACAAACGATAGTTAGCAACCACCAAAGTGTGGGTGACGTAAGAGTAGTGTTTCTAAAATGGTCATCGGCAAGCAAGTATTTACATGCATCAATGACAGACTCTCTATGGGGGATTAAATCTGTTACTGCAGGGCATTCAAGGCAATAATATTGAAGGTTGTTTGCATTGGGCAAGTTCACACAGTTTACAGGAAGAAAATTGCGGCATGTCTCTTGTCTCGCTCACCTGCCACACTGGTCTGTAGGCCTAATCTAAGTCGAGCAGATACCACATTATGTCTTCTAACTAAGAGTCCTCGGCGGCGATATTTGTGGGGGGCGATTGGCAAAGTGATCATAGTGCTGAATGGTCCACACTCGAAGGTCGCTCGATATTCCTCCGGTGAACGATAGACAAATGAGCTGCAGCACGTATTTTGCGTCTGTTGAATGAGAGGGAACTAGGTGAAGCGTCAGTTGCAGGTGAGGGCTGTTCGCAGGCTGCCTTGGCGAGTAGGTCCACCGTCTCGTTGCTAGTTATTCCTACGTGAGAAGGGATCCACAGGAAATGAATAACAAGGGAGTGCTCAAGGGCTGTGGCTAACTGAAATAGAATGCGAGTTACTAGGTTATGGGATTCTGATTTTTTGGGAGGACAAGGAGAGCAGATTGAGAGTCACAGATAATTAGGCCATTACTACCAATACGTAGTAGTAGATTGACAGCATCCAGGAGTCCGTGGAGCTCGCAGGAAGTTGAGCTAAGGAAACCTGGTAGTCGGCGTCCAATCCAGCCTCCATGGGGGTGGAACCATACTAGGCGAGTAGATGGCACAGCCCGTGTTTCCGTCCAGTTGCAGTGACCCGTCTGTGTATATTGTATAAACAGCTGGGATGGAAGAGGTCGCTTTGGCGATGGTTTCTAGAGCTAGTTGCTTCTGTAGTAGGGGCAGGTCACTCTTGCATGTTGGTGTATAGGTGACGGCGGGGAGCGGAATCTTCCAGGGGGCGGACTGTGAATAATTTCTTGTCTAGGAATATGAAATCCTATACTCTGTAGGTTTGTGCATATGGCTCTAAGGGCGCAACCACCAGGTTGGAGTCGGGGTCGAGGTTGCGGTGGGGTCGAGGGACGTTGTGATGACTTTCGAGTAGTGGGGGCTAATATGTGGGGGTGTGTAAGCATTTAACAGTGAAATATGTTACGTTAGCGTGTATTCGTTCCGTCAGAGAGGTTAGATGTAGTTCCTGTAGCATATTGGCAACCCGAGTAGAGATTGGGCAACCAGTATGAGCCGCATAGCTTTATTTTGAAACTTATCGAGGGAGTTCAATGCTGATTTAGGTAGTTGACATAAGGCAGGAGAGAGATAATCGATGAATGAGCGGATAAATGCTACGTATATATTTCTTGCCACTGCTATGGAGATCCCAGCAGTGTTGTTGGTAAGCCAACTGAAGAGGTGTTAGGCGTTGTTGTAGTCGATTCAGTACGTCATCAACAAGTGGATGAATACGCTGCCGTACGGGGGGTGGGGGAGGTGACGCGGACGGGCGCTCCCAGGTAGATATACTGCGTGCAGAGTGGTTATAACGCTGGTACCCACTAGGAAAGCAGGGAGTGTTCGTGGCTTACGGGGAGAGAAGATCTTGCACTTTTCGGGGGATATGATGAGACCACATGAAGATGAGTGTTCATAAAAACGAGTGGAGAAAGAGCTGAAGATCTTCAGAGGAGGTCGAATGAATGCATATGTCGTCTGCATAACATGTAACTTGGGTACCTGGGACATCAGGGAGTAGAGAAAGAAGGCTATGCATGAGGACATTGAATAAAAATGGACTGAGGACACCTCCCTGTGGGGTGCCAAGGTCAAATCTCCTGGTAGCACTAATAGCCCCTTAGAGTACACGAGACGATCTGTTGCTCAGGTATCCTTGCACCCATCTCAAGAGATTCCCTTTGATATTAAAATCTACAAGCTGATCGAGGATGAATATCCTTGTTTGCAATGTCAAATACACTTTTAAGATCTAGAAAGGCCACAATACTGGTAGGGGAGAGGCGGGTGTATAATTCATAGAGGACAGTGATGTGTGCTGCGGTGGGGCAGAAAACCATAGAGCCTAGTGGAGAGTTTGTCGTGGAGGCGGAACATGAGGCTGTTGAGAAGCAGACGCTACAGCACTTTGCGACAGCAGGACGTGAGGGAAATGGGTCGGAATTTGTCGGCACCGGGATTAGGAATTGAAAATATGAGACTGGTCGTCCAGGCTTGTGGAACATATCCAGATCGTAGGCAGAGATTATAGAGACGGAGAAGGGGGTCACCTGGTACTTTTAGGGAGAAGGCGGAGGACTGAGTATGTGATACCTTCATCACCCGGAGCTGTCGACCTACTGCTGGCAAGAGCACGGCATAATTCGGATTTTGTTATGGGTATATTGTCCTCCTCATCTGGTTCTAGCATAGCTGCGGACAGACGGAGAGTGCGATGTAACGAATGAGGTGGAGAGGGACTCTCTAATATGTGCTGGGAGATTACGGACACTGGACTTGTTCAGACCAATCCTCTATGAGGGCCTGTGCGTAATGAGATGGGCTATGGTGAAGGCCAATGGGGGTCTTCTTTCGTATCACCTTGTTAATAAGGCTCCACATGGTTCCCACGCTCGTCTGTTGGTTGATGCCATTAGTGAATTCGTTCCAGGCGTCAGTGTGTGCACACTGTTGTATGGTTACCAAGGCGGAACTTGATTCTTGGTATTGCCGTAGAGTGTCGGGGTTAGGAGATCTCTGATATGCAAGGCCGTCTGCTTCTACCTGTCTTTCTGCTGTTAGTATACGGTCGTTGAGCATCCAAGGCTGTACTCTCGTCTGGCGTTTGATGTTTGGCCTACGTACATAACGGTCGAAAAAGTTGTGTGTGCAGGTGACAAGAGAGTTGTAAAGCTTTTCAGGAGATTCAACATTAAATTTGGGGAGGCGTGCAGATACGAAGGAGACGTAGTTGGGAGAATACTTTGGGGGGATACTGATTCGCGTGCGTTGGTAAGCTGGAGTAGGCATCACTGGGACTGAATACCGAAGGCAGAGAGCGAGGTGATCTGAGAAGGGGACGGGCACCGAAAAGCACTTTACGTTGGTAGGCACGAGTCCACATGTAAGTATGTGATCGAGGGTACCCCCCCCCTCCCCGCCGAGAGTGCGAAGCACCACCAGTGTTCCAGCGAGTTAGATGGTTGTGATGTATAAAGTCAACTAGCCGGGTTCCGCTACGATTTACAGTGTCCGATTGGTCACCTAGGGTAGGGTGTCTAGCATTAAAATCGCCCATGTGTATCATACCACGAGTCGTGGGAGTAGGAAGGGCTGCAGTATTCAGCTTACCAGCCGCAGAGGAAACCTTACAGAGGAGAATCTTACCACTTCCTAGTGCAACCTCAATAAGTTGGTTAGTCGTGTCATTGTCTTCGGAAGTGCCGAGTGGTTGATGCCTGGACGGTGGAGTGTACATAAGTAAGGAGCCCATTTCGAATGTGGTGAACATTGGAATATAACCACTAAGGAATGGGGCTGTCCCCCCACCAGTGGGACGTCCAACAAAAAGCTTCCTGGATAAAGATGACGTTCGGTTAGATGATGGTTGACGTAGGCCCTGAGTGCAGCAATCTTCGCGGGTGTGGTTATACCACAGGCATTCCAAGAGAGGATGTGTAGCTGTGCGTTGTTATTGGTTGACGTAGGCCCGTGAGTGCAGCAATCTTCGCAGGTGTGGTTATACCACAGGCATTCCAAGAGAGGATGTGTAGATGTACGTTGTTATTGAACGTTATTTCTGCTCTTTGGGAGGCCAGGTGAGACGATAGGAGAGGACCGGGCATTACATCCTGTGATGGCAATCATTTTCTCGAAGCGAGGAGCGAGCGGGTCAAATTTAACAGTAAGTGCAGAGGTTGACGCGATATTAGCCTGCTGGGCATCCACGAGCGATTTGAGTGCTGTATCGTTAACCGATAGTCGTGTAGACAAAGAGAAGGCGGCTATAAGACGATCAAAGCAAGCTTCAATGCTATCCAATTGAGTTTCAATAATTTTAACACGATTTGTAAGGGAGACACACTGAGACTTGAGAGATTCTACGTTTTCTTGGAGCGTAATGATCTGCCGAGAGGCGGCAGTGGTGGATGACGGCGGTGGTGGTGGTGGGGGTGGGTTTGCGTACTCGGAGCCAAGTGTACTCGTTTGGCACACCCATGCCACACATTAACCCTAGGGATTTGGCACCGCGTGCATTTCCCTTGCGACTTGTCTGGTGTAGGTGTTTTGGTGAGCCTGTCAATGATGTCGAGGCAAAGGTAGGTACTGTGGTTGCTGTAGGGGTACAATGAGGGCAGGAACGTGAGTCATGTTCAGCTGAGCACAATGCACATTTTTCATGGGCATTGCAATACCGAGAAATATGACCAATACATTTGAAGCACCGTGGTTTTTCGTCAGGCATTTTGCGGAGTTCACAAGGAAGGAAGGAAAAGTTAATGTGGGATGGGGGCGGGTCAGGTAGGCTCCACGAAATTACAAGTCTGTTGATGGGTACCTTATTCTGTAGAAAGCGGCGCACAGAATATACCCCTGTTAGTTCCTTAGCTAAAGTTGGTTCAATATCTACAGGATATCGTGTGATGAGATATGTGGGGAACTTGTGCGGTCTATCTACAGAATCTTGTATATCAAGAGAATAACGACAAAATCGCCCCATCCTTGACCTCATCTATGATGTCCTGTCGGCATCTTCGATATGTAGACATAACTAGATGTGACAGCCAGACATTTTGACCTCGGCTAGTTCTCGATTAAGACAAAACAGTCTTAAAACTGCAGAATGACATCGCTGTTTCTCAGTAACTCCTGTGTTCACTCTGAATTGTAGTTTGACATACACGGAACGGGGGGCAAAGGCAAGAGAAGTAGAGGAAGGTGGGGGTGGGGGTGGGGGTGGGGGAGGTGCATTATGCGTAGCAGGTCGTGATGGAATGGGTATGGTAGTATCTTGTAGAGGCAGAGCCTTGTCACTATTGGTGGCCTTGGCAGCGGGAGAATGTCTCTTCGCTATTGGCATCGGAATCGCTATCTATGGGACGCTTTGCGGAAGCGTTGGTGAAGTTCATAGGCTGGGGAGATGGATCGACAGGTGTCATTTGTCGGTTGATCGTGATAATCAAGACGAGGCCAGTTTTTCAGTGGACAGGTCGTCATCCTCACTTAATGCAAGATCCACCTCAATATTTGCAAGGGAGCCGGGACCTGTGTATTCCATTTTACGAGGCAAGTTTGCAGTGTTTGTGACTTGAGCAGTTTTACTAGGTGAGTGATGTGGCCATGATGTGGGTACCTGTGTCAAACACCTCACAATGCGCATGCGCAGATGTGAGGAATTCGATCAGGGAGGCCCTCCCCGAGTATTAATCACTATTTCGGCTAAGGTTCCACAATAATCAAGTTCCCTGATATCACTGTACGATTGCACTGGGTTTTTAACACGGCCTCCGGCCAACTCCGAATAATAGGAACACTGTATATCTTGCAGAAAACGGGGGTCAGTAGCAGAGCTTATCCAAGCAACCGCCACCTACCGTGTCCAACCGTGAAGTCCAACTCCCATAACAAGGTAAGAAAAATTCTCAAAAATTCAGATGCAGGCAAAAAACTTCTTTCACTTATTGCCAAATCTCCCACGCAGCTTTAAACATGGTAACCAGCTGGAATCTAAAGTATAAAGAAAGCCCACTAACGAAAACGACTTAATTAATTTCAACTCCCACCATGACATTAGGACCAAGAAAGAAGTAGTAATAGGCTTTTTCCCTTAGGGCACTCAGGATATGCAGTGCAAAATACTTAGAAGAAGAGTGCAGGTTTACTGAAGAGACTTTTTTACAACAAAAAATTTCCAGAATTTCTTTTGGATAATTGCAGAAAACAGGCCGCTAAGATTCGGAAAAGCTGTAGGCAGCAGTACAGCACAGCAAAAACGTCTCGTGTTACCAACCAGCGACCGTTGCTACCAACCTGAATTATATTTTAAGAACCACCAATTTGGAAGTAGTGTGCCCAAACCAGCAGGATGATAAAAGACATCACGAGGACGAGGACATACAGCAGCCAAACACCGGGCACTAAAGCCGGTGTTTATCGTATTCCGTGCTCGGGATGTGATAAAAGCTTATATCGGAGAAACGTCACGCGACCTGAATACACGAATACGTGAACACCGTTACGGACTTCAGGCATGATGTCATCACCAATGCATGTGTGACACATAGGAACAGGGAAAACCATCTGATGGACTGGAAGAATGCAGAGCTGCTGATACGGGAACCCGACAAGTTCTGCAGGAAAGTGTTTGGAAGCAGCGATCATTCAAGGAACGAACACTATTGAACAAAATAGGGGCATGGTTCAACATCTCACCCCACATAATTCCTCTATCACCCATGGGCAACAAAATTCTGAACCACCCTTTGTGAGCAATTTGCCCGCGGTGGTTGGGGCCGGCCTTCGCCATCGCTGCCTGGATTCCCTCCCCCCTCTCTTCCTCCTCCTCTTCTTCTCCTCCTCCTCCCTCCGCCTCCTCCTCCTCCTCCTCCTCCTCTTCCTTCCCTCCCTCCTTCTTCCTTTCCCCGTTCCATCCATTCCTCTTATTTAATCTCAAACATGTGTATCTCAACTTGTACTTGAAAAAGCTGTAATAAGCGAAACGTCCGTACTAATAAAGGCTCCGTCCTCATATTAGTGTTTTAACTCGTCAGTCTTGTCGGCAACTGGTACTTTCATAAAAACTAATCACTAGCATGCCTAGAAGAGTCCTTGCATTGAAAAAAGCATAGATGTCTACCAAGTATTAGTTATTCACATTGTGACCATTTATAAGCACTTGAATTGTATCAATTGCTTGTTTAATAAATCAAACTATTTCTTTTGGTGTCTATTAAATTCTGTCATGTCTGTTGTATATTATATATATAATATATATACACACACACACACACCCATACATACATACATATATATATATATATATATATATATATATATATATATACATGTATATATATATATATATATATATATATATGTTGGACTATATTATGACAAATAAAATTGAAGGTGAAAGAAGTTGACGAGGAGAAATGGGAGAATTTGCCGCCTTAACGTTTCGACCCGCGGGTCGAAACGTTAAGGCGGCAAATTCTCCCATTTCTCCTCGTCAACTTCTTTCACCTTCAATTTTATATATATTTATATACATATATATATATATATATATATATATATATCGTGACATCATGACAGGTGTATGAATGATAAGAATGGAAAGACACGATTGGGAAACATGAGACTTTATTCCTGACCGGTTTCGCCTTTAAGGCTTCTTCAGAGGTAATATTTACAGAGAATGAATTCATTGGTATTTGTAGGGCAGTTGCTGTGGTTTATGAGGGACGCGGGGCGGGATTCCGTATGTTGCTTGGCTTAGTGGTCATGTGGGGTCAGGTGTGAGGCAGGTGAATGTATTTGTTTGTTTGTTATGTGTGACCAATTGTCTCATGGGGTACTTGGCGGTATGTTTTACAATATTGATATCTCCTGTTCTATTGTTGATACAATCGTTGGTGTTTATATATATTGCTTCTAGTGTTTTTCTTTGTGGTTTTGTATAGGTTTTCATGTAAAACATGTTTAGCTTGTTTCCATTGAGGTTGAATTCATTCTCTGTAAATATTACCTCTGAAGAGGCCTCAAAGGTGAAACCGGTCAGGAATAAAGTCTCTTGTTCCCCATCGTGTCTTTCCATTCTTACCATTCATATATATATACATACATATATATATATATATTTATATATATATATATATATATATATATTTATATATATATATATCAAGGAACTACTATTACACAGGACGTGCGCACCCAGATCCCTGGGTCCCGCTAGCGAAGGCCAGTCCAGTGCAGAGTTGCGAGTCCTAATGTTTTCCCACTATGTCTATTGTTTTTTGCCTCAGTCTAGTTGTCTAGTGATCTTTCGTCATGGATATCAAGAATTCTAGTATATTTTGAAGATCCTATTATAAACGTTTAATTTTACATGACGGAGCTAAATTCTTGGAGCCAGATTTGGAGCCAGATGCTAGATTGAAAAAGTTTGAGCCAAATCATAGAAAAATAGTGCCAGATCTGGCACCAAAAGTGTCTAAATTGGCAACCCTGCCTACTAATCACGTAACCATCCTACAAAGTACAAAATATAGGCTGTCGCGCTCGTGTCGAAGTTTGTATCTGTTTTCGCAAAATGTTATTCCATGAAAGCATGATTTGTCATTGAGAGGTTTTGAAAATTAGCTATAACACATTCACCCGTACAGTTACTATGAATTGAATGTATATAATCATACGAACTCCATAGAGATTGTCAGTCAAATTGGCGCACTTGTTATTTGCTTATATTATGTTTGCGCGATTGATTGGTTACATTAGTATATAGATGGTTGCAGGACGGTTGAGGTTTGTATTATCCGAATTATTAGTTTGCGCAACTTTTTAAGTGCAGAATCGAAAAGAGCAATGCAACAACAGTCTTGCCTGCATACAAGTGACGAGTTTAGTTCATAGTTGTCTACTTGACTAACTAGTGATTGGTTGTGAAAGGTTTGGATTGTTGCACCATAACAGGCAGTGGTAATTAGTTTCATGTATACAGTTTTCTAACTTCCAAAATTATTTCATCTGTATGTTGTGTAATATAATTCGAATCTAGTAGTTTTTTGTTGAATGTAGTAGTTTTTGGCAAGATGTCTAGTTTTTTTTTTTCCAGAGTGGCAACACTGGTCCAGTGTGCTACTAGCCAATGGAGGTGTTAAGGTTGTGTTACTCCGTCTTTCCCGCGTAGCTACATTTAAAAGTGGATTGTATTTGTTTACATAGGTTCTTGCTGATTTTGTGTATTCAAAATGCCGAATAAGTGTGGTGTTGTGAAACTGCAACGGTAATTATAACAAGGATAACAGGTGCCAAGTGTTTCGACTGCCAAATACCGTTATGAAAGACAGAAGTGGATTGATGTGCTGCCACCACGTAAAAAGCTTTTTTGTTGATTCTGACAGATTTTTCATTTGTGAGAAACACTGAGGTCCCAACACGCCTTCTATCAAATTGCCTGGTGGCTCTACGCGACCTGCGATCCCTCCCAGTGTCTTCAATGTGCCTGCTTCATGTCTGCCATGTTCAAAACCTGTACCTCGCGCGGTGAAGGCCGAAGACAAAGCAGCTGAGGCATTTTCTTCAGAAAGATACAATTACTTCATTTGATGCTTTTAGACCTGAATGTGACCTTACAGAAGCAGTACAAGAACTTAATTATTTCAAGATTGGAAGAAAGGTTTAGTGTGTCTGTTCATGACAGAAAATTTCAGTGAGTGCAGACTGTCTGTGATTATCGAAAACACGCCCACGTTGTGTAGCCCCCTGATCTGCCGTGCATTCAAGAAGGGCATTAGTGTACCACTGGGTAAGACACTTTATCCCAACAATGGTTTTAGGTCGTATGGTCAGTTCGCCGAAGCTGTGCACTTAGCAATTAACTATGACATCCCCGTTTGACAAAAATATTGGGATTATTGTCACTCTTCTTCAAACCCACACGTCAGCCTGTGTAAACACCGAGAATGAGGAGAAGGCTTGTATTTTTGACTCGTCAGTTGGAACTTTTATCACAGAAACAGTTTTCCATGAATGATTATTGTTTTGCTCTTGAATTATGCCCCAAGTGTAGTTATGAACAGCTCAGAGACTTTTTGTTGCTGCCAAGGAAACGCAAACTGCAGTACATCACTTCATCTATTGACAAGGATCAGGTGATGAGGGAAACATTTGCCAAAGTGAAGACACTGCATATCAATTTACCAGACTCCCTTTCGGACTCTCGCTTTGCCCCGAGGGTCTTCACGAAGCTAGCGAGAGTGGTAGGCACACGCTTGGCGGAAGCAGGCGTCTCAACACTCATGTACCTGGACGACAGGTTGATACATTCGCCCACCGAGGAGGATGCATCAACCAGCGTCCTCGGTGGCTCTGAGAGTCTTGGCGGAGATGGGCTTCAAAGTAAACTGGGACAAATCTTCCCTCACCCCTACACAAAAACTTCGTTCGCTCGGGATCGAGTGGGACACGATCAACGCCTCCCAGTCACTGGCTCCAGACAACGCTCTTCGGACACTCCGCTGTGTCAGGAGGGCGTATTTCTCTCAAACGTTCTCCCACCGTTCAGTGGGAAGGCCTGTTAGGTTGCCTCAACTTCGCGGCCCCGGGCCCTTCCACTGGGCCGCTTGAAACACCGACAGCTGATGCGAGAGGTCAACAGGAGCATCCCACTCGTCCCACGCGACCTTCCCAGGCCGGTACCCTCAGCACTCCACAGCTTGTTACGTCCCTGGCTTCGGCCAGGGGCCCTACGCCAGTCAGTCCCATGGTCCCCGCCCGCCCCCACCTCGTTTCACTGGGGAGAAGGACGCCTCGTGCATAGTGTGGGGATTCCAGTAGAGCTGGGGACATGAAGCGTGCGGGGGATTGTCGGAAGAGAGAAGGTCACTACACATCAACCTTCGGGAGCTCGATAGTGGTTGAAAGAATGGCTCGAACGGCACCCCGAAATCTCCTACACGAGCGTTCCGCTTCGATATGGACAATGTGACGGCAGTACAGTGCGTTGCGGAGGCAAGGTACAGCCCGATCTGGTCCACTCCTAGCCCGGTCAGCCCTGTCGGACGACATCTACGGAGAGGCATCACTAAGTGCCATATCTCTCTCTGCGAAGTATGTTCCGGGCCGGGAGGAACGACTGGGCGGGCCGCTCTATCCAGGTTCCGGGAGACATCGGTTGGAGTGGCAACTACGTCCACAAGTGTTCGAGGTCGCTCTCCCTCCGCTACGGCACCCCAGAGGTGGACCTATTTGCCTCCCCGAACACGACCCAGCTCCCCCTCTTCCTCACCTACAACCAAAGAACACGCGCAGGAGGCCCGGACGCCTTCACGGAGGACTGGAACCGCTGGAAGTACGTATACATATTTCCTCCTCCAGCGACACCGGTCCTCCTGAAGGTGATGCCAGACCCTCAGGTCCTTCAAGGGTCGGGTCCTCCTGATAGCTCCCTACTGGCCAGCTCAGTCGTGGTTCGGGGAGCTAATAAGGTGGTGCCCTTCTCCCCTTCTACTAGAGTCAGCCTGCCTAGCCAGCAGCCTTGCCTCACCTCTCCAAACGTCACTTCGACTTCACGCTACCACTCGATCACCCCTGTCCCATGTGTCGCCATGGGAACGGCTCCACCCCTCTCATCGCAAAAGAGGGGGGGCAAAGGGCGACCGAAGGGTAGGGGAAGGCCCAGGAACCGCTGAGCAGGATATAATTTTCTACATAGAATTTACGCACCATGTAAATTGTACAATATTGTTCATAAATATATATATATATATATATATATATATATATATATATATATATATAAATATATATATATATATATATATATATATATGATGCTTCTTTTCTCCTCTCTACTGAGTGATAAAATGAATAGTCTCCCATACGAGAGACACACGTAATAACGGCTTGAGCCCTGTCCTTGACTAAAATTTGGGCTTCACCTTCTCCTCCCACCTATCCTCGTCTCATGCATAGCTTCGCTGTGCAGGTTTCTTCTCAGCCGATAACATTTCTTTGTCGCGGCTCGTGCCGCTTAAATTGTTTTTATCGGCTTAAGAAACCTGCACAGATTTAGAGTCCCTCCCTCCTCCCACAGGCGAAGCAGACGGTTGACTAGCCTTCCAAGAGAAGGGTAGGGAGGGGGAGGTGGGGTTGTCGACGCATGCGCTACCTGGACAGAGCCGGGAATTTTTAATTTCCGATGATTTGTGCGGAATGTCCAACCACACTCTCCCTTCCGGAAGTGGCCATTTGGCCACGAGTGCGGTAGGGGATTACCGCTATAGCTTCACTGTGCAGGTTTCTTAAGCCGATAAAAACAATTTAAGCGGCACGAGCCGCGACAAAGAAACTATATATATATATATATATATACATATATATATATGTATATATATATATACATATATATATTTATATATATGTATATATATACATATATATATATATATATATATATATATATATATATATATATATATATATTTTTTTTTTCTCACCTTTCTCACCCTACGTCAGCGGCAGCTTTTCATTAGTCTTCTTCATGCGTCTCTATCCTCGTAGGTCTCTCTTTCTTGCACTTCTGGTAAATTTGCGTCTCTTTTTTTCTAACACTTCCTCCACACCTTTTATCCATCTGGTCCTGAACCTCCCTACTGGTCTTCTTCCGGTGGGTACCCATTCCAGCATTTATTTTGGGTTCTACCTCCAATCTTCCATTCTCATAACGTGCCCGTACCACCTCATCTTCCACTCTTCTATTAAATCTAACACTGATTTCACTCTTATTTCCTGCCTAATCCACTCATTTCTTAATCTGTCGCGTCCTGTCACTCCTTTTTATTATCCTAAGGTCTTTCATTTTGGCTGCTTGGATGCGGCATTTTAATTTTGTGTTCAGGGACCAGGCTTCACTGCCGTATGTTAACACAGGTCTTAACACTGAGACATAGATTGTCTTCTTGCACTGAAGTGGGATGCTTTTTTCTTTTAATAGTGGGTACAAAATATTTAGGGTGTTGTTATATTTTGTAATCCTGCTGTTTATTTCAGTCTCCTGGTGGTTATTTTCACAGAATTCCACTCCCAGATACTTAAAATGTTCGACCTGTTTTAATTGTTGTCCTTCAACTTCGATTCTTCCCTCAACTCGCCTTCTATCGACACACATTACTTCTGTTTTTGTAACATTCATCTGCATCCTATATCGATTCAGCACATCATTCCATTTGTCCATTTCAGTTTGTAGATCTTCCCAACTGTTTGCAACTACAGCTATATCGTCAGCATACGCAAGCACCAATGGGTTCATATTTCTTTCTCCTTCAATATCCTTGATTATCCTATCCATGTACATTATAAACAATAATGGAGATAACACTCCAACTTGCCTTACTCCACACATGACCCTAAACCATTTACCGTCTTTTTTCAGTCTTTACTTTCACTATTTTCATATAGACTCTTTATAGCTTTTATTAGACTTACTGGTACCCCGTATTCTTCGTGTTCAATAGCTCGCCATAACTGATACCTTGGTACTCTATCCAAAGCCTTTTGAAGGTCAATAAACCCAATGTATTTGTGTCTGTCCCACTCCCAACACTTCTCCATTAAGATTTTTAGAGTAAAGATATTGTCGATTGTTCCTCGTCCTGGTCTAAAACCACTCTGAGATTCTTTTATTTTATGTTCAACTATGTTTCTTAATCGTTTTTCCAAAATTCTTTCATAGATCTTTCCTGTGTGTGATAGTAGAGAGATGCCTCTATAATTTCCACAATCTGTTTTGTCACCTTTTTTGTGTATTGGGCATATCACCGCTTTGGTCCAATCATCTGGGACTTGCTTATTTCTCCATGCTATATTTATCACTTCCAGCATCCACTTTAGTCCAGTGTTTCCCATTTTCTTAATAATTTCTGTTGAAATTTCATCCTCTCCTGGTGCTTTCCCATTTTTCATCTTTTCCACGGCTACTCTCAGTTCTGCTTCTGTTATTTTCCATTCATTTCCTCCTGTGTCCTCCGCTTCCCACATATTTTCTGAATTGTACTCTCTTTCAGCTTCATCTTGTCCTGTGAAGTTCAACAAATCCTCAAAATACTCTGTCCATCTTTGACTAATTTCTTGCGGTTCTATTAATAGATTATCATCCTTGTCTCTTATAGAATGGGTTGGTACCGTATTTCCTTTCCTATACGACTTTGCAAGACTAAATATAAGTTTCCTTGTCCCATTCATATCTATTTCAAGATCTCTGATCTTTAGTCAGTTGTTTTCCTTTGCGTTTCTTTTTACAATCTCTGCTTTGTTCTCATTAAGACATATTCTTGCCTATCCTGAGGCCTTCTTGTCTTCATTCAAATTCTAAAGGTTTTATTTTTCCGTCTTACCGCCTCGTTTACTTCTTCATTCCTCCAAGGGGTTTTCTTTTTCTTCTTCCTGTTGTTATTCTATTCAACTTTTATATCTCGTGTTTCAGATTCCATGTAATTCTCTTCCACCTTTTGAGCAAGTTGTAATACAACTTCTGGGTTGATTAACTATTCAGTTGTAAAACGTTTTCGTATTGGTCCATTAACACTTTAAGGTTGTATGAAGTTTATTTTTCCTATTACCATTCTATGGTCGAAGCTACATGAAAGTGAAGGTATTGACTTGGCATAGTTGAAAGCAGTTTTATTATTGGTTATGTATGTATGTATGTATATATATATATATATATATATATATTGCAAGCAATCACATCACCGTGATACAGAAATGCAAAATAACCACAGGAGAAAGGAAACTTATAGACAGTAAGTACTTTCGTATATTACATCTTCAGACTAAATGGCAGAGATACAGAGTTGGGTTTAAATATAATATCAGGTGCAACCATAGGGTGGAAGGGGGGAAACAATACAATGTGAGGCGGGGGGATGACCTTAACCCTATCGACCTGACCATGGGGGACAAAGGAACACGTGGAAGCGTCCCCGGGGCCGTGGTAATCGCAATAGGTGGCGTCCATACTGCACCCATTGCAAGAAAGCAGGACACGCGACTGATGTGTGTTATTATAGAACACGCGGTCGACCTACCACGTGTTGCAAGTCTTGCGGGGGTGCAGGGCGGATTAGGGAGGACTGAGTATAGTGTCGGTCATGAGGCTCAGAGGGGTCTCACAGCGAGTGGCTCGTCAAAAAACGAACAGCGCAGGAGTGTCCACAATCCAAGGTGATGGTTGAGCAGCAGTCGGCAGTGCAAATTGTTCACGTCGATTTAGCTAGCTCCCGTACGCCGAGTGGAAGATTAGCCATGGTCGCAGTTACCTTGTTAGAGCCACTCGCTCGTAGGTCTGTTTGTGCTCTCTTGGACACGGGAGCGGCGGTGTCTCTTATCCATAAGAGCATTTTGCCTACCGCCATGGAAGGCTCCTAGGTCGGTACCACTAGAATCATAGTGGCCGACGGTTCGGAGATGCCAAATCTTGGCAAGGTAGATGTTCCTTTTGATCTAGCTGGTTTTTCGTTCCACCATCCTTTTTTTATCATCCCTGCTGAAGGTTTGCCGGCCAAAATTATCTTAGGGTTTGATTTCCTCGCGGCGCACAAAGTGACGTTGACGTTCAGTCCTATAACATTCCAAGTTAAGGGCAAGGATATTCCCGTAATCCTTGCGGGGACGGCTCAGCACTCACCGCCATTCATCGCCGTGTGCGAGGAGCGTCATAGTTTCCAGCGGGAAAGTGAAACTCCCACTTTCCCGGTTAAGTCAATCGAACATCAGTGGGTGCCTGGGTTCTCAGGAGGAACCGTAGGATTGATGCTCGAGAGGGCAAACGAGCTCGCTCCCGCAGGTCAGGTTTTCTCGGCGCTGTTTACAGCACGCCCATATGCCGAAGGCGCCAGCCTGCTAGGCCAGGGAGTAGTAGAGCTGATCAGGATGGAAGATGGCAAGGCATGGTGTAAAGTTCCATTCCTGAACTTGGGCCCGGACACCCATGAGGTTCGTAAAGACCAGGTGGTCGGAGACATTTCCCTCTTAGGGGAGATTGCGCTGATAGACGGTGGAACTAACGTCTCGGTGGGAATGATCCAGGCGTCTAACGTAGTGGATGGCTCTCGCGAACACAGGTTACGGTTGGAAGTGGGGAAAAATTTCCCTAATAGGCATGGCAGGGAAAGTATGGCTCTGACCTCTTTAGTGGTCAAATATGCCGATGTTTTTGCCTTACCGGGGGATCCACTTACCGTGACGCCTCACTTCCTACACGAGATTCGGACATTTGGACCGCCAGTCTACCGCAAATCTTATCCCTTCCCTGAGAAGTATAGAGGTGAGATTAGAGACCTCATTGGGGATATGCTCAGTAAGGGGATCATTCGCCCATCTCGTTCTCCTTACAATGCTCCTATTGTTCCGGTTGTGAAGAAGGACAAAACCCTTCGTCTTTGTCTTGATTTTCGTGCTCTAAATAGACACATTCCATGCTGCGCAGTCTCGGCTCCAGCGTCATCTTCTCTCTGCTTGACTTAAAGCAGGGCTATCTCCAGATCCCACTGATGGAAAGCAGCTGCGAGAAAACGGCATTCTCGACTCCCGAAGGGCATTACGAGTTCACGTCTCTCCCCTTCGGGTTAAAGGACGCTCCATCCTGTTTTCAAAGGGTGATGAACCAGGTACTAACAGGGCTGTTAGGGGTCAGTGCGATGGTGTACATGGACGATATAATTGTTCTGGGTACGTCCTGGGTCGACCACCTCAAGAATCTTGAGGATGTCCTTAGGAGGTTGCAGGAGGCAAACCTCTCATTGAGGCTGGAGAAATGTCATTTCTTCCAGAAGGAGGTCGCTTACCTAGGCCATGTAATATCCCAGGAAGGGATAAAGTCCCAGCCAGAGAAAGTCCAAGCCATCAAAGCTTTCCCCCGGCCAACGCGTCGGAAAGAGTTGCCTTCCTTTTTGGGATTGGCGGGATATTACCGCAAGTTCATTTCTAACTTTGCTGATATTTCGTTGCCCCTAGTAGATATGACAAAGGGTGACGTCGCAGGGAAGCACAACAATCGTGTGCTTGGTACGTGGACACCTCCTCAGTTGCATGCGTTTGAGTCCCTCAAACATCATTTGTCATCAATGGTGGTCCTTCCATACCCCAACTTTTCCAAACCGTTCTTACTCACCACCGATGCTAGTGCCTCGGCTATCGGGGGCGTGCTTCAGCAAGAGGGCAAAGGACGTGCGAGACGTCCACTCTCGTACTTCAGTCGCACGCTGAACACGCATGAGAGACGGTACAGCACCGTGGAGAGAGAAGCGTTAGCGGCAGTGTACGGTCTCACGGTTAACCGCCCACTAATCATGGGCTACCCTGTCCGGTTGGTGAGTGATCACAGGCCATTGGTCTGGCTATTCACTGTTAAGGGCACGAACAGTAGGATCCTCCGGTGGCAAATGGCCATCGCCGACTTCGACATCCAGGTCGAGTACATACCCGGGAGACTGAACATTGTTGCGGACGCACTCTCTCGGATACGGGGGCTGACCACCCTATAGATGACTTCATAGTTTCGGCCGTAACCACGGGTGGCCGAGGGAACTCATGCACAAATACTGATGAGGATACCATCACTTGATACCAGGTTGAGATCCGAAAGGATCAGGATGCACACCCTGATTGGGGTCGAGTGAAACAGTACCTCAAAGGAGTGACGTCAGAAGTGCCAAAGATCCCGCGCCTAAGAGTGCCAATCGGGGAGTTCCGACTCCTCCCCGACGGACTCCTATATCATGCGCGTAGGAATGCATACCAGTTGGAAGAGCTTCGCCTGGTATGCCCTGATGGAGCAAAGGCGGCAGCGTTACGTATCGCTCATTGCCTTCCGATGGCGGGCCATGGCGGAATCCAAGTTACTCTGGAACGCCTACAGAAGTTTGCATTCTGGCCTAAGATGTCGGAGGATGTGAAGGATTTTATCAAAAAATACAAAATCTGCATTACTTGCAAACCTTCCTATGACCTCCCAGCTCCACTTAGACAGTTTCCTGACGTGAAAGCTCCATTTGAGAGAGTACACGTTGATCTCGTTGGCCCACTAACCACCACGCTAAATGGTGCGAAGTACATCCTGACCGTAGTCGATGTGCTAACCCACTTCCTGGTCGCTGTACCTATAAATTCAAAGGAAGCGAGGACAGTAGCCCGTGCCTTTTTACAAAACGTCCTGGCCATACATGGTGCTCCAAGGCAGGTAATCTCAGATGGCGATGGTGAATTCATGAACGAGACGTTCAAAGAGGTGATGGCGATGGCAAACATCAGCCACCACAAAATCACCCCTATGCATCCCTCGAGTAATGGCATAGTTGAAAGGGTAAATGGTACAATTATAAAGATCTTACGGTCCCTAGTTCAGGATAATCAAACCGGCTGGGACCAGATGCTTCCTCTGGTGGTGTTGGCGTACAATTCCGCGTACCATAGAGTCCTCAGAGATTCCCCTCATTTCCTCCTTTTTCACAGAGACCCTGTCCTACCTATAACTGAGTTCACCAGGCCAAGTGCCCCTTGGTACAACGCCGAAAACCTTGCAGCCGAAACAATGGCGTTAGCAAATGCATGTTTCGACAGGTGCCAAAAGTTCATAGAGGCTGCCACTATTGACAGGCACACGAAACGGCCCAGGGCTAGAGTAAAGCAGCTCGCCCTTGGTGATAGAGTGTACGTAACCACAAAACCTAGACAGGGGGTGTCAAAGAAACTGCAGCCATTGTACCAAGGCCCCTGTAGAGTAATCAGAAGGGTGAGCGATGTCATTTATGCCATCAAGCATATCAAGTCGGGACGTGAGTTCTGTGTCCACACGGACCGGATCAAACCCGATGGCAATCTCTCTGTGTGTGAGAATAAAAACGTACGACGCGCATTCCCCACACATGAGCAAGAGGTTACAGACCTACTCCAGGATAGCGATGGGTGCACTACTCCTGAGTAGCGAGTCTGACCCCTCCGAGTGACTCCACTCGTGAAAAGGATTTCAAACCTACCATCAGAGTAGAGACTTTCTCTTCGCACCTGCCGTCATTTGGCAGCGATCAGGTACATATTAGTTTTCTTGCTTGGCATTATTTCCCCTAGTGTCTGAAATATTTCATGATAATAATGTTGTTGTATATACATATTCCTTAGGAGTGTGATCCACTCGTTACCCCCCCCCCCTCTTCTGTGCAAAGTTTCTGCCGCTGCTCATTTTTTACAGCTCTGCAAAACATAAGTCTGTAGCAGGCAGCTCAATGCCTTGTGGCATGAAGCGGTTGGAGGTCCGCAGAGCGTCGACAGGATGAACCAGCACTTGCCCGCAAACGCACCAGGTTGACGGAAGACATTTGGATTAGACACAGCCCTGTGACCTCTCCGTGTACCACATCCACGTAAGTTGGAACCTGTCATGTCCATACTTTTTTTTTCTTTCCCTTTTCAGTTGTGCATACATTCCCCATTTGTGAAAATATCAATATACTTCCTTCGCACCCTGCCTCGGTTGCATGACAGCTAACCCCCCCCCCCCCCTCTGGGACAAGATTCTGCTGTTGTTTTTTTTTACAGGTTACCCGTTTCTGCCGGACGTGGGACGTAGAACACCTCTCAGATGACGAGAGGGCTAAGCACCGCCAAGTGAAGGACACCAGCCTTTTTCTCGTGACAACCCCATCGCCTGCAGAGGGGCAGAAGCCCTTGTATCTTTATTTCCCTTTTTTTCTGTTCGTTGGCATTTTGCCGCGGAGGGTTTTTTCATCGTAGTGATTGACGTCACTAGGTGACCCATCGTGGTGGGCCACCTCTTGACGTCGTACACATTGGTTTTTCCCTCACGCTGAATTGTATTTGTGTTTCGGTGGCTGTCGCTGACATTTTTTTGGCAGGGGGAGGGATGTGGCATGAGTAAAAAGCCAGCCACATGAGTAAAAAGCCACCGCCAAGAGTGGCGTTACTATTTTTATGGTAGCGTCTCGCGTTGGGTCACGTGCACCCGCGTTAGGTTGGCGTGGGACGCGACTTAGTATTTACTATTATTCTGCGGCGCGTCATCACGTGACCCAGATGCTAGCAACTGATTGGCAGACGCGCTAGGGACGCTCAGGGCGCCTAGCCAGCGGCCAGACAATAGCAGACTCTCTCTGACTACGCTACTAGACAGACGTGGGTCAAGCGGGGTGCTGGTTACAGGACACAAAGAGTAGGTGTGGTATTCTATTCACAGTGCCGATTAGTTCTCTCCCCCATTAAGCCTCCGATACACATTTCATATTCTGTGCTACATAATAAAAGAGCCAACACATTCTACGTGTTTTAGTCATTTAGCCTAACCATTCGGACGCGTTACCATAGATGAAGAAATGGTGAAGAAAATTCTAATCACTCTGATAAGACCAAGATTGGAATATGCAGCAACGATATGGTCACTAAGTACAAAAAAATGTATAAAAAAAACTTGAAAGAATACAAAGAGCAATTACAAAATTGGTACCAACACTTTCAAAACTATCATATGAAGAGAGACTAGCAAAACTTGAACTACAGACACTAGAGCAAATAAGAGAGGAGATTTGATAGCTATTTACAGAATCATTTTTGGCATAGAAATTAATTATTGATAGAGAAAATCTGATAAAATGGGATGATAGAAATACAGGAGGACACGGAAGGAAAATCAAGAAAGACAGCTATAGAAGAGATCTGAAAAAGAACAGCTATCCTCACAGAGTAATAGACAGTTGGAACAAGTTAGATGAGAAAGTGGTGTGTGGAAAAACAATACATAAATTTAAAAATAGTTTAGATAAAATGAGATATGAAGACGGGACATCACGAGCATAGCTCCCCTTCCCGTAAAATACACCTAGGTAAATACAACTAGGTAAATACACACACAAAGAGAGAATCTGATAAAATGGGATGATAGAAATACAAGAGGGCACAGAAAGAAAATCAAGACAGCTATAGAAGAGGTGTGAAAAAAAAAACAGTTTTCCTCACAGAGTTATAGACAGTTGGAACAAATTAGATGAGAAAGTGGTGTGTGCAAAAACAATACATGAATTTAAAAATAGTTTAGATAAAATGAGATATGAAGACGGGACACCACGATCATAGCTCCCCTTCCCGTAAAATACAACTAGGTAAATACACACACAAATCACTTTGATAAGACCAAGATTGGAATATGCAGCAACGATGTGGTCACCAAGTACAAAAAATGTATAACAAAACTTGAAAGAATACAAAGAGCAATTACAAAATTGGCACCAACACTCTCAAAACTATCATATGAAGAGAGACTAGCAAAACTTGAGCTACAGACACTAGAGCAAAGAAGAGAGAGAGGAGATTTGATAGCTATTTACAGAATCATGAAAGGCATAGAAATTATTGATAGAGAGGATCTAATAAAATGGAATGATAGAAATACAGGACACAGAAAAAAAATCAAGAAAGACATCTATAGAAGAGATCTGAAAAAGAACAGCATTCTTCACAGAGTAATAGATATTTGGAACAAGTTAGATGAGAAAGTGGTGTGTGCAAAAACAATACATAAATTTAAAAATAGTTTAGATAAAATGAGATATGAAGACGGGACACTACGAGCATAGCTCCCCTTCCCATAAAATACAACTAGGTAAATACAATATATATATATATATATATATATATATATATATATATATATATATATATATATATATATATATATATATATATATATATATGTGTGTGTGTGTGTGTGTGTGTGTGTGTGTGTATTTACCTAGTTGTATTTTACGGGAAGGGGAGCTATGCTCGTGGAGTCCCGTCTTCATATCTCATTTTATCTAAACTATTTTTAAATTCATGTATTGTTTTTGCACACACCACTTTCTCATCTAACTTGTGTGTGTGTGTGTGTGTGTGTGTGTGTGTGTGTGTGTGTGTGTGTATATATATATGTATATATATATATATATATATATATATATGTATATATATTCTGGGACATTGTGACAAGTTTATGAAGGTGGAAAGAGAAGTCACGGGTCTAGTTCCAAGTTTGTGAATTTATTGTTGACCAGTTTCACTCTATGCTGAAGAAGCATAGAGCGAAACCGGTCAGGAATAACCTCACAAACTCGGAACTAGACCCGTGACTTCTTTTTCCACCTTCATCATATATATCTATATATATATATATATATATATATATACATATATATATAATATATACATATATGAATATATATATATATGTGCATATATATATATATATATATGTATATATATACATACATATATATATATATATACATACGTATATATATATATATATATATATATATATATACATATATTATATATATATATATATATATATATATATATATATATATATAAAGTGGGCATGTATAAAATGTATCATGACCTGGACGTCAGGCAATTTATCTAATTTTACTTATTGTTGCCAGTATGTGGTTGTGTCTATTGTATATTATATGCTTGTTCTATGTTGTTTGGTTATCCTATCACAGTTTACAGAGACCACATTGCTGTCACACAACTTTTCAAGGGCAAAGGCAAAAATCTTTCAGGCCGCCTAGCCAGATGGTTTCTTACTATTGAGGAGTTTCAATCCAGTCCTTAAGCATATCCCTGTGCATTCAAACAATGTTGCTGATGCACTTTAACGAAATGTACCATACTCTGTTTGTTCTGCTGTCATTTACGCCTTAGAATCTGGCGATGATGTTACCTGGCCAAAATTGCCTGTGCCTCTGTCTCATTTCTCCTTGCAAGGCAGTGTTCTCACTCATAACGTGAAAGTGTTTGAGCAAGATGTGGTGACAAAACTGCAAAGTGCGATTGGGTAATTTGGCTGAAAATGCATTTGGGCAATTGTTCATTTCGTAGTTTTTGTAGCTTCTCAACCCATTTCTTCAACGGGGGATGTCAGAGGTGCAGTGTGGGTGTTTGATTTTTAGTGATGACATCTAATCAATAGATCGAATTCATTATGCTGGGTCCATACACAACCATTTCCAACACGAACGATATTTAACCATCCACTCTACCTCACCAAGACGGATGAAGTCATCGTCCGTGGTACAGTTCTGCAGTGAACAATTAAGTCTGAATACTTATTTTTTTGGGTGGGTAAAAATAAATGGTATAAGAAAACAAGGTCATCAGATATAGAGTTTTTTTAATTCATCATTGAATAAGGTAATATAACAGCATTTATGAAACGTACTTCAAAATGTAAAAAAATATCAAAGATAAATATTAACAGAAATAGAGAACGCAGTACGTCTGAATATGTACATCAGTGGTTCCCAACCTTTTCTGGCTTGAGGTACCCTTGCCAAGCCTTTCAGAAGTCCCTGGCACCCTTATTAGAAAATCTAAATTCTAGTTTGTCAGTATTTTGTTGATTCAACATCAGTGTAACAAAATTTTGTCTCTGGATAATATGAAAATACTCATTTTTACACTGATGCTACTTTAATGAACAAAAATTGATCACAGAGAGTCGGTAATTCAAAGATTTTTTTTTTGTCCTGAATTTTGGCGGCACCCTCAGTTGATCTCACGGCACCCTTTGGTGCCGCGGCACACTGGTTGGGAACCACTGATGTACATACTCGTATTGATTCAACTTAATCTTTGGAAAAGGTACAAAAAAGTAATCGTAAATGTTTAAGCATTCATTGCATTTTGATAATATGTTTCACTGATACATTCAAGAATATTAACAACAAATTTTGCTTGGATAAATTGGTTTGTCAAACATTGGCAGTATCTTGTTATTTGAATCACATTACTTACATTATGGTATGCGTTATATATTACACACATAAATGATTGGATAAGGTAGAATAAAAGGATGTACTGCAGAAGTCATGAGTGGTGCAGATACGCACGGACAATTTTGAAAGCAGTGGAATGCGATTGACAAATAAGCGTGACAAAAGGAACATTTATTTCATAATGCCGTTTATGATTCAACAGAGAACTATGAGGGCAACAGAGCTAAAACATTATTTCCTCTCCGAACACAAGGTCTTTGACTACTACAAACCTGGCTGTGATTTTTGTGCGTAAAGGTGGCGGCACACTGGGCCGATTCTCGCTAGCATGATACCTGTTTTTGCTACTTCGTTTGACTAGAAACGACTTCGATTACGATCTTGTGTTTTACAAATTTACAAATGTCAAATTACTCTTGCGTCATACAGTGAGATGCTGAATGACGAACCAAGAAAGTAACCACCATGCGCAGGAACAACTTTGAATTTCCCTTTTGTAATGTTATTCATTTTTACGTGAACCTTGTTTAAAACTAGTATCTTATTCAAAAGTACTATTTGAGGGATTTTTTGACAAAAGCATTCGTCGGCTGCTAACCCGCATTCTAAAACACAGCATGCAGCGCCATCTCTTGGTATTAGTTCTGATAACGTCATGAATTGTTTACCACCCCAAGCGTCCTATAGTAAAAGAGGCTATATTAAGCAATATTCAGATTTCTTCGTCGTCCCTTAAGAATAGTCTCGACTCCTTATATATCTCTGACAACAACCAAGCTGTGCGGTAGACGTAATAAAGTATAGACTATTAGTTCGAGTCGGAATATCTCTGAAGAAATTTTCATATTGGTGCTTACTTATGTGCATGTTGATTCTGCAATGCTGTCATAAGAACATAAGAACATAAGAATGAAGGAGACTGCAAGAGACCGTAAGGCTTACACTAAGCAACTCCGTATCCATCACCACCTGTCATCCCCATCCATAAAGTTGTGTAATCGTTTCTTAAAACAACTAATAGTTTCAGCGCTTACTACATGGTTACTAAATCTATTCCATTCGTCGACCACCCTATTAGTAAACCAATTCTTGCCTATCTCCTTCTTAAATCTAAATTTGTCCAGTTTAAAACCATTACTGCGAGTCCTGCCCTGTTGTTTTAATATGATGAGTACTCAAAAAAGCAAGGATAGTATACGTGACGCATTCAACATTTTTGCATTGTGTTCTTATACAAAAGCACGTACGTTCATACTACGCCGCCTAGATGCAACAAAATTTGTAAACAATGATTTCTACAAAGTAATACAGATTTTTTTTTTTCATCTCGGTACAAGTGTGTCAATAAAAACTTTAATTATGGTGATTTGTTACTTGGTTTTACGTAACTTGAATTATATAATTATCAGTGATGTCGTACGCCCTGACTTCGTCAATGTGTCGGCCGTTCCAACAGCCTAAACAGCTCTCAAATACGAATTTGAATTTCATAATTCAAAAACTTAAGATGTGGATAGCATTCTCATTCGTTTTTACTGTCATAGAAATGATGAAAAAGTGTTTCTATTTTGACAAAGAGAACAAAAGCCCATTGTCACCTCATGAAATTAATTTATCAACGAAAAACAATAGTGAGGAGGTGTGCTTCACAGAAATTATTTTATCGCATATATACGACGTTCAAACTATTTTAGACTAAATCCACCCTACATACCCCAAAGCCCGTGATAAAATTATGCAAGTTGTACCATACCTTGCGTATCTAATAGAGAATATAGAAATTTTGCATCACGTACAAACGTATGTATATATAAAAACTTACATATACATTTTCAGTAGTATAAAGAAGACACAATAACGATTTAAAAATACATCAACACAAGTTTCAAATAAAAGTCTCAAGACTCTCAAATAACAAACCGCTCAGAAGTACGCGCACGCACACACGAGCTTCTGAACTGTCAACATCTTCTCACTTGAGCTCTGTAGGCTGCCGAAGAAGACGAAAAATCTTAATAGTGCAAGGAAAACAAGAGGCCTGGTTTGTATTTAATGGGAGGGGGAGCAATTGTGGTTACCCAAATTGATTTCTCTGTAGTGTTAGATTGATTTAATAAGAGAAAATGCAGGAAAATGAAAACGATCGACTCGAAAGCAGAACCATCTAGAGGCACCACGCCAAAGTATAATGTAAACAGAAGAATCGAAAACCCAGGAAAATTTAGACTGTATAATGAAGACTCCTTTTCTGGTTTTGGTAAATACGAAAGAAGAAATTTGAGTCGAATCTTAGACATGAGAAGGGAAATGAGCAATAATATAAAATGGTGGGAGAACGAATTCATTGAACTAAGGAAGGAGATTGTAGAATTAATGTAATGTTGAACACAAACTAACATCGAGATACCCACTCACTCATTCACTCACTCACTCACTCCTGTAAACATCTCTATATCGTCAAAGTCGTTCTCCGTTACATTCTTCCATCTAGTACGGGGGCTTCCTTGAGGTCTCCTACCCACTATATTCTCGGTGAAAACACGAGAAGTGAATTTGTCTGGTCCAGATCTGAGAATGTGGCCAAGCCACCTCAGTCTCGATGATCTAATGTAGTCAGTCACTTGAGGCATGAGTATTAGATCCCGGACTTGACGTGTGTAACGCCTTCTCCACAAATCTAACTCGTCATCATATACCAGGGCGCAGATTGATTTGAGAATATTATTCTCAAATCTGAGCAATTTTGTCTGTGAGTTGGTTGAGGCCCCGAATGTGAGCACAGGCCGTATCATGGTGGAATATAGCCTTGTCTTTGTTTTTCTAGATAGAATATTCGAGATATCCAATCTAAGGAAATCAAACTCTGAACTTAGAAACGAACTCAAGAAAAAAAAAAGTTAAAAGTGAAAATAAAAAAATGAAGATTAATGATACTACCAATACTGAGAACTTAAAAAAGGTGAATAACAAAATACAAGAAATGACTGAAAGAATTAAAAAAACTTAGGCGAGGAAAGTATGCAAAAGATTAAGAAATGGAAAGAGAAAATGACGAACACGCCTTTAAAGAAAAAATACAACAACAGATGCAGGAAAATGCAAAAGAGACAATAATTCAGGTAATTAATTAAAGGAAAGGCAAATTGGGTTAGAGATAGAGTGGATGGCAAAAATATGTATTGTGGTATATGGATTAAGGGAAAAACATGGTCTGGTGACGTACATGAGAGAAAAAGCAGAATAAGAAACAGCAATATCAATTCTAAAAGAAATGCAAGATGGTGACCTGGAAGTAGAGAAAGATATAGAAGAAATGTGTAGAATAGGACAATATTCTAAGGAAATAAATCGACCACTAATGATAAAACTAAGATCGCAAATGGTAGTAGAAGACATATTAGAAAAAGTAAGTTGGCAAGGAGTGAACACTACAACAAGATATGGATAAAAAAAAAAAAAAAGAGAGAGAGAGAAATGAGCGTTGAGGAAACAGAAAAAGAGAAAATACTAAAAAATGAAGCCAAGGAATAATAATAATACAAAAAAAAAAAAAAAAAAACACGAAGAGAGCGGAGACCGAAAGCAAGGAGTTTTAATGGAGGGTCGTAGACATGAGGCTGAGAAAATGGTACCTCAGAGTAGGCGAAACAAAAACAGAAAACAAGATGGAGAAAGAAAAAATAATAAAAGTGGCCTATACTAACACCGGCGGATTAATCTCAGGAGTAAATAAACTAAATGATTACCTGTCAAATGAAAAAACAAAAACAAAAAAAAAACAGACATAATGGGAATTGTAAAGACGAAATTAAGGGGTCTAATACCACCTAATAGTATTGGATACGGGTTATACAATTATTATATTAAAAAAATAAACGAGAAACAGGGAGGAGGAAGCATGTTTTTGGCCAAGAAAAACTTGTGACGAAGGTGATGGTAAAAACAATGTAGAAATGATCTTAATAAAAGTCGAAGACAGAGACATGAAAAGTAGAAAGTTTGTGGTGATTTATGTGCCCCCAAAAACGGGCTCTTGGAAAGAGAACGAGCATTCAAAAATGTTAGAAGATACAAGGCACTTATTAAACGAGATACTAAAGGGGATTTTAACGGCAAAGAAAACTGTTGGAAGGAGATGACAGTGAAGGGCGGAGAGGATCTATGGGGAAATATATTACTGGACATGACCATGGCACATACTCGTACAATGACACAATGGGTCAATGAAAATACCAGATACAGAAGTAATAAAGAACCGTCGAGGTTGGATTTAATATTTTACAACACACGCTGAAATTGTAGATAAAATTGAATACAAGACACCACTTGGAAAGAGTGACCACATACTGAAAGATGCTGAACTAAAGGAAGAAATATACATGGTGAGAAATGAAAAGTGCAGAAAAGGAAATTGATGTACAATAAAACGTACTTTGGAAAACTTAAGAAATTCTTTCAAAATGCAAATTGGAAAAAATCTACATTGAAGAGACAAAAT
>NC_134784.1:54983576-55003576 GCF_046742065.1 Oratosquilla oratoria | reverse complement strand
ACGTGCCAGATTGAATTCATTGCTGACTGTAGAGCCCGCTGTAAGGCATTCCTTGATTTACCCATACCTTATGAAAAAGAGTGACCATGTCATTTTGGAGTTTCATTTGTCTTTAGAAAATGCAGAAACTTGGGATAATTCGTATACACACAAAGTATATAAACTCGGAAGGGCGAACTTTATGTAACTGAAAAACGGGGAGAAACAGATTGGAAAGAATTCTACGAGTCAGAAGACATATAAAGAGATACAGCATAACTGGGACCTTTTATTCACATTTACAGCTTGGGAGTGGAAATAGATGTACCGAGATTGAAAGGAAGTTAAAAAAAAGTTTCTGCAGATAAGGAAAGATATGAACCATTGGTTTGAAGTAAAGAGTATAAGATATCAAGGAATAAGTATACAAACATAAGAAAAGAGAAAGGAGGGTCTTTTGAGGAAAGTATAATCGACAAATGTAGAAACGAACCTAGACTGTTCTAACAATTCATTAATGGTAAATTGAAGTACAAAAGGTGCGAAAATTACTGGAGGCACAGGGTGTGATTAAAGCCAAGGGCCTGGTGGGATTCTAAATTGGATACGGATTGTCGGAGCAACTATTACTTTTTATGTACACACTATGAAAAGGGAAATTGTCGAGTGATTGTAAACTGGCTAACATTGTGCTAATTTATAGAAGTGGTGGCAAAGCTGTTCCTCTAGAATCTAGATCAATGGGTCCCAAAAACTAGGGGCCGCTCCTTCCAGAGAGGCGTGAGGAGGATACAAAGGGAGCGTGAAGTCATCGGCTAAAAAATAATTGTTAAATAAGAATAATGAAATAATTGCAATAACAAGTATCTGGTGTCACATACGTGCAAAGTATAACTCTATCAGTCACCCCAACCCGTTTTCTATTAGAATATGAATAGAAAATGTATAAATAGACAAATATATACATACATACATATACCAAAGGCTTTTTTCCCCCCTTACACGGGAGGTAGCCAAAAAGAAACAAGGCATAGAAAACCGCTCCCACCCATTCCATCCCCTATATACTCCACTCCTCTCCACCCTCTTCCCTCCCTCTCTTTTTGGCACCTCCTGGATGACGGGTCATCCCTGCATCCTGTCCACTGCCCTGGGTCAGAGGCAGTGTCGCAAGACACAGCACATCCACAGCAAGGCCCATTAATTCGGTGACCCCCCTCTCCGTCCCCTCATGCAGAAAAGGAGAAGACGGAGAGAAATCATTTCGTGCTGTGGCAATTTATTTCTCGTATACATTCCCTCACCCACCATCCCCCATCTACCCCTCCTCATGCATCACAGGATCATCCATACACAACTCTTCTCCATTCACCCCTATCTTCTGTCCTCTCCCGTCCTTCCTCAACAGACATTCCTCTTTTTCGTATTGCCCCATCCATCCATCTCATCCTAGGACGCCCCCTCATATTCACTCCTTCCACCTCTGCCTTCCACACCTCTTTTACTAATCTTTCTTCACTCATTCTCTCCATGTGTTCAAACCATCCCAATACTCTTTCGTCAACCCTATCTCCCAACTCCTTTTGCACCCCTCTTCATTCCCCACCTCCTCATTTCTCATTCTATCTAGCCTAGTAACCCCTATCATACTTCTCAGACATTTCATCTCAAACACATTCAAACTACTTCTCTCTTCCTCTCTTATGTTCCATGTTTCTTCCCCGTACAGTGCTGTCAGCACAATCACTCCTTCATATAACCTTCTCTTAGCATCTATTTCCAGATGTCTATTCCTCATTACACATTTTAATCCACCAAGGCATTTAGTCGCTTCTCTCAATCTACATTCTACCTCCACCTCCACTCCTCTCTTTCCTGCCACATTTGCACCCAAGTATCTAAAAATATCCACTTCCTCCAGTCTCTCTCCCTTAATACTCACTTCCAGCCTGCTGCCACTCTCTCCCCTTGTACATCTCATCACCTTACTTTTGCCCACATTTATCTTCAGCTTCCTTCTTTCACACACCTTCTCAAACTCTGTCACTAACTTCCTCAATCCTTCCTCTGATCCTGCTACAAGCGCAGGCTTATTTCCTACTTTTCTCCATTTTCTTCAACCATCTCCAACCCCTGACCCACTACCCTTGCATTCACTTCTCGCACCACCCCCATCCATGTATAGATTGAACAGCCAGGGCGACATAACACATCCCTGACGAAGTCCCACCTTTACCTCAAACCATTCATTCTCTCCATTTCTAATTCTAACACAAGCTCTACTACATACATACATATACCAAGGCTTTTTCCCCCTTACTAGGGAGGTAGCCAAAAAGGAAAAGGCATAAAAAAACTCCCACCCATTCAGCCCTGAATACACTCCACACCCCTCCACCCTCCCTCTTATCTTAGCACCTCCTGGATGACGGGTCATCCCTGCACCTTGTCCACTGCCCTGGGTCAGAAGCAGTGTCGCAAGACACAGCACATCCACAGCAAGGCCGCTTCATTAAATCGGCGACCCCCCTCTCCGTCCCCCCATGCATAAAAGGAGAAGACGGGGAGAAATCCCTTCAGGCTGCGTCAATTTTGCTCACACATACTACCTCAACCCCCACCCTCCGCCCATTCCACCTCATGCATCATAACATCATCCATATAAAACCATTCTCCATTCACCCCTATCTTCTGTCCTCTCCCGTCCTTCCTCAACAGACATTCCCCTCTTCCCCAAAGCCCCCTTCACCCCATCCATCCATCTCATCCTAGGACGTCCCCTCATGTTCACTCCCTCCGCATCTGCTTTCTATACCTCTTTTACTAGTCTTTCTTCACTCATTCTTTCCATGTGTCCAAACCATCCTAATACTCTTTCATCAACCCTATCTCCCAACTCCCTTTCCACCCCCGTACTTCTCCTCACCTCCTCATTTCTCATTCTATCTAGCCTAGTAACCCCCATCATACTTCTCAGACACCTCATCTCAAACACATTCAAACTCCTTATCTCTTCCTCTCTTATGTTCCATGTTTCTGCCCCCATACAGTGCTGTTGGCACAATCACTCCTTCATACAGTCTCCTCTTATCATCCATTCCCAGATGTCTATTTTTCATTACACTCTTCAATCCACCAAGGCATTTACTCGCTTCTCTCAATCTACATTCTACCTCCACCTTCACTCCACCTTTTCCTGCCACATTTGCACCCAAGTATCTAAAACTATCCACTTCCTCCAGTCGCTCTCCCTTACTACTCACTTCCAGTCTACTGCCACTTTCACCCCTTGTACATCTCATCACCTTACTTTTACTCACATTTATCTTTAGCTTTCTTCTATCACATACTCTCACCAACTTCCTCAGTCCCTCCTCCGATCCTGCCACAAGCGCAGTGTCATCAGCAAACAACAACTGGCTCACATTTCACTTTTCTCCATTTTCTTTAACTATCTCCAATCCCTGACCCACTACCCTTGCATTTACCTCTCGCACTACCCCATCCATGTATAAGTTGAACAGCCAGGGCGACATAACGCATCCTTGACGAAGTCCCACCTTTACCTCGAACCACTCACTCTCTCCATTTCTTATCCTGACACAAGCTCTACTACTCTCATAAAAACTCTTGACAGCTCCCAAAAGCTTTCCTCCTATCCCATATATCTGCATAACCTCCCACAATGCCTTTCTGTCTACCCTATCGTAAGCCTTTTCCAGATCCATAAAAGACCAAAAAACATCCTTCCCCTTTCCTATAGCTTTCTCACATATCTGTCTTACCACAAAGATCTGATCTACACAACCTCTACCTGTCCTAAATCCACACTGTTCCTCACCAATTACTCCCTCTGTTCCTCTCCTAATCCTCTCAATCACTAAACAAGCTAATCCCTCTGAAACTACTACACTCACACTTGTCCCCTTTTCCCTTGTAAAGTGGAACTATACAGGCACTCCTCCAGTCCTCCGGCACTCTACCCTCTCTCCAGCAAACATTAAATAACCGCACCAGCCAGTCCACCATCACTGTACCTCCTTTTTTTTTTTTTTAAACATTCTGCATGGCATCCATTCAGACCAGGTGCCTTGCCTGCTTTCATCAACTTAATAACTGCCTTCACTTCATCCTTCCTTATTTCTCCTCTATTTTCCTCACTCATCATTCTCATTTTCCTATCATTTCCCACTGCAACTATCTTTCCCTCCCTATCCTCCTTCACATTTAGCAACTCCCTAAAACATTCTGCCCATCTTCCCCTTACTGCCTTCTCTTCCATTATCATCTCTCCATCTGCATCTTTTACCTTTTCTTCTCTACTTGATTCGCCTCCTCTTCCTCTCTTAATTTCTTTCCAAAACATTTTTTTATTACTTTCAAAATTTTCTGTCATACTCTTACCCCACTTCACATCTGCTCTCCTCTTTGCCTCCTTTACCTTTTACTTTACTTCTCTTTTCTTTTCTTTGTACCTCTCATATGACTCCCTCGTCCTCTTTTGTAACCAATCTGTGAAAGCCCGCTTCTTCTCTTCTACAACCTTCTTTATTTCCTCATCCCACCATTCACTACCCTTTCTTCTATTTCCTCCTGTCCTTCTTGTTCCACACACCATCTTTGCACACTTTGTGACTCCCTCCTTGAACCATCCCCATTCCTCCTCCATTCCTAGTTCTAATCTATCCTTCACTCCCTCCCACTCCTCCTTCAGCTTCTTCTTGTACTCCTTCTCCTTTTCCTTTTCATTTAATGAGTTCACTCTAAGCACCTCCCTACCTTTTGTCCCTTTCCTCTTTCTCCATCTATCCTCCACTCTCAACTTACCTTCCACCAAAAAATGATCTGATATTCCCCACCCTCTCCCCTTAGCACATGTACATCCTTGACTCTTCCTATCATAGTCCTATTTACCACTACATAATCCATCAACGCTCTATCTACCGCCCTTCCATCCACCACCCTCTCCCATGTGTACTTATGCTTGACTTTCTTCCGAAACACTGTATTTGCTATCATCAACTCTCTAGACACATTTCCACCATCAACTCTCCACTACGATTCTTTCCTGGAACTCCACACTTCCCAACCACTCCATCAATTGGACCATTTCCTACCCTAGCATTAAGGTCTCCCAGTACTATTACATTGACATTTCTCCCTAAGTCCTCTATGCACTCATTTAAATCTATCCAAAAGGCCTCCCTTTCTTCTACACTCTTCTCACTGCCAGGCCCATATGCATTTACAAAGACCCACATCTCCTTTCCCAGTTTCATCTTCATCCACATTATCCTTGAAGAAACCTCCTTCCACTCCACTACACGTTTACCTATTTCTTCACTTACTAAAATAGCCACCCCTTCCCTCCCTCGGCCTCTCTTCACTCCTGATAACCTCCCACTTACACTCCCAAACTTACACTCACCCTTCCCTTTCAACTTAGTTTCACTCAAAGCCAACACATGCATCTTTCTTCTCACAAACATACTACCTATCTCTTCCCTTTTACTCTCATCTGTACCACATCCACGCACATTAAAAGACCCAAACCTTAGGGTGCTGGTCCGAAAACTCCCAGACACTCTTATGCCTTTGGTTTTTCGTTTAGGAATGTACCCTGTGGGGCTACAAGGAGAAGAATGCCTAGTCCCACTCCCCGTCCCTTTCTTCTCATCTCTTACGATCCAAGTGGAAATACTTGGTGGTAGTATTCTTTTCCCCCACCAAAACTCTTGACTGCTCTTAACATCTTTCCTCCTATCCCATATAAATACAAAAAAGGTGGGGGGTGGGGCATGCGGGTCTGCTGGAAGTAAAAAGGGGGTGTCATATGAAATAGTTTGGGAACCACTGGTCTAGGTAATAGTCCAGTGTCATTGATCGGCTACAATGTGTGCAATGATTATGAAATGCAGATGCTCAAAGTATTTAGAAAAGGAAAAAATCATGGTGACGGTCAATTTGGCTTTAGGAAGGGAAGGTTATGTTTCCATTTTGCTCAAGCAATGGACGTGCTATAAGAGAGGGATGCTTCAGTGAACTGTGTCATAATTTGAGCGTATAGGTAAAAAACTTTCTAGAAGGTGGTAAACTACTTCTGGAGCCCCACAGGAGTTAGTATTAGCTCCAGTAATTCTCTTAATATATGTCAATGACATAGAGAATAATTCGACCAGTTATATTAACTTATTTTCTAATGACGCAAAGATCATGAATAGAGTGAGGAATGTAGAGGATTCCAGTTAAGTATATGAGCGGAGCCGGGAGTGGAAAATTAGCTTCATTGTGAATATATTGGATATGGATGTAAGTGAAAATGGGTCATCACTGCTCTAAAATGAATAATTAATTGTTATTGTGATGGGCTGTAGACAATCTCGCGTTGCTATCGTGCGTAATCTTATCTTTCATATGTTGGGTTCGTCAGTAGATAGTATTTATAATTTGGTTAATAATCCTATTTTCTGTAGGAAATTGTGGAGAGATGATAAAGGTATTCGTGTTTTGTCACCCATGATTTGGTGTGGAGTCACTGTTATTTGAGGGAGTGACTGAACAGGTAGTTGTTGTGAGGTGTGGAGTATAGATTGGTCAGTCTTGTAGTATGTATGATATTTTGAGGGGAGCATTACATTGGCAAATAGGATAGTCATTTCCTGTCACGAGGTGGTCATGTGTGAGGATGGAATGTCCTATTCTTAGGCGTAATAGTGCTGTTTCAAGACGGCGAAGTGTTGCGGGGAAGAGCGGGAGTGCAACAGAGGGACTTAGATTTGGGAGGGGTCTTGCTTCATCATTGTTCTATTATTATTATCACAATCATTGTCATCATTATTATTATCTTTACATTATTATTATCATTATTGTTATTATTATTATTATTATTATTACTATTATTATTATTATTATCATTATTATTATTATTATTATTATTATTATTATTATTATTATTATTATTATTATTATTATTATTATTATTATTATTATTATTATTATTATTATTATTATTACTATTATTATTATTATCATTATTATTATCATTATTATTATTATTGATGTTGTTATTGTTATTATTGTTATTATTATTATTATTGTAATTATTGTTATTATTATTATTATTATTATTATTATTATTATTATTATTATTATTATTATTAATTATTATTATTATCATTATTATTATTATTATTATCATTATTATTATTTAAGAACATTACCATCATTAGTATTATCATTATCATCATTATCATTATTATCATCATTATTATCATTATCATCATTATTATCATTATTATTATTATCATTATCATTATTATTATTATTATTATTATTATTATTATTATTATTATTATTATTATCATTATTATTATCATTATTATTATTATTATTATTATTATTATTATTATTATTATTATTATCATTATTATTGGTGGGGAAAAAGAATACTACCACAAAGTGTTCCCCATTGAGTCGTAAAAGGCGACAAAAATGGGACGGGGATAGGACTAGGCATCCTTCTCCCTGTAGCCCCATAGAGGACATTAAAAAAAAAAAAAAAAAAAAAAAAGGCATAAGAAGGTATGGGAGGAGTTTTCTAACCAGAACGCTAAGGCTTGGGTTTTTTAAAGTGCGTGGATATGGTAGAGATGAGACTAAAAGGGAAGAAATAGGCAGTATGTTTGTGAGAAGAATGATGGATATGTTGGCACTGAGTGAAACTAAGTTGAAAGGGAGGGGCGAGTATGAGTTTGTGAGCGTATTTGGGAGGGTCTCAGAAGTAAAGGAAGACGGGGGAAAGAAGGGGTGGCTATACTAGTAAGAGAACAGATAGGTAAACGTGTGGTGGAGTGGAAGGAGGTTTCTTCATGGTTAATGTAGATGAAGGTGAAACTGGGAAGGGAGATGTGCGTTTTTGTAAGTGCATATGGACCTGGTAGTGAGAAGAGCGTAGAAGAAAGGGAAGCTTTTTGGATATATATAAATGGGTGCATAGAGGGTTTAGGGAGAAATGTCAAAGTAGTGTTATTGAGAGACCTTACTGCTAGGGTAGAAAATCAACCAATAGACGGAGTGGTTTGGAAGTGTTCTAGGAAAAAGTCATAGTGAAGAGTTGATGGTGGAGATGTGTCTAGAAAGAGAGCTGATGATAGCAAATACAGTGTTTAGGAAGAAAGTCAAGCATAAGTACACATGGGAGAGGGTGGTGGATGGAAGGGTGGTAGATAGGGCTTTAATGAACTATATAATAGTAACCAAGAGAATAGTAGGAAGAGTTAAGGATGTACATTTTCCTGGAAGAGAGAGTGGGGGAATATCAGATAATTTTTTGGTGGAAGATATGTTGAGAATGGAGGATAGATGGAGAAAGAGGAAAAGGACAGAAGGTATGGAGGTGCTTAGATTAAAATGCTTAAATGAGAAAGAAAAGGAGAAGTACAAGACGAAGTGAGAGAAGAGTGGGAAGGAGTGAAGGATAGGGTAGAACTAGGAGCGGAGGAGGAATGGGGATGTTTCAAGGAGTGAGTCACAATGTATGCAAAGATGGTGTGCGGAATAAGGAGGATAGAAGAAAATAGAAGGAAGGGTAATGAGGGGTGGGATGATAAAGCAAAGAAGGTTGTAAAAGGAAAAAAACAAGCATTCACAGATTTGTTACAATATATGACGAGGTACATAAAAAAGAGAAGAGAAGTAAAGCATAAGATAAAGGAAGCAAAGAGGAGAGCATATGTGAAATGAGGTTAGAGCAAGACAGAAAATTTTGAAAGCAATAAAAAGATGTTTTGGAAAGAAATTAAGAGAGGAAGAGGATGCGAATGAAGTAGAGAACAAAAAGTAAAAGGTGCAGATGGAGAGATGATAATGGAAGAGACGGCAGTAAGAGGAAGATGGGCAGAGTATTTTAGGGAGTTGCTAAATGTGAGGGTGAATAGGAAGGGAAAGGTAGCTGCAGCGTGAAGCGCTAAGATAACGAGAGTGATGAGTGAGGAAAGTGGGGGAGAAATAAGGAAAGATGAGGTGAAAGCAGTTTTAAAATGATGAGAATAGGTAAGGGGTTGGATGGGTGTCATGCAGATTGTCTAAAGAAAGGGAGGTACAATGATGGTGGACTGGCTGGTGATGTTGTTTAATGTTTGTTTAAAAGAGGATAGTGTCGGAGGACTGGAGGAGTGCATGTATAGTATCCCTTTACAAGGGAAAAAGGGAACAAATGTGAGTGTAGTAGTTTCAGAGGGACCAGTTCGTTGAGTGTAGTTGGGTTGCGTGGATCAGATTTTTGTGGTAGGACAGATATGTGAGAAAGCTTTAAGAAAAGGTAAGGATGTTTTTGGGCCTTTATGGGTTTGGAAAAGGATTATGGCAGGGTAGAGATGAAGGAACTGTGGGAATTGTTACAGATATATGGGATAGGAGGAAATCTGTTAAGAGCAGTCAAGAGTTCTTACAAGAGAAGTAGAGCCTGTGTTAGAGGTAAAGGTGGGACTTCGTCAGGGATGTGTTATGTCGCCTTAACTGTTCAATCCATATATGTATGGGGTGGCGCGAGAGGTAAACGCAAGGATAATGGGCCGGGGTTTGGTGATGATTAAAGAAAATGGAGAAAAGTGGGAGATAAGTCAGTTGTTGTTTGCTGATAACAAGGCGCTTGTGGCAGAATCAGAGGAGGGATTAAGGAAGTTAGTGACAGAGTTTGGGAGGGTGTGTGTGAAAGAGGGAAGTTGAAGACAATTGTGGGCAAAAGTAAGGTGATAAGATATACACGGGGTACTTTGGCAGTAAATTGGAAGTGAGTATTAAGGGAGAGAGACTGGAGGAAGGTGATAGCTTTAGATACTTGGGTGCGAATGTGGCAGGAAGGGAACGAATGGAGGTAGAATCCTTTAGGGGATTAAAACGTGTAATGAGAAATAGACATTTGGGGAAGGATGCTGAGAGGAGATTGTATGAAGGAGTGATTGTGCCGACAGCACTGTATGGGGGCAGAAACATGGAACATAAGAGAGGAAAAGAGGAAGAGTTTGTGTGTGTCTGAGATGAGATGCCTGAGAAGTATGATAGGGGTTACTAGGCTGGATAGAGTGAGAAATGAGGAGGTGAGGAGGAGAGCGGGGTGCAAAGGGAGTTGGGAGATAGGGTTGACGAAAGAGTATTGGGGTGGTTTGGACATACGGAAAGAATGAGTGAAGAAAGATTAGTAAAAGAAATGTGGAAGGCAGAGGTAGGTGGAGTGAACATGAGGGGGCGACCAAGGGCGAGATGGATGGATGGTAAGAGGGACATTGGGAAAGAGGGGCATGTCTGTTCAGGAAGGAAGGGAGAAAGGCAGAAGATAGGGATGAGTTGAAAATAGTTGTTTATGGATAATGCTGTGATGCATGGAAGGGAGGAGGTGGGGGTGGGGTTTGGAAATATGTGTAAATGATATTTTGATGCAGCTCAAAGGGATCTCTCCCCGTCTTTTTTTCTGCATGACGGAGAGTGGGGGTCACCTATTAAATGAAGCGGCCTTGCTACGGATGTGCTGTGTCTTGCTACACTGCTTCTAACCAAGGGCAGTGGGTGAGATGCAGGGACGACCCATCATCCAGGAGCAAAGATGCAGCTCAAAGGGATTTCTCCCCGTCTTTTTTTCTGCATGACGGAGAGGGGGCTCACCTATTAAATGAAGCGGCCTTGCTACGGATGTGCTGTGTCTTGCTACACTGCTTCTAACCAAGGGCAGTGGGTGAGATGCAGGGACGACCCATCATCCAGGAGCAAAGAAAAGAGGGAGGGATGGGGGTGAATAAGAGTGGAGTATGTAGTGATGGGATGGGTGGGAGTGGAATTGATGTCTTTGTTTTTAGTCTACCTCCCTTGTAAGGGTGAAATAGCAATTGGTATATACAAGTATGAATATGCATGTATGTATGTATGTATGTATGTATGTATGTATGTATGTATGTATGTATGTATGTATGTATGCATGCATGTATGTATGTATGTATGTATGTATGTATGTATGCATGCATGCATGTATGCATTATTATTACTATTATCATCATCTTTATTATCATAATAACTCCTTCATTCGTATGGGTGATTTTGCTGGGGGTGGCTACCCAACCTGGTTAGGCTTGGGGAGGCTATGTTTGGGTCATATTTTCTAGCCTTCTCCTCTTGTGGGGTGAGCAGAGCGGATCCTGAATAGAGCTGGTCAGTTATAGAGGCTGCTGCCGAGCTGTGCTACTCTCCATCATCACACAGGGAGATCATTGGGCCTACACCACTTGTTATGTGGGTTGTGGCTTCCAGACATCATCATCTGCCCCTACTGTCTCGCATCACTGACAGAGGACTTAAGGCTATTAGTAGGAAAAATGAAATTATTGTTAGTGGGAGAGACGGTGACTGAATATGCACTCAGTTTCAGTCGCTTCCTCACTCTTGATGTTACCCAGGGGTACAAAAGTGATGAGGTAGTAGTTTGTTTTTCTTTCTCTTTTCGAATCCCGTTTTGAGATCTTGCCTTCTTTCGCTTAGGTAGAAGATAGGATGGAGACGGCTGCAAGACCTTTAAACAGGATTCATAGCAGGTAAGGAAATCCCTACTCCCTAGAACGGCTTTATACTGTAATCATAATAAATTCTTATAATTAATCAAATTATCAAACAATCAATAATTACATAATTACAAAAACAAAGGATAAGAGGGACTTGGGAGTACTGGTTATGGTAATTTTGTCGCCAGAATCAAACATCAAAAGGATCACTGGGGAAACTTATAATCCAATGAAGAACATTAGAGGAAGAGTTCCAATGCATGCATAAAACCATGATGAAAAATATGATCAAATACTTGATTGGTCCTAGACTATAGTCTGCTGCAGTTAATAAAAATCCTGGGCCTAGTCCAGAAATGGAGTTTCAACCTTCCAGGGCACCTCTTGATGGAAATGAAGGGATTGACGGGTTTTATAAATGGGCAGCAGATTCACTGACCATCTTGCAGTACCACGTGGCACATGCATGTGGTACCCGTCATTGATCCCTGAGAAAATGGTTCTAGATATTCTAACAAAACATACAAAGAGAGACTGAATATTCTAGGGCTACCAAAGTTAGAGAGAAGAAAACTTAAATATCTAATAATGTTTAGTCATGAAAGGTGTAAATATATTTCGACAAAGAAGACAATTTATAGTGGAAACAAAGTAAAATCAAAGGTCACGAGATGAAATCACGACTTGATGTTTGAGGGGAATTAAAAACTCAGTTTTCCACATAGGATTATTGATCCATGGAATAGTTTGGATGAAGACATAGGATGATTTAAGGTCAGAATTGACCAATGGGAACGCAGAGACAGGGCTATACGAGCATAGATCTTACCTGGATACTAGATCTCGGCAAATATGACTAGGTAAATTTTCACACACACACACACACACACACACACACACACACACACACACACACACACACACACACACACACACACACACACACACACACACACACACACACACACACACACACACACACACACACACACAAATATATCAATATAGGTGCATGTACTCAACCCTTTCGCTGCGTTTACATGCACCTTTACACAAGTTGCCGCCAGAAGGCACGTTCGTTCAGCAGAGGACCCCCAAATTCCATTAAGCATTTCGCTGCATTTTATAACATATCTTTAATCTAGCTGCCGCCGGGGGATTTCACTTAGCACCAAAAAAGTTTGAATTATTTTCAAGGTACGTACACATATGTACTGGTCCGATACATTGTGGTTGTATACAAATCAAGCTAAACTTAATGCAAACATAAAGACAAACCCTAAGGCACTGCAGACTCTCTCCTTCAGTATTAAGGGGGTGTCACGGACATTACTAAAATCTGACAGCAGTCAGAGGGGAAGGAAAAAAATGGGGGTTAGTCATGTTACTCTACATTCTTATCCCTACTAAGAGGGTGGCACAGATGATAAGCAAATCAGGTTGTTGGCGGCGGTGGTAGCCGGAACAGATCGAAGTGTGTCACCTGGTGTGGCAGGGGTCAATGATGATGGGAGTGCATGAAGACGTTGAGTAATATGAGTGTTAGAAGGCCCAAACAAATGCTGGCAATCTTTTCGAGCATCAGGCAGACCTCGGACGGCTCAATTGGCTGCTTGGATGACTTGGAAGTGTAGTCGTCATCATGGTGGTGATGTTCTGGGAATTCCTTGGCGAGAACTTCGATGAAAATGACGTGGATAAAGATTCCTGTGAAATTAGGGCGATTAACAATGGAAATGACCATGAACTTCGAAAATTCAATGTATATATAAAATATTAGGAAGTTAGCGTCCAGACTATCTCTGGCAATTCTAATCCCTTTGGGATAAAACACTTGACCTTCTCGGAACAGGTTGTCCCGAGGCTAGTTCGCCTTGGCTCAAGTCAGTCGCATGTATCTCCTCCGAGGAGGGCGACCATCTTCAAGACCAAATAATGTCTCCATCAACACCTTGAACCTCGAGTTAGCTCCTCAGCAGATAAAAACAGTCAAGAATATATTTATAACGTCCGTCACCGTGTTGCAAACCTTAATATGTGATGATTAATCTCACGCGCGCGCGCGCGCGCACACACACACACACACACACACACACACACACACACACACACACACACACACACACACACACACACACACACACACACACACACACACACACACACACACACACACACACACACACACACACACACACACACAACACAAGATCATTCTATTTAGATGAAGACCGAAGCCCAGCTCCCATGTAACCTCACGTAAATGTGACCCTGTTTAGAGACCGGACTTCAATACTCGCGTAAATTTGATTCTCATTTCTAAACATTACTTTCGGCCATGTGTCGAGGGCTTGTGATGATAAGTAGGCAGGTTCATTTGGCATTGCATCAATATACATGAAGTGCAGATAGTGAAAAGAACACATAGTTCGAAATAACAATTAAAATTGCCAAGGATAACACAAAAAAAGCATGTAAGCTTATTTCCATTGTGGTCCTCATTAGACTGATTTTCCACGATAAGTTACACAGACAACATAAGTAGGGATTAAGGGGGCCAGAGACAGTCATGAGTAATACCAATCAGTACACATATTACACATAAACATTATCATAGATTTACTAATACTACTAAAATGTTCGTAACACGTAGGATATTGAGACCAAAACTTGAGCACCATCACAATAAGGAACATTGCATTATGCATCAGGAACAACAAAATATTGCTAAAAGGTACCAAAACAGTATGAGTGAGTACCAGATCAGTGTAGTACCATTAATGATATACTACATTATTCTACAGCTGTAGCAGCAAGTGTAGGACAATAAAGGGAGAGTCCATCCCAGGGTAAGAGTAAATATCAAGTACCACGGGATAGAAGGTAGCAGGCCATCAACAATATCAACATGTTGTTATAGTGAATGCTACATGGCAGCTAGGGTCACCTATTAATTAATTCCAAAATTTACCTGTACCTCAGGACGGAGTGGGCAATTACACATTAGTATGAGCACTAGGAAGTAGTACATTATAACCTGAAGCACCAGAAGTAGGGTACAGGGGACCAGTACTCGTATGAGTAAAACAACAAGGAGATCGAGGGAAAGATCCACTTACCTTGGGCCTGGTGCCCTGATTCACCAGGCTTGTATTATGATCAGATCATAACTTTTCTCGGACCATACCTGAGACATATACCATACTATGACAAGCAAAACAAAGGTGGAAACTAGTTTTGAACATCAAACATTGTTATACTATGCTAAACCTCTGAAGGACAAAAGGGGAGGTCAGAACAGTTATGAATGAATGCAGATTTGGATGGTATTACTCATGGAGTCTGGTACCCCTCACTAGGCTAGTAGTACATAAAATCAAGGCTGTTCTCGGTCCACAGCTGAGACATATAGTCCTTGACATTTTTCTTAAAAGTAACCTTGCTATTTGACTGCTTAATGGACATAGGTAGTTCCATAGTTGAACACCTGTGAAGTGAAAGCTGTTTTTGGAAGCTTCTAGTCACGAGCCACATTTAGGTGGGATGGAATGAAAGGTCACTCTAGCAGTACGGTTTAGTAGGAATCCATGCGAGTGAACAGCCTTTTTCACGATCCATCCTCCATACCTTATATGGGGAAAAGGATATAAAATATGCTGTAAATATAGCCCATCCCACAGCTTTTTCCGACGAGGTAACCGCCTCCATTGGAAGCAAGAGAGTAAGGAATAAGTAGCTCTCTATGAGCCATGAGATTCACTCTACTGACAACCTACTCCGCCCTGGTGAGCTGTCCCCTTCACAGTGAAGTTGTCTTCTCCTCCCTGTACATGTGATAATAGCAACCGCCGCCGACGCAACAGAGCGATAACAGAACTGCGGCTATTAGCCGTTCCAACCACACAATTGGAAAATGTCGCTTTCCCAAACTTGCCCAATTCTTCCGGTCCTTATCTCGACCCTAAAACGAGACGATGTAGATTCCAATCTAGATTATCCAAAATTCTGAGCTCTTAAAACAATTAGTGGAGTACCCATTTTTTCTCATTGTGCCCTGAAAATGAAAGAAGGACTTTGTCTCGACGGCGTAGTGGTAGCGTTCGCAACTACTGCTACAGTGGTCCGAGTTCGAATCCCGCCCAGGGCTGAAATAATTTCAGTATCACTGCGCTTCGAGTCGTTACTCCAACTCTCGTGGCCGGGAAGTTGTGTGTGTGTGTGTGCGTGTGCATGTAAGGTCATAGCATTACCCATTGATCGGTCATATATGAGCTCTGAGCTATCTTCCGGGAGTGAAATAGCTGTCGATCACGAGTCCAATACGTGATCCAAGACCATGGTGAATCACACACACACACACACACACACACACACACACACACACACACACACACACACGCACACACACACACGCACGCACGCACACACGCACACACACACACACACACACACACACACACACACACACACACACACACACACACACATACACACACACACACACACACACACACACACACACACACATAACTTTACCTTGACAAAAACTTACCCGTAGCTAGCGCTTCGAACACGGCGGACACAATCTCACGGTGTTCGGAAGGAGCGTTCTGTAGTCCAAGACCGGCACCGATGCCCATAGGAAGTGTCATTGTAAAGAGAAGGACATAAAGAAACTTATGCCACCGGTCGAGACTCTTGCTCTTGCTCACCTGCCGAGGAAGACGCAGAGGATACTATGCTGGTACAATTGAACACATGGTTTACTGGTATGCATGGTTAGGTATGTAGAATATTTTTCTGCAATCACAGCTCAGTAAAAACGAGTGGCTTATATTTCTTATGAAATTATGAGAACCCTTCAACCAGATATGACAGTTATCTTCATTGCCTTGGACATGATACTATGTGTGTGTTTAAGCCCTTCACCATGTTGTCGTGCTATGTGGACTTTGTTCTACTTGTACATCTGGGAAAGTGAAGTTTAGACAGCCGAGGAAAAGCGGGCGAATATCAGCTTGGAGTGGGTCTCAACGGATTTTGGGTTGGAATCTGTCTTCCCGGATGCATGAAATCGTCTATTTCCGGGCTAAAAGCCATAAAGTACGTCGCTTTATGGTTTCTTATTGTAAAGATCCTGATGTGCACAACACTAGATCATTCTATTTAGATGATGACCGAAGCCCAGCTCCCATGTAACCTCACGTAAATGTGACCCTGTTCAGAGACCGGACTTCAATACTTCAGTTTGACTCTTATTTCTAAACATTACTTTCGGCCCTGTGTCGAGGGCTTGTGATGATAGGTGCAGGGAATGGTGGTTCCTGGAAGCTTCTTATCACAAGCCACACCAAGGTGGGATGGAATGAAAGGTCACTAGCAGCACGGTTCAGTAGGAATCCACACGACTGAACAGCATTTTTCACGATCCATCATCCTTATCCCATATGGGGGAAAGGCTATAAAAGGTGCTGTAAACATAGCCCATCCCACAGCTTTTTCCGACGAGGTAACCGCCTCCATTGGAAACAAGAGAGCAAGGAATAATTAGATCTCCATGAGCCATAAGATTCACTCTACTGACAACCTACTCAGCTCTGGTGAGCTGTCCCCTTTACAGTGAGGCGATGAGCTCAAACACCCATCCGTATCCCGCATCTTGAACCTATTTAATCCGATGACGCATCGGTGGTTGTCTTCTCCTCCCTGTACATGTGATAATAGCAACCGCCGCCGACGCAACAGAATGATAACAGAACTGCAGCTATTAGCCGTTTCAACCACACAATTGGAAAATGTCGCTTTCCCAAACTTGCCCAATTCTTCCGGTCCTTATCTCGACCCCCAAACGAGACGATGTAGATTCCAATCTAGATTACCCAAGATTCTTAGTACTTAAAACCATTAGTGAAGTATCAATTTTTTCTCATTGTGCCTTTAAAACGAAAAAGGATTTTGTCTCTTCATATAGAAACGAGGCTGAATATAGACCCTGTCAAATGGGTCCCAACTTATGGAACTTGAGTCAAAAACCTAGTGCGATAAAATTCAATCCCTTAAAATATTTGCCAATAGCCCTGTCATGTAGAAACTCCGCGCTAAATATATACCCAGTCAAATGTGTTCCTAGCTGTGGATCTCGAGTCAAAAACTTAGCACGACAAAGTTCCTTTGCCATTCTTGTCAATACCCGAATTCACAAAGAGCCCCATGTATGAGTTTGATTAATCCCTTCCACACAATGACGCCTGTGTAGGCGTCATGAGGCCGAGTGAGCATATTAGGATGCCGGCGTTGGCGTCTTGATTATGTTTGTTTTGTAGTTGTAGCTGAATGACCCCCATATTCTGTGAGTTGGCTTGATCATATTTCTGTAGTCATTAATATTCAGAGTGAAAGAGAACTGATAATACAGCTGTAACTTCATATTTCATAATGCGAGTATGCATCATCGAATCATCGTACATCAGGTAGCTCATGCTGCCCGCGAGGGTTTGACTAGTATGAGGCTAAAGGCAGTATACAGAATCAAAATTCCTCAAAAACTTATAGAACAAAAAGTAACCCAAGCTTAGCGGCCCCTAAAAAGTAAACAAATGGATAAATAGATAAATGAAAATAAATTAATAAATAAATACTGTAAATGAATAAATAAATAATTGAATAAATAAATGAATAGATGAATAAACAAATAAGATTGATAAATTTATAAATAAAATAAAATCAATAAACAAACAAATAAGATTAAATGATAAAAACTAAATAGATATTATAGAACATAAGATAAAAGTTCCATCTCCTACATTGATACTATCCTTCACCCGCTCCCAGCTCTCATCTCACCTTTACACAGGACATCTGATGACAGTTTAAGCCTATTACTCACTAGGAGGATAAGCCATTGATGAAAAACAAATTCGAAATACGCAGAGCTCAGAATGCCAAAATCAGAATTTAGAATATAATCAAGTTTAAAGTTTACCAAAGGTAAGATAAACTAATCAGATATGAATTATTATATATATGACATGGGTGAAGGAGTGGAATGTTACATTGATTATCATATTTCTTCTCTGAAGCCTTCCCCTCGGCGCTAAAAAAGAAAAGCACCAAATCCTCACATGAAGTATTGGGGCATATTTCATAGTACATAGTGAACACCACGTATTTTTCACTTCCATCGCAGAAGCACCACTAAAGTAAATCCATCTCATGCAACTTAAATATTCCCCCACCCCCTCATTATCTTCCTTAACCACCATGTCTCTCGCCACCTAAAATCATATGGTTCAGGTAGAAGTACACCGCAACCCAGCATCCTTCGCTACTAGTCATGCCCTTGTCTCTTAGCCGTCCCAATATCCATAAACACAATTTTTAATTTGTGCTTATAAATACAGTTTATTTCTTTTCAGGCTCAGGTTCTTACCCCATATCTAAATTTCCCATCCTCCCTGGTTTAGCCTCATAGTGCTATAAAAAAAATCCTATTCAACATCACCCGACAGTAGTTTCTTTTTCATTTATACTCATCCATGCAATGCTTTCAATATTTTATTCTTTTCGCCCCACTATCCCGCCATCCTCGAATTCACAAACTCCATTCATGGTTCATGCGAATTTCTTCCTGCTAAGATAAGTGTCCTTTTGTTGTGCATCGTCTTTATTGGGATTCCCTGCAACGAGCAAACCAACAAGGCAACTCATGATGAAGCATTGACACTGCTTGATGTGATCATCCCTCTGTCTACATTAGACTTCTACCTCATTATTATTCGGCCCGCTATGTTAAAGTTGCAAAGAAACACTGAAAGGAGCAACCAACAAACTAGTCAAAGGGATCAAACCTCATTTTAGCCCATGGACCCCTTTTTACCAGCATAACCAGGACTTTGAAACTGCACTGATGCACTTAAGAACAGGGCATTCTCGTCTCTCCCATGGTTTCCTACATTACACTTGAATGCCCTGCCTACTCAACTTTTCGCGGCCTCCTATTCCTTTATCGACTTCTTATTTTGTGAGAACCATCACCAATGCCCTTGTCTTCTCCCCACACTTTCTCTCAAAAGACAAACCTCTTTTTCAAACTACAATTTAACCCTTTCATACCATACACATAACCTAACACTCCTAAGTCCATTCTGCAGTAATTAATCCACCTTGCTCCACAGTGCATTTTGATCTTTGATCTCAGAGCTATATTGTATTCAGGAGTAGAAACGCAAGTGAATTATTGGCAACTAAATGAAATTCACCAGGGTGGCTTTCATGCCAGAGATGAAAAAAAGGGCAAGTAGCCACCATATCAAAGGAATTAACATATCAGAGCAATCTCCAAAAAGATTATTTTGAATTGTACCCAGAACACCAATTTGCTTGTGTTTAAACAATGTTCAACGCACCTCCCATGCCGAAAGAGAAGGCCATAACCACCTCGTGGACCAGAACAGCCACCGAGAACTCCAAGACCTT
>NC_134784.1:54963576-54976076 GCF_046742065.1 Oratosquilla oratoria | reverse complement strand
CTTTGCTTCCTCATCCCACCACTCACTACCCTTCCTTCTATTTCCTCCCGCCCTTCTTGTTTCTAACACACTATCTTTGCACACCTTATGACTCCCTCCTTGAACCATCCCCACTCCTAGTTCTACTCTATCCTTTACTCCCTCTCACTCCTCTCTCAGCTTCTTCTTATACTCATTCTCCTTTTTTTTTCTCATTAACCAGTTCACTCTAAATACCTCCCTACTTTCTGCCCTTTTCCTCTTTATCCACCTATTTTCCACTCTCAATTTACCTTCCACCAGAAAATGATCTGATATTCCCCCACTCTCTTCCTTTAGGACATGTACATCCTTAACTCTTCCTACCATACTCCTGGTCACCACTATATAGTCCATTAACGCTCTATCTGCCACCCTTCCCTCCACCACCCTCTCCCATGTGTACTTTCGCTTGACTTTTTCTGAAACACTGTATTTGCTATCATCAACTCTCTTCCAAGACACATCTCCACCATCAATTCTCCACTACGATTTTCACCTGGAACTCCATACTTCCCAATCACTCCGTCTATTGGTCAATTTCCTACCCTAGCATTAAGGTCTCCCAATACAACTACATTGACATTTCTTCCTAATCCCTCTATGCAGTCATTTATATCTACCCATAAAGCCTCCCTTTCTTCTACGCTCTTCTCACTATCAGGCCCATATTCACTTACAAAAACCCTTGATGAAAACTCCTTGATGAAAACTCCTTCCACTCCACTACACGCTTACTTATATCTTCACTTACTAGGATAGCCACCCCCTTCTCTCAATCGTCCCTCTCCACTCCTGAGTACCTCCCAGCTACACTCCTAAACTCTCTCTCGCCCTTCCCTTTCATTTTAGTTTCACTCAAAGCCAGCACATCCATCTTTCTTCTCACAAACATACTGCCTATCTCATCCCTTTTACTCTCATCTGTACAACGTTCACGCACATTAAAAGACCCAAACCTTAGGATACTGGTTGGAAAACTCCCAGACCCTCTTATGCTTTACTTTTTTAGGAATGTCCCTTTTTGGGGCTACAGGTGGTAGGACTCCTAATCCCATCTCTCGTCCCGTTTTTTTTTTTTTTTTTTTTTTTTTTTTTTTTTTTTTTTTTTTTTTTTTTTTTTGTCGCCTCTTGCGACTCAAGTGGAAAGACTTGGTGATAGCATTCTCTTCCCCCACCACAGAGTCGGCGAAAAAAGGAAATGAATATTCAGAGAAATAGTGCAGGACAGTAACAAGGGGTCGGGGGACAGTATAACGGAGGGACAGTCGTAGTGTAAAAGTGTCATCATTTCTCTATGAACAGAGCTTTCCTCTATCACAGACAAAATGACGTGTGGCTCTAGTCTGTAGGAGCGCCCCATATAGACCCTAAAGTATCAACTGCATGTTACTTTGCCACAATAACATGCAGCCAACACCTCAGACTATAATGATAAATATCTATAAGTGTCTGGTAACGCAAGTCACTGGCAGCCGATTTAAAAACTTTGTGACGCGTGCAGTACGGCAACCAGTGGGTGTAGTACCACGTTGAGAAGCCCTCCTAGTAAAGGCAACGGTCAGGTTCTCGAAACTAGTACAAATAAGATTCATTTTCAGTCTGTAATTGGACGGGCAATGATGGTGATGCAACTATTACTGGGCGATGTACTACTCTGAAGAGCCCTTCTAGGAGGACCAGCATTCAGGTCCTCGATACGAAAGGCTCTGCTGACCTCAGATAACTAGCAACCTTTGATGTCCACAGATAGGATGTCCTTAAATAGGAACTTAATGTACTCAGTTCTGGGAGCAAACGCTGGGGGGGGGGGGGTAATGTGCGAACACAGGCACGTGAGGGCTGTACGAGTTTCGAAGGGAGTGAAGTGAAACATTTTGTGGCGGATGTGCTCTACTAAAGTCCAAACGATTCTTTTCACTTAGAGGACTTGGCAGCAAGGCATGAAAATTCACTGCTTCCTTCCGTGGAGTAGGTTATGGGTCGCTTTGCGGAGGAAGAAATCTGGTTGGTGGGATGCAGCGCGTCAATGTGTCCGTTGGATAATAACGTCGGCCAATTATCCTAATAAATATCGAGATAACAATATGAAGAGAAAGGGAGATAGGAAGTGTAAGGGAATGATGAGAATATATATATATATATATGTATATATATATATATATATATATATATATATATATATATATATATATATATAGAGATAAATATATAGATAGATAGATAGAGAGAGAGAGAGAGAGAGAGAGAGAGAGAGAGAGAGAGAGAGAGAGAGAGTGAGAGGGAGAAAGAGATAGATAGATAGATAGATAGATAGTGAGAGAAAGAGAGAGAGCATGCGCGTGTGTATGTGCACACACACACACACACACACACACACACGCACACAGACACATACACACACACACACACACACACACACACAAACACACACACACACACACACACACACACAACACACACACACACACACACACACACACACACACACACACACACACACACACACACACACATATATATATATATATATATATATATATATGTATATATATATGTATATATATATATATAAATATAAGTATATATACACACATACACACACAGACATACAGGCACACACACACACACACACACACACACACACACACACACACACACACACACACACACACACACACACACACACACATATATATATATATATATATATATATATATATATATGTATATATATAGGCATATATATATAGGCATATATGTATACAAACACACACACACACACACACACATACATACAGGCACACACACACACACAATACAATACAGCAGTTGCAGTATAGTGCCAGTAAAGGCCGACAGTATACTGCAGCTATATATATATATATATATATATATATATATATATATATATATATATATATCTACAGTAGCAGTAAACAGGTCATAACCAAGGTAATTATATTGATAATAAACACAATGCAAAACCATTGGTACAAAGAATTAGCTATAGGGTTTCGTTTTTTGTCGTTTTCCGAAAACTCATAATTTAATCATTCAAATTATAATATCTCCATTACTTATCAACCGATTTCTGTCATTCAAAAACCATTTTGTTCAGAATTTTGTGCTGAAAAAATCTATCAAGAAACAAACAAAGATTTGTGTATTATCTTTGATGCTAAACATTGGAAGGTGAATGTTGCTCACTGTATCCATATATGCACAGATTCACATAACATAATTATGTGTAAAGAAAAAAAACCTTTGATAAAGTTTTTTTCCTTAAAATTTGCAATAGAATGGTGTTTGAATGATCAAAATTGATGCATAAATAAGCAAGATATATACAATTTATTTAACATGGTGCGGAATAGGACCAGAATCCCCCCTTAATCGGCAACCCCCCCTCTCCATCCCCGCATGCAGAAAAAAGAGAAGACAGGGAGAAATCCATTTCGACTGCGTCAATTTATTTTTCACACATACTCCCTCACCCTCCATCCCCCACCCACTCCCTTCCATGCATCACAGCATTATCCATGCAAAATCATGCTCCACTCATCCCTATCTCGTCTTCTCCTTTCCTTCCTCAACAGACATTCCCCTCTTTCCCAATGCCACTTTTACCTTTTTCATCCATCTCATTCTTGGTCGCCCTAAGGACAAGATTGAACGAACACAAAAGGTCTGTCAAGTATGGTCATGAAAGTTCAGTCGTGTTTCAACACGTGAATAAATTTAATCACCGGATGGACTGAGAAAAATCCGATCTTATTTATAAATCTGGCAGTTGGTTCAGAAGGAAAATGGTAGAATCCACTTTAATTGAATATCTGCCCACGATAAATGATTCCAAGTGTCAACGGACCTAGACATAATATCAGGATTATTCATCACCGAGCAAATTGTTAACAAATTTCCTCCCCCTCCCCCTGACACGACCTCATGTCATCCTTAGGTCACATAATAGTTAGGGGATTGATATCTATTCTTTCCGAGTTCCCTTCCCTTCCCTTTGTAAGAGGCTACTCTTTAAGAGAGCCTCCTCCTTCCACTTTGTACTACTGAAGAGAATTGCAGTTAGCAATCGAAATATATAGTTTCGTTTACTCAATGCTTTCTTTCGTCCGACTGTGGTGTTAGTTGTGATATATATATATATATATATATATATATATATATATATATATATATATACATATATATATATACAATTCCGAAAACAGCGTCGTATACAAAATCCCGTGCAATAGTTGCTCAATGGCTTATTTTGGCGAATCGTCAAGAGGATTAGAAAAAAGAATTTATGAACATAAAAACGACATAAAATCACATAGGACATCTAATTCTTTAGTAGTTCATGCGGAAAAATTCGATCATTTACCAAACTGGAGAGAAGCTGAAGTGCTACATAAAGGTTTTGATAAATTCACTAGAAGAATTGTTGAATCAGCATATATTTCAACTAATAATTCATCGAATCATCGAGGAGGGTTTATCAATTTAGCTAAAGAAACTAGTATTTTAATTCTAAAGCACGCCAGAAAAACGACCTTTCCCAAATGTCCGAAAAGATAATTAGATTTAGTACATAAACTTCAATTGCGGTTCTACATACACTCTCTGAAGAGGCTCTACGCGAACGAAACGTTAGAGTGTTTAGGGTTCCGAGCCTTCCCCTGTGTTTATGTTCTCCATCATCCAAATAATTTGTCTAAAATACTTATCCATATATATATATATATATATATATATAAATATATATATATATATATATATATATATATATATCACAGTAAGTGATCGAAATATACGGAAATTCGTTACTTCCTTCTTTTCTTAAATCCAAATAATAGTGGGTTTTTAGTGCATATATATATATATATATATATATATATATATATATGTATATATATATATATATATGCACTAAAACCCACTATTATTTGGATATATATATATATATATATATACTGAGAGCCTTTTCTCCTTATAAAGGAGGTAGCCAAGTGAGAGGCACATACCTCTGCCCAACCATTTCACTCCCACTATCCCCTTCACCCCTCCTATCTCAGCTCCTCATGGATGACAGGTCATCCATGCATCCGCCAACTGCTCTGGGTCAAACGCAATGCATCAAACCACAGTACATCCACAGCAAGGCCGCTTCACTTACTCGGGGGCCCACATTCCTGTCCCCTCATGCAGAAAAAGAGAAGCCGGAGAGAAATTCCTTTGGGCTTCGTCAAATTATCATTCACACATAAGCACCCCCTAGCCCTTCCTTGCATAACAGTATCATCCATGCAGAGCCATTCTCCACTCATCCCTATCTCCTGCCTTCTCTTTCCCTTGCTCAACAGACATTTCCCTCTTGCTCAACACCTCCTTAACCCCACCCATCCATCTCATCCTCGGTCGTCCCCTCAAGTTTATTTCCTCCACCTCCACCATCCACAACCCCTTTTACTAATTTTTCATCACTCATTCTTTCCATGTGTCCAAATCACCCCAATAACCTTTCATCAGACCTATCTGCCATCTCCTTTTCCACTCCCGCTCTCCTCCTCACCTCCTCGTTTCTCACTCTATCCAACCTTGTAACCCCTACCATACTTCTCAGACATTTCATCTCAAGCACATTTAAACTTTTCCTTTCTGCCTCTCTTAAATTTCAAGTCTCTGGTCTATATAATGCCTTCGGCATGATCGCCCCTTCATACAATCTCCTCTTTGCATTCATTCCCAGTTGCCTATTTCTCGTAACGCCTTTTAATCTGCTAAGGTTACTTGCTTCTCTCAGTCTTTTATTTACCTCCACCTCTACTCCTCCATTTCCTGCCACATATGACCCCAATACCTAAAACTATCGACTTCCTCCAGCCTATCCTCTTTTAGACTTCCAATTACTGCCATCCTCTACCCTTGTACATCTCATCACCTTACTTTCATCCCCATTTACCTTCAACCTTCTCCTATTGCATACCTTCACATACTCTGTCACTACCTCCCTTAATACTTCCTTTGATTCTGCCACAAGTGCAGTGTCATCAGCAAAAAAACAAGTGACTCGCCTCCCACTTTTCTCTATTTTCTTTAACCATCTCCAGACCCTTGCCCATTACCCTCGTCTTTACCTCACTCACCACCTCATCCATGTGCACACTAACGCAGTCCCACCTTTACCTCAAACCACACGCTCTCTCTATTTCCCATTCTAACACAGGCTCTACTACCGTATTTACCTAGTTGTATATACCTAGTTGTATTTTACGGGAAGGGGAACTATGCTTGTGGTGACCCGTTTTTGTATCTCGCAAGATCAAGTTTGTTCTTAAATTCTTGTATTGTGTTTATACACATTATTTTTTTTTTCGTCCAATTTGTTCCATATATCTATCACTCTGTGTGGGAAGTTGTTCCTTTTCAGGTCTATTCTGTAGTTGTTCTTTTTGAGTTTCATTGCATGTCCTCTAGTTTTTCCTCTGTCCCACTTTATTAAGTCTTCTCTATCAAGGCGTTCTTTTCCTTTCATAATTCTATAGATGGTTAGTAGGTCCCCTCTTTCTCTTCTTTGTTCCTGCGTCGACAATTTCAGTTCGGCCAGTCTTTGTTCATATGTCAGGTTTGAAAGTGTTGTCGTTGCTCTTTGTATTTTTTCTAATTTTCTTCTATTCTTTTTTGTACTGGGTGACCATATCAACGCTACATATTCCAGTTTTGGCCTTATCAGTGTTTGTAATCTTTTCTTAATAATTTCCTTATCCAGGTATTTAAAGGCCACCTTTATTGATCTCAACAAATTGTATGTTTCTCCGACTATTTTATCTATGTGTTTATCTGGCGACATGTCTTTGGTGATGATTACTCCTAGGTCCCTTTCAGAATTTATTTTCTTTACTTTTTTCCGTCAATTTTATACTGTCTTGATATTCTATTCTTGCTTTTCCCAAATTCGATTATACTGCATTTCTTGATGTTAAATTCTGTTTCCCATCTCTTGCTCCACTCTAAGACTTTGTTCAGATCACTCTGTAAAGAGTCACAGTCTATTTCGGAGTTTATTGTCTTTAATAACTTTGCGTCATCCTCAAAGAAGTTCATGTACATATATAGCAAACATTATCGGAGCTAGTACTGACCCCTGTGGGACGCCACTACTCATTTCTTCCCGTTTTGAATGTTTGTCCCTCCGAAGTACTACTCTCATTTTTTTCCCATGTAAGAAGTCCTCCATCCAATTCAATAGTTTTCCATGTATGCCTCCTATTGTTTCCAGTTTATAATAGCAATTTTCCTGTGCGGTACCTTATCAAATGCCTTTTGTAAGTCCAGGAAGGTAGAGTCTGCCCAGCCATCGCTTTCTTGTAATATATCTATCAATCATGAATAGAAACAAATCAGATTAGTGGTACACGATCTTCCCTGTCTGAATCCAAAATGCCTCGGGTTCAGCATATTGTTCTCCTTCAGATATTTTTTCCATCTATCTTTGATGATTCTCTCACAAATTTTAACTATTGTACTACGTTAGGGACACCGGTCTATAATTTATTGGGTCTTTTCATTATTTCTCCCCTTATATATTGGCACTATATTGGCATTTTTTCCAGTCTCCTGATCACCTTATATATTGACACTATATTGGCATTTTCCCAGTCTCCTGATAACCTTCTTTGAGTGAGCATTCAACTATTTTGTATATTTTTCCTATTAGTTCGTCTATACATTCCTTTAGTATCCAGTTTGCAACTCCGTCCGGGCCAAGGTGATTTGTTAACGTCAAGTTTGAATATTTGATTCCTTATTTCATTTGAGTAATATCTAATTCCTTCATTGGAGGAAATCTTACTTTATTTCTTCGATCACAGTTTTGTAGATTTTCTTTTTCTCTGGAGAATACAGATTTGTAAATGTTTGTTCATAATATCTGCCAATTCTATATCTTCTATGTATTCTCTATTACCTTGACGTAATTTAAGTATTTCCTGTTTATTTTTTAGTTTGTTGTGTACATATCTACAATATGTTTTGGGTTGAGCTTTATATTTGTCTATTATGTCCTTTTCATAATTTCTTTTTTCTTCCCTACGTATTTTTACATATAATTTCTTAGTTTGGGTGTATATTGTCCAGTTCACAGATTTTGTCCCCATTTTCCATCCTTTCCAGGCTTCATCTCTTCTGTCTTTTGCCTCACTGCACTTTTTATTGTGCCAGGATTTTATGTATACCCTTTCCTGTTTTTATCTAGTTACATACTTGTCCACTCATTCATTATATATTCCCTTCCAAACTGTCCATTTCTCTTCCACCTTTGTTTCTTCATTATTAATTTTTTCCAATTTGATTCTTGAAAGAATTTTCTAATTTTCCCAAAATATGTTTTGTTATACATTAGTTTTCAAATTCTGTTTTTTTTTTAGTTTATTTCTATATTTGTTTCTTCATTTAATTCTAGTTCTAGTCGTATGTGGTCACTTTTTCCAATCGGTGTCTTGTATTCGATTTTATCAACAATTACGGGTTCTGATGTGAATATCAAATCCAATCTTGAGGCTTCATCTTTATTTCTATATCTGGCATTTTCCTTGGCCCATTGCGTCAATGTGTACTCAATGGTCATTTCCAGTAATATGTTTCCCCAGTTACCTTCTCCACCTTTTCACACTCATTTCTTCCCAACATATTTCTTGCGGGTTAAACTCACCCATAATTACCATATTTCCTTCTTTCTTTAGTATTTCATTTAGTGTTTTTTTTTTTTTTGTCTTCCAACATTTTGGAGTATTCGCTTTCATTCCATGCGTGAGATTTAGGCGGGACATAAATCACTGCATAGTTTTCTATTTTTTATATCTCTAATCTCAACTCTTATCATAATCAACTCCACATTATTCTCTCCTTCTGTGATTTTTGGTCGCATTTAGGCCTTTCTTGGTTGGCAACATGACTTCTCCACCCTGCTTTGTTTCTCTGTTTCTGATCCAACAATTATATAATCCTTGGCCTATACTATTTGATGGTAACGATCCTTTCAACTTTTGTCTCCACAATTTCCCTTAATATCTGTTTTTTATAATTGGGTTCCAGAGTTTTTTTTATGGTCCCATTCAATTCATCTATTCCTGATATTAATCCGTCTAATAAATTGTGTATATGATTACTTTTATTTGATTTTTATTTTTAATTTTTATCATATTTATTTATTTTTTTTGCCTTTTCCTTCTCGCCCTGCATTTCCTATTCCCTACTGTACGAGTACCATGTTACTCAGTCTTAAAGTCCATCCACTCCAAAAAAAAAAAAAAAAAAAAAAAAAAAAAAAAAAAATTGAATAAATTAAAATAAATACATAAATAAATGAAAAAATAAATAAATGCAAAATAAATAAAAATACCTTCAGTTCCGTTCTCCATTCTTTTCTCGTTCTTTTCCTTAGCCTATCCTCTTTTATCGATTTTTCTTCTTTCTCCTTTTTCCTTATCACTACAGTAAACCGTTTTATATCCATAAATTTTTGTATTTAACTACTTTTTGCTAGTCTTCCTACGTTTGTTAACTAATTTCCATCCGCTATCCTCTGTGAATTATAAGTTTTACTTTGAGAGGTATTCTTCTCTTCAGAATAGTTTACCCATCCATGGTATCAATATTCTTCTATTCCCTTATTCAAGTCTGTGTCCCTCCACCTGTATTTCTTTTTAGTATCTATCCGGTCATTATATTCTTCTCACTCTAATTTTCCCCTTTGGAAAGCTTATATAGTGCCATGTTTTTCCTTTGATGCCCATAGATTACAATAACTCTTTATTTTTTTTTTTTTTTTTTTTTTTTTTGTCTATTGGTGATCTCCTAACCCAATCTCTTTTTTTTTTCTTTATTACTTCTATCACAGTGTCTTTTATGAGCTTTCGTTCATTGTGTTCTTCTTTGACTCTTTCTAGTGTCTTATTTGTCTTTGTCTTCTTTCATTTGGTTTATTAATTTTAATTTGTTTGTTTTTTTATATTTTTCATCCAACCTTGCCTCCCTCCCTATTAGTATCTTCACATTAACTTCCCTCAACAAAGTTTTCATTTATATTTGTGTCATCATTTTTCATCTTTTCACTTATCATTTTTTTCTATAGCTTAGTTCCTTTTTCATTTCTCTCCATTTTCCATAAATAATAGTGCATTTTCCTTTCTCAATTCACACACTTCTTTGTATAATTGGTTACGGTCCCTTTTCCATTCAACAAATTTCCCTTTTCATTTCTAAAATTACATCTTGGCATATTTGTATGGCTTTTGAGGTCCCATACCTATCTTACTGTATCTGAATCCATGGAATTAATTCGTCTTCATATCTAGGACTATCTATATTAAAAAAAAATTCTAACCACTCCCAAAGGCGTTTCATACGTTACTCAAATCTAATATTCCTTCTTGGTTGTCTCAGCGGTGTATGTCAGTTTATCATCCTTTTTATCCATTTCCCCTTCATTTTTTATTCTTGCTAAACTTAATCACATAGGTAAGCCATCCACAGTGTCCACTTGCCATCGCCCCCCTTTCCGTCTGTTTTAACAACTAGGTTAAAGCGCCACTCTTTCGTCGATGAATCGCTAGAATTTTAGCGTTAGTCACGTCGGAACCGTATCTCAGGCACATCCGATTCGTTTCGGACTGTGACACTCACCACCCCAGCGCATCCATGTAACACACTAACGCAGCCCAAAATATTTTTAACTCAAACACAACAAGCTCTCTCCATTTCCACACCTAAACAACAGGCTCTACTGCTGCGCGGCGCGCGAGGAGTCAGGCGTGTGTTTGTGTGTGTGTTGTGTGTGTGTATTCAGACCTCGGATCTGCCTGCAGACTCTGTCGAGACAGCCAGACACCACCCTACGGCAGTGAGCTCAGAGCTCCTTATTAGCCGATCTACTGGGTAGGTCTGAGACCACTCACACATCACACACCGGGACAGCAAGGTCACAACTCCTTTCTTGACTAACGTCACGTACCTACTCGCTGCTAGGTGAACAGGGACTTACACGTGAAAGGAGACAAACCCAACTTATCTCCGCCCGACCGGGGAATCGAACCCCGGTTCTCTGGATCTGTGAGGCCAGTGCTTTACCCAATCCGCCATCGAGCCGTGTGTGTGTGTGTGTGTGTGTGTGTGAGTGTGTGTGGGGTGTGTGTGTGTGTTTGTGTGTGTGTGTGGTGTTGTGTGTGGTGTGTGTGTGTGGGAGTGTGTGCGCTTGTTTGGTGTGTGTGTGTGTGTGTGTGTGGTGTGTGTGTGTGTTGTGTGTGTGTGTGTTTGTGTGTGTTGTGTGTGTGTGGTGTGTGTGTGTGTGTGTGTGAGTACTGATGCATTGTAAATATTGCATTGTCCTTTTTTCAGATATTGTCATCACAAGCGATCTTCCTAGTAAGATTCCACCAATATGAAGTTTTGCATCCAGCGACTACAATTCTGTGCAACAAACGGTGCACCGGCCAGCCTTACCTCTTTGGTCGGACCAATTATTGTAGTGCACCTCTTGGCCGAGCGCCGCTTCAGCCGGGGACGACTCGAACGCCTCCTGCATCGGGCCCTTCTTCCAATTTGCCGTTTCTCCTGGTGACCTCGGGCACGATGGCAAATCGACGGTTAGAATCGACGACCCCTTCCGGGAGTGTTCAGGCAGCATGAACCTTAAGAAAGCAGTCATATAAAGCGTCTTAATTAAAAAAAAATTCCTAAATTTTTCATTATAACCTAGAGCTTAAAAATAATGGATATGTACATATGGTTTACATATATCATTTTGTGAAGAGGCGTTCAAATAGCGCATCAAATTTGCTTACACTGTATATATATATATATATATATATATATATTATATATATATATATATATATATATATATACATATTACACACACAAACATCCCCACACAACACACACACAAACACACAACACAAAACACACACACACACACACACACACACACACACACACACACACACACACACAGTTCACCAAGCAGCGAGGAGGTACGGGACGTTAGTCAAGGAGTTGTGACCTGGCTGGCACGGGGTGTGGGGTGTGAGTGGTCTCAGACCCTACCCAGGAGATCGGATAAAAAGGAAACTCTGGAGGTACTTCACTGCAGTAGGGGTGGTGTCTGGCTGTCTCGACAGAGACTGCAGTACGATCCGGAGGTGAAACACACACACACACACACACACACACACACACACACACACACACTCACACACACACACACACACCACACACACATACACACATACACACACACATCCACACACTTAGGACGAGATAGACACATCCACACACTTTGGAGAGAGACACAGACGTAAAAACGGACGTGGGCGAACGTCTAGAAAACGAGGTCTTGTACAGCGCTTTTTCAAAAATAACTAAAGGGAAACACCTAGTTCTACTTACGAAAGAGAAGTAGTTGTGTTTGCCGAGTGACTGTA
>NC_134784.1:54950701-54963076 GCF_046742065.1 Oratosquilla oratoria | reverse complement strand
CCGCCCCCCTTAGACCCCCATCTCTCAAACTCCTTCGTGCCCCCCCCCCCCGCAGCATCACCCCTCCCCCGCCCCAGCCCCGGTCCCCAATCCCGTCCGCACACTTCATTAATTGCGGCCCAATCCAGAGAGAGAGAGAGAAAGAGAGAGAGAGAGAGAGAGAGAGAGAGAGACAGAGAGAGAGAGAGAGAGAGAGAGAGAGAGAGAGAGAGAGAGCGAGAGACAGACAGACAGACAGAGGCGGACTTCCGAGAATTGAGGGCAAAGATAAGAGGAAGTGAGGGATTAACTCGACGCTGAGGCTTTCAAATACCACGTAGGCCAAAGGCTAAAAATAAATAAATAAATAAATAAATAAATAAAATAAATATATATATGTATGTATGTATATATATATATATATATATATATATATATATATATATTTACATAAACCAAAAGGCCTTTTGCCCTCCTTATAAGGGGTGGCCGATTCATAACTTATATACATCTTTTTTATTCAGGCTATGGACTAAAGGTTTTATGCGCATTCAACCAGAAGGGGTCGCGATCGAAAGCGACCCCCTTCTAGATGGAGTCTGCTCCTTAGCCAGAACAAAATATATAAACTACGTCACCTTGCTCAAAGGGTCGAGAGGGCTTAAATCAATATATTTTCTCATTTTCAATCAGCCTTAAGGATGTTTTCTCTGTGTGTGTGTGTGTGATTCACCAGTGCTGGATCACGTATGGAACTCGTGATCGACGTCTATTACCTTCCCAGATGAGAGCTCAGTGTTCATGTGATTCTCCACAGTCTTGAATCAAGTGCTGGAGTCGTGATTGACAGCTACTACCCTCCCGGATGAGAGCTCCGAGTTTACAGTCCGATCTATGGGTAATGCTGCGACCTTATATACACACACAAAACTCTTTACCCACCAATGTATGTATATAAGTGTGTGTGTGTGTGTGTGTGTGTGTAAGCATATGCGTGCGTGCGTTAACCCAGGCAGACACCCACACATCCATCCTGAACTCCAGCCTACGCAGGGGTCACATGGACAAAAACCCGTCTAGCCATGGACCTCCAGACGCAGATCAAGTCTGACCCGGGCTGTAACAGACATGAGGACAGGTGACCATCTAGTCCACGGTGGCTGTTGTCACTCGCCCTACATATTCGCGAGGGAGGGAGGGAGGGAGGGAGGGAGGGAGGGAGAGAGAGAGAGAGAGAGAGAGAGAGAGAGAGAGAGAGAGAGAGAGAGAGAAGGGGGAAGAAAAAAAAAAAAAAAGCCGTTCAATGTGCAGCCATACTACATCCTCCTGAGGGGATTCCGTTCTTGTCTGAGCTGAGTCTCATCCCGAGACCTAATGAACCTTTTGACAAGAACCCTTATCCTCCCGTGGGAGAGCGTCACCATGGCAGCCGAGCAATAAAGGCCCCTTTCTGCTTTCTCGCGCTACAAGGGGGTGGAACTAGCGACAGTTAAGGACGCCCTAACCCCAATTCGCACACCCAAACTACCTCATTTCCTCTATCCTGCCCCCTTTACTACACATTCTACCCCTTATCCCCCCACACCTCCCGTGGGGAGATAAGTACTGTCAGACTGCCCAAATCTAAAATAACAATAATAATAATAATAATAATAATAATAATAATAATAATGCAAGAAAACACATACGAGCCTCCGCGAGCCCCTCGCCCTCCAGGTAATTCATTTGCATGGAAAATTATTGGGGGAGCAAAGTTATTATATAAAAAATAAAAAAAAATAAAAAAAATCATAATCCGATCCTGATTCATAAAGAATCTCCTGGCGAGGTGATTCTGTTTTGATGTGTGATTTGCATTATGGATTCAGAACCTGAAACATGATTCGTCCCCTCAATATTTTTATCATCTATTTTTATTCATCAGGGCCGTTTCATTTATTTCATGTAAGAGGAGCTGAAATAAGAGGGAACCAAGGGTGGTGGATGGGATTGGAATGGGTGGGAGTGGAATGGATGAGGGTGGAATGGATGGGAGTGGAATGGATGGGAGTGGAATAGGTGGGAGAGGAATGGATGGGAATGGAATGGATGGGAGTGGAATGTGTGGGAATGGAATGGATGGGAGTGGAATGGGTGAGTGGAATGGATGGGAGTGGAATGGGTGGGAGTGAGTGCGCGCCTTTGACTTGGCTACCTCCTTTATAAGGGGGAAGAAGCATTTGGTATAAGATAAATATATTTAAGTATATATATTTATCTTTAGTATATCGATAAATATATATATATTTATCTATTTTTATTGGGTGGTGTGGGTGCGCGAACTTAGTCTTATTTTGGTCTGGGTTGCGCAGCTTGAAAGCAGGTAACCCTCGCCCGACAAGATGCGGGTCACCGACTTGTCCTCAAAAGATGACAGGTTTCACAACCCTGGGGGGAAAGGGTAACCCTGGTAACCTAAGAACACACAAAAATAAGAATGGAGGAGACTGTAAGAGACCATAAGGCCTACACCAGGTAGTTCCATGTCCATTACCAGCTGTCAACCCTATCCATAAAGTTTTCTAATCTTCTCTTTGAACAACCAATAGTTTCAGCGCTCGCTACGTTGTTACTAAGTCTATTCCATTCGTTAACCACTCAGTCGGTAAACCAGTTCTTGCCTATTTCCTTCTTAAGCCTAAATTTATCCAATTAAAGAACATTAATACAAGTCCTGCCCTGGTGTCTTAACATGATGACCTTGCATCACCCTTGTTAAAGCCCCCATCCCCTGTGAGATACGAATATTACTTAAAACAAAAGATATTTAATGATCACATTTGACTTGTCGGGAACCTGGCAGAGGCAGCATTACTTTACTCGGGTCGTGTCAGGTCACTGACCTCGCCCCCATAATCAAGTTTATAATAGGTGTGCAATATATTCAATATGTTAATAAGGGAGTAGAGGCAGATTCAACTACGCCTGATGTAAACGAGGCTCGCAAGCCAGTCCTAATATATACGAAGTAATTATACATGTATTGGTGCCTTAACAATATTATATATATATATATATATATATATATATATAATATATATATATATATATATATATATATATATATGTGCGTGTGTGTGTTTGTGTGTGTGTGTGTGTGTTGTATGTGATTCGGTTTAACGCCGCGAACTCCCTCTATCAGATGTCTGGGACGGTGCCCCTTACAGAGGATTTTATAGACTGGAATGTAATGAACTATGCCCTTGGTCCAACTCGCTGGCGTCTGTGTCCGAACTGCCGTCACCTCCACCTCCGCCGCAAGTAGCGACGCTCTAACCTGCTCGGCCTCGTGCGCTACCTACTGCACCACGGGCGGATGCTCAAAAGAGACCATCTGGTCCTCCGACATCTCTTTTGAACCCTCCCCTCCTCCCACACCGTAGTGTAGCACTCTAGATTCATTCGTGTTGTCTAGTGTCATATGGACATGGGTTCGAATCCCTGAGGCAGAGCTGTTGAATCGTACTGTCGATATGTAAGTATACTATGTATATATATATGTATATATATATATATATATATATGTGTGTGTGTGTGTGAAAGTGGAGGTAGAATGTAGATTGAGAGAAGCGAGTAAATGCCTTGGTGGATTAAAGAGTGTGATGAGGAAGAGACATTTGGGAATGGATGCTAAGAGGAGACTGTATGAAGGAGTGATTGTGCCAACAGCACTGTATGGGGCAGAAACATGGAACATAAGAGAAGAAGAGAGAAGGAGTTTGAATGTGTTTGAGATGAGGTGTCTGAGAAGTATGATGGGGGTTACTAGGCTAGATAGAGTGAGAAATGAGGAGGTGAGGAGGAGAACGGGGGGTGGAAAGGGAGCTGGGAGATAGGGTTGATGAAAGAATATTAGGATGGTTTGGACACATGGAAAGAATGAGTGAAGAAAGACTAGTAAAAGAGGTGTGGAAGGCAGATGTGGAGGGAGTGAACATGAGGGGGCGTCCTAGGATGAGGTGGATGGATGAGGTGAAGGGGGCTTTGGGGAAGAGGGGAATGTCTGTTGAGGAAGGACGGGAGAGGACAGAAGACAGGGGTGAATGGAGAGTGGTTGTATATAGATGATGTTGTGATAGCATGAGGTGGATGGGGGTGAGGTAGTATGTGTGAGCAAAATTTGACGCAGCCCGAAGGGATTTCTCCCCGTCCTCTCATTTTATGCAATGGGGGGACGGAGAGGGGGGGTCGCCGATTTAATGAAGCGGCCTTGCTGTGGATGTGCTGTGTCTTGCGACACTGCTTCTGACCCAGGGCAGTGGACAGGGTGCAGGGATGACTCGTCATTCAGGAGGTGCTAAGATAAGAGGGAGGGTGGAGGGGTGTGGAGTGTATTCAGGGATGGAATGGGTGGGAATGATTTTATGCCTTTTTCTTTTTGGCTACCCCCCTTGTAAGGGGGAAAAAGCCTTGGTATATGTATGTATGTATTTATATCTATATGTATATATATACATAAATAATATATATATATATATATATATTATATATATATATATATATACACACACAACTATGCCGAGAGGTATATACGTGTCAGAATATATATATATATAATATACATATATACATATATATATATATACACACACACACACACAGATACATAAATAGTTACGCCGAGAGAGGTATATACGTGTCAGGACATATACATAACCTCTTCCCGGAAATATTGGCATGATACATAATGGAAAACGTCTCCCGCACCATTGCCCCATTGTATCATGATGGCAATACCCTAATGTATTACCCGAGCATTATACATTATCAGCGTCACCCAAAAGAGCCTTGTCGCAATCTTCTCGGTGGGGGGGCGGGGGGTGGAAGGGGGAAGGGGAGACGGGGGTGGATGGGGAGAGGAGAGGGGGAGAGGGGTACGGACAACCTCCTCCTCCTCCACTTTTGCTTTAGTAAGTAAATATAAAGAGAGGATTATGCTGGAGTGTTTGGGAAAGGGAGTAAGGAATATAGGAGTGAATGGGAGTGAAGTGTGTGTGTGTGTGTGTGCGCGTGCGTGTGTGTGTGTGTGTGTGTGCGCGTGCGTGTGTGTGATACACCATGGTTTCATCATGGTCTTTGGATCACGTGTTGGACTCGTGATCGACAGCTATTTCCCTCCCGGGAGAGATCTCAGAGCTCATACATGACCGATCTAAAGAGTTGGAGTAACAATCCGCAGCGCAGCGATAATGCGGGTGTGTGTATGTGTGGAGAGAGATAAAGAGGAGAGGAGAGGAGAGGAGAAGGGAGGAGAGAGAGAGAGACGGGGAGATAGTTTCAACAATCCAAAAGAATGAGAAAGAGAGAGAGATAGTTTCAACAATCCAAAAGAGAAAGAGAGAGAGAGAGAGAGAGAGAGAGAGAGAGAGAGAGAGAGAGAGAGAGAGAGAGGGTAGTTTCAACAGTCCGAATGAGTTTCAACAAGATGTCGATACACACTTCCCAATGTTGCGTTTCCATTCTTCACACCAGAACGCGGAATCCTTTATGTCTTTATTCTGGCTGTCGTCATGCTGGAGGAAACCCTCACTACCCCAAAGGAACTTCTCCTTTGCCGTTAGTTGATTTTATTAATATGGAGGAAGACTTATTCTAAATAAAAAGGGCTCAACACAAATCCTCTCAGCATGGAGAAAGTAGGATAATAAGAACGTGAATGGTAGCCAAACTTTTCTCTCTCTCTCTCTCTCTCACTCACAATAAAAAAAAAAAAAAAAAAAAAAAAATAATAATAATAATAATAAATAAAATAAAATAATAACCTTGAAAAATCCTCGCTTGCTAAAAAAACAAAACAAAAAAAACTGCTTAGGTTCTATCGGGCCCGAACCCAAACCCGCTTTCATTCAATCGAGACGAGACACTATCCTTAACTGAGACGATGTTCAAATCATCACACACAATCGCTATCTTCAGGCTTCACGCCCAGGAGAGGTACTCCATACGTTTTCTAATGCCCCAAGGGGGAATCGATAGAAAACGGACAGTGGCCCAAAATCACTGTTCAAGAAGGTGCCAACCTCTTCTGGGCCGCGTAGTACTCAATTCCGTGGCACCCCTTAAGGGTGGAAATTGTATTCGAAAAAGCTTAAAACCCACCCTTATGTCTTCTTAACCCTCAACCCCAGATGGTCAACTTCAATCACTTTATTCTGACTAATTTCCACACGATGTTAACCAGCCTTAAGATGTCCTTCTCATCCTTAGAGGGTTAAGGACTACCTCAGGTCAGTTTAGGTCAAGATAAACTAGGTCAGGTTAACCTAATGAGGTTGTCCTGGTTAAACTAGGTCAGGTTACTTTAATCAATCCGTCCTAGTGACCGCCAAACGTTAGGTCAACTCAGGTTAATTTAATGAGATTGTCCTGGTTAAACCAGGTCAGGTTAACTTAGTCAATTTGTACTAGTTATCGCCAGACGATTAATCTATTTTATCTAATTCAATTTGATTTATTTCGATTTATTTATTTTTATATTATTTATTTATCCTTTTAAACAAACAACGGATTGATGCGTCATGAACTTGTACTGATACTGTGAAGTCGACGGCTGCGAAAAAGACCTTATCTTGCTCATGACTCTTATCGCACTTGTCTAGGCGCTCAGGCTTATCTTATCAATGCCAAAGTTTTACTGGGTTACTGGACCGAGACCCCGTTCGCTCCGAGGGTCCGGAGAATAAAGAAAATTAGAGGTAGAGAGAGAGATAAATAGAGAGAGGAGTGAGAGAGTGTTAGTGACAAGGATGGAGAGAGAGAGAGAGAGAGAGAGAGAGAGAGAGAGAGAGAGAGAGAGAGAGAGAGAGAGGAAGCAGCATCAAGTATAAGTCGAAGCAAAACAAAATCCCCCAAAACGCCATCACGTTGCACAGACTGGGGCACCGTTACTGTCCCCATTGGCACAGTGACAAAATAAATAAACGAATAAATAAGTAAATAATAAACAAACAGGTAAATATATACTGGAAGCAACACAAAAGCAAGAACATTGAATAAACAGTGTGTGTGTGTGCGCGCGCGCGTTTGTGTGTGTATTTGTGTGTGTGTGTGTGTGTGTGTGTGTGTGTGTGTGTGTGTGTGTGTGTGTGTGTGTGTGTGTAACAAACGGGTCATGCCCTTGTGACAACCTTCACCTTACCTGAACTGACATTTCAGGGTCCAGAAAAGGGGAAAAGGGGGGATGAACACCATTATGACGAGAGCATATAAGGTATTTCCTCTACCCTCTCTCCATCTTCACATACTCCCTATTCCCGCTTCTCTTCCAGCTCCCTATTCCCTCTCCCCTTCCTCCCACCCTGCTCCCTTCTCTTCTTCCTCTTCTCCTCCTACTCCCTATTCCCTCTCCTCCTCTTCTTCCTCTGGTCCCTATTCCCTCTCCTCTTCTCCTTCTGGTCCCTATTCCCTCTCCTCTTCTCCTTCTGGTCCCTATTCCCTCTTCTCCTCTTCTTCCTCTGGTCCCTATTCCCTCTCCTCTTCTTCTCCTTCTGGTCCCTATTCCCTCTCCTCCTCCTCTTCTTCCTCTGGTCCCTATTCCCTCTCCTCCTCCTGGTCCCTATTCCCTCCCCTCCTCATCTTCTCCTGCTCCCCATTCCCTCTCCTCCTTTTCTCCCCCTTGTCCCTATTACCTCCTCCTGCTCCCCCTCCCCTCCTCCCTCTCCCTTCCTCCTCTCAAGTCCACACAAGTTTTTGAAGAAGAACTCCCTTCAGCTTCGCTTCTTGTTTCTTCTGGTAAAGCCGAGGGCTTCTGCCTCTGGCTCGGGATCGACGGCGGAGGGTCTGCGGCGGTCGGGAACTTGTTTGGCCGCCGCCGACAACTCCGAAAGCCTCCAGGCAGCAGTTCGTTGCCGGCCCAGGAGGAGGACGAGGAGGAAATGGAGAAGGAAGAGGAGGATGAGGAGGAAATGGAGAAGGAAGAGGAGGATAAGGAGGAAGACGAAGGAAGAGGAGGATAAGGAGGAAGACTAAGTAGAGGAGGAGAAAATGGTGGTGAAGGAGGAGATACAAGAGGAGGACAAGGAGGAGTAAGTGGAGGAGGAAGCGGAGGAGGAGGGAAAGGAGGAGGAGGAAGAGGAGGAAATGGAGAAGGAAGAAGAGGAAAAGGAAGTAAAGGAGGAGGAGGAGGAGGAGGAAGAATATGAAGAAAATGGAGAAAACGAAGAAGAAAGAGAAAAAAAAGGCAAGAGGAATGTGACGAAGAAAAGGAAGAAGACGATGACGAAGAAGACGAAGACAAAGAAGAAAATGAAGAAGAGGGAATGATAATGACACCGTGGTCATAAGGTAAAAATTCAAGAAAATCCTTTACGGTAAATACTCGTATTCCAAGACGGGACGCTGTGGCTGTGGCGAGAGACTTGCTGTGGTGGAAGACCACGACCTTGCTGTGAGGAGGAAGGAAGGGTGCTGTGATAAAGGAGAGCCGTATGCTGTGGCGAGAGTATCGTTTGCTGTGATGAGGAGGCACTGTGTGCTGTGGGTAAGGAATACTAGATGCTGTGGTTAAAGAGAATCTAACTACGAAATTAACATTCTATTAATTTTAACTGTCGCAGCAACGGGGTTAACGAAAAAAACCGGTCAGACTGTACAAGTTCACCGTGTTCCTGGGATTTATCCTCTTAGAATAAAGTCCCTAATTCGGGGATTTAAGAAAGAATTCTATGTGGCGACCGGAAATAACCCCTAGAAAAAATCCCCAACTGAAAATATCCCACTGGGAAAAAAAAAACCGAAAGAAAAATAGACCACTATATAAAGATCCCTGGAAAAATACATGAAAGGACAATATACCCCTGAAAAATATCCCCAAAACGAAAATATCCCCAAGGAAAATTGAAAATATCCCCATAAGGATAAACTGAAGCAAAGGTGAAGAGGAAAACAATTTGTTTATTTCTTTTAAACAGTTTATCATAAAAACGGAATGAACGTTTATTGACAATTCTAAAAGGTTCGATGTTACATTGGTCAAGTTTACCAATGACATTTCCCCCCAGATTTACAATTTAATCGGATCACATCATGAAGAAAGTTCACCCCAGACTTCGACTGGGTGACAATTCTTCATGCGGGCTATCCTAGGGTGACAGTTCTTCATGTGGGCCATCCTGGGTTTACGATTATTCGGTTGTATAAGTTGATGACAATAATCATAACCTTCATTCAACCTAACATAACCTAATCTTTATTCCACTGTTGATATTCGGCGTACTGGGGTGACAATTCTTCAGGTGGGATCTCATGGGGTGACGATTCTTCATGTGGGCGTTCTGGGGTGACAATTCTTTACGTGACCCAGTTAATCAACAGCAACAAGGGATTTTTTCCGTGGGGATTTTTTTTTCTCCTACGAGGGATTTTTTAACCTAGATCCATTCCATGTAACTGACCCCAAAAATATTGGGTCTGGGTTCCCAAAACACAGTCCCATGCGTTTAGTAGGTCCTCATGATTGTTGTATTATCTCAATTAAAAATACATTCATGAAAGGAACTCTAATTAAGCATTGTAATTAATGAAACGACAGTCAATTAACACGTTCGACATACCGTAAACAGATCTTTTCACACAGTTGTAACCGAAAATAAATAAAGTCTAGATAACTTAGTTCAACCATCTGACGCCCCCTTTATTGTTTTTGGGAGTCCTCAAACATGGTTATTAGTCGACCTACTGGAAGAAACACAAACACACACACATTCAAAAATATATATATATATATACATATATATATATATATGTATATATATGTATATATATATGTATATGTATATATATATATATATATATATATATTCTTTTGACTAATGTCTGATGATTTTATTCAGTTGAGAGGCGGCCATCAAAATGAAATGGGTGACGAGAGGTCTCCACTCATGTAAAGGGGCCACCCATCTGAATCAAATCGTATGCCATTAACGATAGCAAAATCTGTTACAGAATACGACACGAAGCTGACATACATGGGAAGACAGGGAGAGGAGGAAGGGCATCGTTTCACTATGCACTCACTGACAAGAGGATGAATGGCTGATCCCAATTAAAGCATGACAACACTGCTACGGCACGAAACATTTGACCACTTCTTTGTGAAACATACGACAATGAAACTTCGCATGGACGAAAATAAGAGAAAAAAATAAAACCATAGAAGAAACTACATCGTTTGACTATGCGCTTACTGACAAGAGGATAAATACCTGATCATCATTAAAGCATGACAACAGAGATACGGCACGAAACACTTGACCATTCCTTTGTGAAACATGCATTACGACAACGAAACTTCGTTAAGACGAAGATAAAAATAAACGAAAACCATCGAAAGAGGACACTACATCGGTTGACTATGCGTTCACTGACAAGAAGATACATGACTGATCCTCATTAAAGTATGACAACAAAGATACGGCACCAAACACTTGACCATTCCTTTGTGAAACATACACTGACAACGAAACATCGCGAAAACAAAAAGAAGAGAAAAATAAACGAAAACCAAAGAAGGGGGAAACTACATAGTTTGGCTATGCGTTCATTGACAAAAAAGATAAATGGCTGATCCTCATTAAAGCAAGACAACAAAGATACGGCACGGAACACTTGACCACTCCTTTGTGAAACATAATGACAACGAAACTTCGCGAAAACGGAAAGAAGAGAAAAATAAACGAAAACCAAAGAGGAAACTGCAGCTTCTGGGAATGACCCAAATTGTGAAGTACAAACTGAAGCTTAAGAAAGTAAAACATTGGAGCGTCAAACGCAGGACACACACGAAAAAGTGGGAAAACTTTCAAGACAACAAAACGAAAAATGCGAACGAAGAGTTTGGCGTACAAAGTATGAGAATGAGAACTGACCAGACAATAACATAAAAAACGCTACCGAGAAAAACAGCAACATATACATGCGTGTAATATATATATATATATATATATATATATATATATATATATATATATATATATACTGTATATTGTATCACATAATACATAAGTGAAAAAATAGCAACTTAACGAAATATACTACAATGTAGAATAAAACTAGAAACGATTGGTAGATTTTGACAAAGTACATTATTTTCACAGGTTATCCAAAGTCTGTGTATAAGGTAAAGAAGCTCAAATGGAAAAAAGCCTAAAATGAAAAGAACGTGAAATTTTGACGTAAAAGAAATACACGCACTGTGCGCGCGCGCACACACACACACACACACACATATATATATATATATATATATATATATATATATATATACACATATACATATACTGTATACATACAGAAAGCAGGAACGAATATGCATATGGACCTTATAGACGAAACAAAATTAAATCAAATTAATAGTACCAATAATAACTCACAAATAATATTACACAAATAATCAAAACCACCCAAATCAGATAAGAAGAGAGACATGGCACCGAGAAATGTAAACACGGCCAAGAGGTTACAGGAACCAGATTAACAAGTCGGATTTGAGAAGACTCGAGCACCGGAACGCTAAACCGGTTCCCCACTAAAAATACAAACAGGCAGGGTTACGACGTGCATACAAACGAAAGATACCGGGACTGAGGTCCGTAGGGGCTCGACGAGGGGCACTGACAAATAAAGTATATACAAAGGATTACAAAGGCGGAGCATGCCGACAGGAGACCTTTTTTCAGTCATTTTTGTGTTGGTTATGTACGTACTTTTCTTCACGTTATCAATTAGAGAATATATATATATATATATATATATATATATATATATATATATACACATATACATACAAATACTTTTTTTCATAAAAGGATGACTTTGTTTCGATGCACGAAAAAAGGTAAGATAGTTAATTGTTTTTTGACCCAGTGATTTATCCCCCCGGAGGAATAAAAGCCAGGTCAATCAAATCAGAACAGAAAACACACACACGCACACACATTCCTATTTGTAGCAAGGTATTGAGATTGGAGGGTAAGAGACAGGACTCCACGAGCGTCGCCCTTCTCCTGTATGCTACAATTAGGTAAACATACATGCGCGCATGCACGCGCACGCGCACACACGTACGCACAACTCTTCTTTTATCTTAACGAAAAGGTAACTTAACTACTCTTGCTAAGTTGTCTACCTCGCTCATGAAAGAGAGAGAGAGAGAGAGAGAGAGAGAGAAAAGGAAAGAAAAGAGAAATACGTATATAATATTTCTAAGTTTGTTTATTCAAACTCACGTCTCGAAAAAGAGACCGAGGGGGCAGGTTTCCTAATATGGATTATCAATAAATAGTTGAGTAGCTCTGCGATAAAATTCTTTGGAACAAAAATAAACAAAATCCAATAAAATGTATGACCAAATGAATGAAT
>NC_134784.1:54928201-54948201 GCF_046742065.1 Oratosquilla oratoria | reverse complement strand
TGAAAGAGGGGGAGGAGAGGGAAGAGGAAGAGGAGGAGGAGAGGGAAGAGGAGGAGGAGGAGAGGGAAGAAGAGGAGGAGAAAGAGATATCGGATGGGAGGAGGAAATGGAGGAGGGGAAAAGGGGCGAGAAGAAAGCAGTAAGGGGGAGGAGGAGAAGGAGGACAAGGAAGAGCTTAAGAGTCAGGAGTCGGAAGAGGAGGCGGAGGAAGAGAAGGAGGAAGAGGGAGGAGGAAATGGAAAAGGGTAAAAAGACGAGCAAAGGTAGTGCGGGTGGTGGTGGTGGAGGGGTCAGAAGGAAGAGAAGGTGGAAGAGGAAGAGGAGGAAAAAGAGGATGAAAAAGAGGAGCACGAGGAGGAAGAAGAGGAGGCGAAGAAGCAGGAGCAAGATGATGAGGAAAAGGAGGAAGAGGAACAAAGGAATGTGGAAGGCATGAAGGAAGTGGTGGAGAAGGAAAAGTACACTTAGGAGATAGAAGGACAAGGAAGAGACAGTGGGGGGGGGAAGGAGACGGTGGGGAGGAGGAGGAAGAGGAGGAGGAGGAAGAGGAGGTGGAGGAGGAAGTGGGAGGAGGAGGACGAGGGAGAGGAGTAGGAAGTGGGGAGGAGGAGGAAGTGGGGGAGGAGGAGGAGGACGAGGGGGAGGAGGAGGAGGATGGAAGGTCAGGGAAGCTGATCCATGAAGGTTGAACCAACAGGAGAAGGACAAAAGGGGTGGGGGGCAGGGGGTTGGGGGTGAGGTGTGGTATCTATAAATGAGAAACCTAGACAAAGGGGACGTGTCATGAATGAAAACAACTGAAAGAAGGGGGAGGGGGGAGATCTCCCCTCCCCCTCCAAAAAAAAAAGGGTGATTACCAATGCAATAAAGAGAAAGAGAGAAAGAGAAGTTGAAGAGAAGAGGAATCAGTGTTTGTACACGGAAAACATTCAGTCACTTGAATAAAAATTTCAATGCTGAGAGAAGATCAAACATTCAACAAAAGAGGGGATACCAGAATATCAATTCATCACTGGAAAAAAATAGGGGAGGGGGAGGTATGGGTGAGGAGGTACATATGAGTATATATGGTTAGCTACCCATTGCCTATATTGTGAGCATAATCTCAAAGAGAGAAAGAGAGAGAGAGAGAGAAAGTGAGTAATTGTATGTGTGTGTATGTATGTATGTGTATATATATATATATATATATATATATTTATATATATATGTGCATGTATATGCATCCATACAACAATAAAATGTTATTACCCCATGTTAGACTGATTGGAAACCTGCATCTGTGTTTACCCAAATCTACTTCCAATCTTCTGGGTAACTTTCCATCAGATCCCCATTAATGCTTGCCAATTGAATCATAATACAATTGGCGGCCCTCAGATGCAATTTCCTCACTTTATGTGTTCAACTGAGAGAGAGAGAGAGAGAGAGAGAGAGAGAGAGAGAGAGAGAGAGAGAGAGAGAGAGAGAGAGGAGAGAGATGAGAGAAAGAGATAGACATATACAGTATATATAGTATATACATACATCCCCCAAAAAGAAAGGAATATATATATATATATATATATATATATATATATATATATATATATATATTACATATAAATAAAAGGGGACCAATATGTAATGAAAATGGTCCTACACAACAGATGCATGAGAAAATAATCCTCTCCTGCCTTCTCCTAAATCCTGTCACCATCTTTATCTATATCAGGAGATGCACTGAAACTCAAGTTCCTGGACAGAGCCCAAGATCTTCTTCTATTAATGTCAACTGTATATCCGCCACCTTTTCACGCAAAGAGAGTTGACAGCCGTTGATTGCCTCTCTCACACTCCTATTCTTATCAGACATCATAGAAACAGTCTGGCAATGGTGAAAACAGGCCAATATTTATTTCCAGTGATCTATGGAAGGGCTCATAGACAGTTGCCAGTCAGTAAAACTTGAGGGGAACAATTATTTTTATATATAATATATACACATCTGCAACCCATTCAGTGTTGGGACTGTCTGTTGGCTGAACGAAATCTGGACCTTTCTTATGCCATCATGTTGAATAGGTTAATGGGAAATTTTTGTCCTCAAAACATGAAATTGCCCAATTGCCAAAGTAGGTGATCAGAAAAGAAAGAAAGAAAAAAGAAGAAAAAAAAAAAAAAAAAAAAAATAATAATAATAAAAAAATAAAACAAAAACTAAATAAATAAATATATATATAAACATATTTATAATGATAAATAAAACAAATATATAAGATAAAATAAATGAATAAATAGAAAATAATAACAATGAATAAATAAATAATAATACTTACAATAAGAATGATTATGATGATTAATGGAAAGTACAGCTTTTTGCAAAATGACACAATAAATGCATCACTAAAAGCACGAGTATTACATTACAAATATAATTACTGTACATCCTTTTTTTTTTTAATTTCACCATATCTCCCCACACAACAAATCAGCCAGATACTCATTAAGAGCAAGTCCCTCTGATCTCCAAAACAAAACAAGAGATAGGATCAACTTTCTCATCTCTCAAAGTAAGCCTTGATCTAAAAGTAAAAACATTTGCGACTGAATCACCTTGTTGCCCAATTTAAAATGCCACATTAAGTATATTACCCCTTTCACAAAATGTTGTCAACATTGATATATATGGCTAAATTAAAACAGTAGAGATATTTTCGTTTATTTATTGTGTTTGAACATTGTGCATCTCTAATGACTATTGCCGAAGATGTCAAGAAAATCAGTGAGATGGATGGAGTTGCATGCTTGAAGCTAACTGAGGAATTCTTGGCTTCTTGATTTTCAGAATTCTTAACTTTTTTTGTCACCTTTTTTTTGTGCATCACCATGCTCCTCTATAGTAAGGATTTTGGTTGATGAGTGTAGATGTTGAATTTGGGTTGTTTTTAGGTGCCCAATCAATTATTATTTGTAATGTTTTACAAAACTAAACATTAGGAAAAGCAGCAGGATACACCAAAACCACCCCAATAGGCTATGAAAAAAAAGACACAATTACAACAGCCTTCAGTCCAGTCCATCCTTCTCACATTACAGAAGAACAATCAACTGGATACAGCAAAACACAACTCCTTATACTACACACTGACAACCTCCCACTTAGCTCATACAAAAACACATACAGACCCAAATCACAAAGCAAGCACTCTGAGATTGAACCCAAATTCCCTCAGTCATCAACATCAACTAGCAACCACTCCCATGACAAACAAGACACAGATTAGCATGACTGTGTTCAAGCCACACCCAGTATTGAACCAGTATCCAACACAGAATTGGCCTGAGACCAAAGACTCAAATTACCCCACAAGCAATCACCACACAAAGACATTGAACACCTCATTCTACACTGCTCCACTCTCTCTCCATCCACATAACAACAGATCTCTTCTTTGAGTTGCATATAGGTCAAACCAGAGGCAATAGCTGGTTTCCTGGGTGCTATTGGTCTCATCCAAGAGCAATCTGGAGGTGAGAGTGACTGACTGTAAGATGTCTTTGTTTTTATTTTATTTTATTTTTTGATTGGTGAGAACTTGGACGTGTACACATACTCAAGTACAGTTCATACAAGTCTGCATTTAGTGATTAGCACCTCCATTTGCTTACTTGTAAAACTGGATTTTAGTAAGATTAGTTTTTTGTTCAATTTCACCGTTGGGTATTTCATATGTAGGCTGATGGACACAATTGTCAAAATTGTAGCATAAGTTTAGAGCATTGGCTATTTGACTGTTGGGTACTTCTTAGATTCACTGATAATTTCTAAGGAGAAACTGATATTTAGTTTTGTCTATGCCACAGTTCTAGTTAGTCAAAAGCATAGCCGTGTGTTTTTACCTGTAATTTTGTAGTTAATGTGCTGGGCAATGATCATCAGGACATGTGCATATCTCAGAGTCTTGATGTTGTGCTCTGGTTTTGGTATAGGGAGGGCACTCTTCAATACAAATAACACTGGTGATAGTGTTGGTCCTTGGGGGATTCCACTGCAGTCTTTTGATCCTCTACTAATATACATATGCTGCCCAGATACTTAAGATCACTCTTGAGGGAATATGAATTCATATTTTCCTTGATCTTGCATTATTCTGGGATGCATACCGAATCTTAAGATTCACTGAGTAATAGTGACACTATTGTCCAAGAACTTATGATAAAGGGGATCAATCCAAATTTTCTTAGTCCATGAAATGCATCTGAACCTCAGTACCTAATTTAGTAAAGATCCATTGAGACATGTTTAAATAATTAGGGCAATTCAGGATTTTCTTTGTTCTGCTGACCTCCATGCCAAGTATGGTAAAGATCTATTCTGAAACAGCTATATCAGGTATCTGGTTGTCCAACAGTTTGGGCAAAAGTGACAGAACAAAATTTTCTTTCTTCTGTCATTATTCTGAGATGGAAGTGTACCTCCCTACCAAATCTGGTAAAGATCCAAAGAGACAAAAAGACATCCAAGCACTTAAGGCATGGGTGAAAGATGCCCTCTTCCCAGGTTTTCTTTGCTCAAGCACTATTCTACATAGAAGTATGTGCAAATAACCAGGAGTAGACTCAAATGGGTAAATACTGGAGCACCCAAGAATTTAGTACACAACAAACTGGTTCTCATTTTAGTACCCTGGGCAATAAAAACATGGGATGTGAAAGAGCAGATCTAGGGTTGGGGTGGGATAGTTGCCTGTTAAAAAACTATGGCCGTTTTGGAATGAAGTTTACTGTAAGTCCTTGTGGACAATCTTGTGTCAACTGTTACAGTACCCAATTCTTTAAGCTGTGTATACACACTGTAACCAGGCTACAATGTACATAACTTAAACAACTCAGTATCATAACGGGTAACTACAAGCCAGTGGGTGAGATATGGAAGAAAAAAAAAAAAAAAAAAAAAAAACTCGCATTCCCTGTACATGTCTGCATGATGTAAAGGTTGCTGTGGAAGGCACTTCACACAATCCCAAGTACCCACAAGTAGACTCTTACAAGATACTGTTACTGATAAGGAAATGGTAACACCACACCTCCACTGTTGCATCAATACTGACCCTGTCAATACACATAACATGAAACTTTATACCAATAATTTTACTGCAATGAAAAGTGGCCCCACAATAAATAGGTTTAAACCAGTTGTTCTCACCCCTTTTTCCATGTATCCTATACCTTATGTATTACTTTTCTTCAACCTCCTGAAGATCACTTCAACACTGAATAGAAACAGTAGGCCTTCACTGAATACCACTGATTTTTATTTTGTGGCCATCATTGTTAAAACTCCGGGGTTCCCTTGGGGGTCCACGAACCCCTTGTTGTTGTTGTTGTTCCCTATGCTGTCTGGCCAAGCAACCCCGTCTCCCTGAGGAACGCCACGGCTGGAAGGGGGTTTTCCCACACATCCCATACAGAGTGCATACTGTGTTGTTGGCATGCATGATTGTATACAATGCAGTCTTCCATAATGTGTTGTATAGTATGGGGTGAAGTGTTGCATTCTGGACATTTGCCTGTGATGCTGTCATCCAGCCTCCTCTGAAACCACTTCAATATGAAGTCTCCAAATGATATGAATAAAATCCTCTGGTATTAGAGTGAACATCTATAAATTATTTCACTAAATTGAAAAGGTCAATACTCTTAACATTAAGCCTAAATGATAAAACAACCTCTGCTACATCCTATCAGACTTTGATAAGAGATTTCTGCCCATCCCAGTAATCTGCTCTATAACATTCTTGGCCAATGAAGATGAAGCAAGTGAAATGCTGAACTGATAAACATCTGCTTGAATATCAACCATATACGTATTCACTGGTCTACGTAAAAATTCCAATAAGTGTCAAATTCAATTTAATATGCAATACTATATAATGGCAAATTACTATAAAGTTGTTCAGTGGTCTAAATAAAAAAATATAAGTCACACTGTAGATGAAGAAGAGGAAAAAGGAGAAAAAAAAAAAAAGATAAAGTATAAGAATAATGATATGAAGAAGAATAAGAATAAGAATAAAGATATAAAGAAAAAGAAGAAGAAAAAAAAAGGGTATGAAGAAGTGGAACAACTAGAAGTTTCTAAGGAACTAGTACCTCTATTTGGATGACGTACAGACACCTGAGCAGCTTAATTCCCTTTGAGAGGATAGACAACCTTAATCTCATTACTTCCCTCTAGTGGGAGAAAAAGAATCTAATTGTTGTCAAAAATATCTCAATTCAACAATGTTGTGGATATAAACAAAGTTTTGAAGATGAGGTCACTATTTGAAGTTTCAGATATGCATGTGTTAACAATATTCCATTATGAAATGTGACTTCCAAAACATGCATTCAACTATAATGGTGTAAGCCATACACAGTATTATCATAGTTTGTATACACACACACACACACACATATGTATATGTATGTATGTATATATATATATATATATGCTAATAAGAAACACTGGTAACTTGTGTTCAGTTATGCAAAAGTGACCACTGGGAAAGAAAAACTTAATTAAACAAAGTATTATACAAAAACACTTTGTTTAATTTTTTCTTTCTCAGTGGTCACTCTTGCATATATATATATATATATATATATATATATATATATATATATATATATATATATATATATATATACACTTACACACCGGTATATAAAACTAATGTACTGTATTTGATTGCTGGTAACTAGTGCCTGTTTCATGCCTGAGGTCACAGAGGTAGCAAAAGAGAGATTTATGGAGGGTATCAGAAAATAGTGATAATACAATTAAAAATGACAATTATCCTTTTTTGGGCAGAGATTAATTATACAACTGATCCAGAAATATAAATCAGGCATGAAATATGCAAGTTCAACAGATAAATATGACAATATAAGCATATAAAAATTTGGCAAAGGGATACTCCAGCATGGATGATAACAAATACTATCAATATAGATGAATACACTTTACACTCTTGCAATTCTATCAGAAGCTACTTCTTTGATTTTATATGTTGGGAGGGACTAATGACAGAAACCCGTGAGTGGTCCTGTGAGATAGACGTAAAGAGAAAATTAATTCTCTGCTGCCCCTCTACAAAACCCATCTTTTCAATATCTGCACTTCATGTATATTAATTCATTGCCAAATAAAATTATTATTATTATTATTATTATTATTATTATAGCATCCTCAGCATCATAAGGGGTGGCCCTGGGGGCCTGACACTCTATCATTGGACTGGGGCCAAGATCTCTCTCTCTCTCTCTCAATTTCATTATTTTCTCAATTTTTTCTTATAAGGAGAGATGACAATCAGCAACTCTTCCTCTCCTATCACCACAACCCTGTAAATGTATTTCACATGCAATAACCTGTATTTCTATTCTACAAAACAAATAACACAGTTTCATACTAAATCAGTATGGCTGTGGATTTCCAATAAGAGAAACTATAGTCAGCAATTATGATCATCCATGTTGGACCTGACAATGAAAACCTGCCAGTGGCAGTTCTATATGAAGAATGCCAGAATCACCTTACACCATCTATTTTGAAGGTCCTAGCATATAGTTCTTGAACTGCCAAAGGATCATGAAACCAACTTTGACTATGAAAACCATCAACATGGTAATAAACTTAATAAGGGCTTACAAAGGTAGAGCATTCTGACAGGAGACCTTTTGGTCCATATCTAGGTTGGATGCGAAAAAAATTATAATGATAAATAAATAAATTAATAAATATACAAATAAAAATATAATAATATAAATAATAATAAATAAGATAAATTATTAATGCATAGGTATAGTTAAATAATAAAACAGGTAAATAGTACATACATACATATACCAAAGGCTTTTTCCCCCTTACACGGGGGCTAGCCAAAAAGAAAAAGGCATAGAAACCACTCCCACCCATTCCATTCCCTACATATTCCACTCCCCTCCACCCTCCCTCTTATCTTGGCACCTCCTGGATGACGGGTCATCCCTGCATCCTGTCCACTGCCCTAGGTCAGAAGCAGTGTCGCAAGACACATCACATCCACAGCAAGGCCGCTTCATTATTTCAGCAACCCCCCCTTTCCGCCCCCTCATGCAGAAAAGGAGGAGACAGGGCGAAATCCCTACAGGCTGCGTCAAATTATTTCTTGTACATACTTCCTCACCCCTCATCCCCCACCCACTCCCCCTCATGTATCACAGCATCATCCATCCACAACCCTTCTCCATTCAAAGCTTTAAGAATCATTTAGATAAACACCTAAGCAAGATGCTGCTATGACTCATTTATCTTATATTATTTGTTTATTTGTTTTGTTATCATTTGTCTGTTTGTTTATTATTATTTGCTTGATTCACATTTATTATTAGTTATATGTCAATTTATTATTATTCACTATTTACCTTTAAAAGTAAAGGTAAATAGTAAATAATAATAAATGTGAATCAAGCAAACAATAATAAACAGACATGATAACAAATAAACAAATAATATAAAACAAATGAGTCATAACAGCATCTTGCTTAGGTGTTTATCTAAATGATTCTTAAAGCTTTGAACTGAACTACATTGCCTTGCCTCTCCAGGAAGTTTATTCCCTTCATTAACTACATGGTTTTATTCAACCTAGGGGCTTCCCCACATTCAAGACAATTCTTAACATGCATTGACATCACTGGTTTTGTTCTGGCTAATACCAGACTTTAGGTTCAAGAAGGAAATAAGCAAGAACTGGCTTACCAACAGTCGTTAATAAACGGAATAGACCTAGTAACCATATATGGAGTTCCAAAACAATTGGTTGTTTTAAGAGAAGATTAGATAACTTTATGAATTGGGTTGACAGGTGGTACGGGCATGGAACTGACTAGTGTAGGCTTCATGGTCGCTTGCAGTCCTTCCATTCTTATGTCACTATAAGAAATTGACTCAACTATGCTCAAATTTTGGGGAAATTGAATTTCAAGGAATACTCTTAAAAAAAAAACTGATTTTAACACATTCACAGATAACTGTCAGAACATGGAGAATATAAGACTCAGTAAGGTAGTTTGATCAAACTTGATTAAAGCACATTAAAAAAAATCATACAGCCATAGACACATTCTTCTAATATATTTCATTAAAGTTGAAAAGGGAAAAACAAACCCCCAAAGTATTTAATCTACTTCAGTTAACTCTAAAATGCAATTTTTAAATTATACCTTCACCCTGGTTGTACAAACGTAATTCTATTTACTCAAAAGAAACCTCTTGCATGCTTAGTGTTAAAAGTCCCATTTGCATTTATGTATATCTAACATCAAAATTACGTGTCGTATGCCTTGTCTACATGCATGACTGCCAACACCAAAATATAAGGTTAGCAGAAGAGAACTGTGAGCAATTGTGAGAATATATATGTGTGTGCACATGCGTGTGTGTGTGTGTGCGCATGCATGTGTGTGTGTGTGTGCCTAACTTATGATTCTGACTTGCACTGTTTCATTCAATTCTGTATTCATTTAATCCACATACTATATATTCCTAGAATTTCTAACTGCTTAAGTTTTAGGGGCACTGCTAAAAATATATTTTAAAATGTGAAATATTACAAAAAGAGGCAAACTATATTTTTACTAATTGCTGACTGTGGCAAGTAGAAAATAATAATTTGACGAGCAAGACAATTGTCGTGGTAACCTGGGTGACAGTAAATAACAAGATGGAGTAATACTGGTTATTAATATGATAAAAAATACTAATAACAATATGTGAATGGCGGTGACATCAAAGATAATTTTTATCAAAGTAAGTGAATTGGTGTGTGTGACGTCAGTGTCTGAGATAGTAAGATAATGATAACAGGTTTCTTATCATCCTAATCCCATTAAAGTAGTATTTTGCAATCAACCACACATAAGAGTACAATGAAGTAATTCAAATGTTAATACATCACATACGCAAGTCAAAAGATTAAATAACTACAAAATACATTTACTTGTAATCTCTCACTGCAGGACAAAATTCATTCACAAATATGAATCACTTGAAAAAAAAATCATATTGCTTAATTTGGTATATATTTTTTAACTAGTTTACAATGATGACAGCACAAATGAATATTCTAATATGAAGGTATAAACCTTACAGATAACCCTGTTGATGATTCATTCGAAAAAAGCAGGCCAAGACCTCTTATCCTCAAATAAATGAACAAGGAAAATCCACTTTTACGCAGAGCATCATCTCGGACCAACTTGGCTGGTTTCCACCAACCACCTGCTACCTTCCCTCCGTCATGCCTACCACATACAATTTCACAGAAATATAGCTGAATGACTAAACTAACTAATCCGTCACATGTAATCTTATCTATTTAATACTGACAGACATGTGGGAAGACAAAGGCGGTACTAACGGGCTAGAGGCGGGCAGGTTGTTTGGAAGAAGAGTTCGCACTCTTGCAATACTTACCCTTTCTAATCGTCTCCTTGGGGGAGGGGTTGAGCTCCAGCTGCCGAAGGGCATTTTGATTTATCCTTAGGGTTTTTCCATTTAAAGTTCAAGTTGTATCATATAGTTCAAACAGTATTAATTCACAAAATACACAAGCACAGCTTTTCTCACATCCTCACTCGACACAAGTGCTGTCAAAACTGAATACGCCATCTATGGTCGAGTGGGAGAACCAGTATCAGCTGCCAGGACTGCAAACTTTTTCAAACTTTCGCCAAAGTTGATATACCACGATAATGGATTATCTAGGTAGAATTATAATACATAATAAAGAAATAATTCATATAATTCAAATAAATTCTTTTTTGATGGATATTGCAACGAATTACGGCATATTATTTGATGAGAAAAAAAAAAGTGTAAAGGACATTAAAGAAAATGTTTATAATAGGGGTGGCTATACTATTTTTGCCAAGCGTATAATAATCTTAAAACGCACGTTCAATTTTGAATTTTATTGAAATACAAGTTAACTGCACGAGTACTCTTTATTTTCACATATTTCTCACCTAGTTAACATTTTCATCTTGTATCGCCAAGTTCAGAAAAAAAATCACAAAAACATCAGAGGGAAAATAATTCAGATACGCCAGGTAACCACATAAAGGAACAAACTCAACAAAACAAGAAAAACTGGTAACTGATGATTGTGTTCCTAGCATATTTAGTTGAAGGATAAATTGATATCTATCGTAATATTTTGGGGCTAGAAACTTGCTGTCCACTGCAGTTAATCAAGAGATAAGGGAGTTAACGTCAACACAGACTACAGAGGCTTTCGAGAGTACATACATACATATACCAAAGGCTCTTTCCCCTCTTACAAGGGAGGTAGCCTCCCCCTCAAAAAAGGGCATAGAAACCATTCCCACACATTCCATCCCCTACATACTCCATCTCCCTCTACCCTCTTCTCTCCCTCTTACCTTGGCACCTCCTGGATGACGGGTCACCCCTGCATCTTGCTCACTGCCCTGGGTCAGAAGCAATGTCGCAAGACACAGTACATCCACAACAAGGCCGCTTCATTAAATCGGCGACCCCCCCCTCCGTTCCCTCATCCAGAAAAGGAGAAGACGGTGAGAAATCCCTTTGGGCTTCGCAGCCTGAAGGGATTTCTTTCGAGAGTAGACCAGGCAAATTCCTGGACAACATCCTAAATGAGCCTTTAATCCCACATGGCCTAACCTCACGAGGAGCGGCAACGAACTCGACCGCAAAACAGTTCCAGTTCGGGAATAACTCACAGGATTTAAGGGATAATTTTTTTTTATTATTAAAGCGCAGTCATGTGATGGAGAGAGTCATCAGTGTGGTTAAGTGAAACGTTGTCTGTTGAAATATCCACAGAGTTGATTTCTTGGTCTACACCAGTGTTTCACAAACATTTTCAGTTTGTTACTCAGTTTACCATGCCACATTAAACATGTTACCCTTATCACAAAATGTAGTCAACATTTATATATATGGCTAAATCAAAATACTAGAGATATTTTCGTTTATTTATTGTATTTGAACTTTGTGCATCTCTAATGACTATTGCCAAAGATGTCAAGAACATCAGTGGGATGGATGGAGTTGCATGCTTTGAAGCTAGTTGAGGAATTCTAAGAGGGGCTTTACACGGTCGAACGCGGTTCGACAGACACGTGTTTAAAGTGATGTGTGAACGTGTGAACGGGGTATTTGGTTGTCGAACACGTTGGTTAAACCCCAAATACCCCGTTCACACATCACTTTAAACACGTGTCTGTCGAACCGCGTTCGACGAACCGTTAGACTGTGGACACTCCCTCTTAGCTTCTTGATTTTCAGAAATCTTAACTTTCTTCTGTCACCCCTCCATTACCCTCAAATATATGTTAAATTATCCCCAGGGGGTAATTTACCCCCAATTTGGGAACCACTGGTCTACACGCTACTAGAGTTGGACGTCTACTGCCCTCAGGCTCACGCTTGGGGCCTGGCATAGGGTAAGGGTATGACATACTGGCACATTTCTGGTACCCTGTTGCCAGGTGGAACTTGTAGGTAAAATAATATATATATATATATACATATATATATATATATATATATATATATATATATATATATATATATATATATATATATATATTGATGGCGCAACCGGTTAAGTCACTATCAGTTGTCACATGATAGCACAGGTTCGAGTCATTGGCTGTACCATGTTTCAATTTCTGCATGTATGCCTCCTCGAGTTTCTCGGTGTTGATGGCTTAGAATTAAAGTGATCTGTGGTCGATATATATATATATATATATATATATATATATATATATATATATATATATATATACATACATACATACTGTATATATGTATATATATGTAAATATATATATATACATATATATACATATATATATATATATATATATATATATATATTAAAGAAATAAAGATAAGGGACATAGTCACATTTCTTAAGTAACAACATGGGGACAAGAGGAAAGTTCCTCGAACCCTGATAAGGAAGCTTATTCAGCTTGAAGCCCCATAGCATAACGAACAAGATCTGCTACGCTTCAAGTTGGAAATAGAAAATACCTTAATGTAGTTGAAACATGATTGGGAAGAGATGTAGGAGCGGTGTGTCCCCTGACTGGCTATGGTGTTAGCGCCAAAACAGACAAGAGAAGACAAAACAAGACAAGACAAAACTAGTTGTCCTTTAGCTCTTTCAGTCTAGATTACATTAATGCGAGAATATTTCATAACAATTTTAGGTAGAGCGTTCCAAATGTTTATGAAAAAACGATTGAAAAATAGCTTCTTGCTATCAATTGTACTGTGTGCTTTCATTATACTGTTACCTGTGGGCTGTGACTCGGTCTCTATTCCTTACATATGTTGATAATGTCATTTTTATTGGTTATTAACTTAAATTGATTGTACATTTATTATATACGGAAATGAAAAATCTAAATCTTTCACTTTGAAAACAAAGTAATTAATGGTTTCCCACGTATTCTATTGATTTTGCGACACTAACCCCATTTACCACCTTCGATGCGTCTTCCTTTTGTTATAACTGTTGAAGTTACATTTTGTAATACATCCTTAATATGCCATCAAATTGTTTCATTTTCTCTCATGCGTATATCACGTTTTCTATATGTATCGTTCCCAGTTACCATCAAGAAGGCCAACCACAAGAGCAAATGAGAGGTTAGATAAAGTACCTGACTGCGATCCGGTTTTCAGAGGGGATGAAGAAAGTAGTCTAACTAATATCAGCATTAGTAAAGAAGAAGTTGTCAAGCAGATTGACAGACTTAAAGCTACAAAATCTCCGGGTCCAGACGAAATTTTTGCAAGAATGCTTAAAGAGTGTAAATTTGAAATCTGCGACCAGTTAACTGAAATATTCAATAAATCGGTAGACACTGGTTCTGTTCCAACTGCTTGGAGGCAGCCAAACGTTGTTCCTGTTTTTAAGAAGGGAGATAGATCGTCTATATGCAACTACAGGCCAATCAGTTTGACATCGGTTATAGGAAAAATGCTTGAATCAATAATAGTAAATAGACTCAGAGAACACATTGAAGGGCATAATTTAATTCGTGTTTCACAGCATGGTTTCTCCAAGGGTAAGTCATGTGTGACTAATCTTCTATCCTTTTACACTAAGGTATATAAGGCGTCAGACAACAATGAAAATTACGATGTTATTTACCTTGAGTTTAGCAAAGCGTTCGACAAAGTGCCACACCAGAGACTACTAAATAAAATCAAAGCCCATGGCATAGGAGGAAAAGTGTTAGAATGGATTAGAGCTTGGATTAGTAACAGAAAACAGCGGGTCACCATAAATGGAATAAAATCTAGGTGGGGCAATGTTACTAGCGGGGTCCCCCAGGGCTCGGTTTTGGGTCCCTTGTTGTTCATTATGTATATAAACGACTTAGACGAAGGGTTAAATAGTGATGTTAGTAAGTTTGCGGACGACACTAAAATAGGACGCCTAATTAGGTCAGGAGACGACACCCAGATTCTGCAGGATGACCTTAATAAGCTGTTAACATGGTCGGTGAAATGGCAAATGAACTTCAATATCTCTAAGTGTAGCGTGTTAAACGTAGGGCTACACAACCCCGAAAATAGATACAACTTAGATAACACGTTTTTAGAAAAATCTGAGTGCGAGAGGGACTTGGGAGTTCTGGTGAGTCCGGACCTTAAAACCAGGAAGCAGTGTATTAGCGCCAGAAATAAAGCTAACAGTGCATTAGGCTTCATTGCTAGGACGGTAACGAATAGAAGTGCAGAGGTAATTATTAAACTCTTTCTAGCGACAGTTAGACCCATCCTTGACTATGCGGTACAGTTTTGGTCTCCGTCCTACAGAATGGACATAAATTCACTAGAATCAGTACAGAGAAGAATGATCAAAATGATACAAGGACTCTGAAATTTGCCTTACGAAGAGAGTCTTAGGCACCTAAACTTACACTCTCTGGAAAGACGCAGAGTGCGGGCTGATCTAATAGAAGTGTTCAAGTGGATCAAAGGCTATAACAAGAGTGATGCAAACAAGGTCATCATAATAAAACAACAGGGCAGGACTCGCAGTAATGGGAATAAACTGGACAAATTTAGATTTAAGAAGGAGATAGGCAAGAATTGGTTTACTAATAGGGTGGTCGATGAATGGAATAAACTTGGTAACCATGTAGTAAGCGCTGAAACTATCAGTTGTTTTAAAAAACGATTAGACAACTTTATGGATGGGGATGACAGGTGGTGATGGATACGGAGCTGCCTAGTGTAGGCCTTATGGTCTTTTGCAGTCTCCTTTATTTCTTATGTTCTTATGTTCTTATTATACTTCGGAATCAGCGCTGTGGTACTATCAGAGCTGGGCGCGTTCCTCGGTGCCCTGAGCAAAGTAAAGCCCATCAGGACACCTAGGAACGCACCAAGGAACGCGCCCAGTTACGGGTACTATCTCGTCACTACATGTGAGACCTCCACCTTCTTCCAGGTAGAAGGCCAGAATCCGCCTTGGATATTGCTGTGGGTATCAAGTGTTACGCGCGGAAAGAAACAGTCACGAACAATGCAAACCCTGTGGGGCCGAGGTGCAACAGCCCCTCCACCCCTATCTGGTAAAACGCAGAGCTACTGGTATTTTTCGCTTAGGGCTCAACCCACCACTTACCTAGGCGTGGCACCTCAGCGTCTCCCCTTCAGAGGCAACCGTCAATTTCTCGGGGGAACACCGACCGTCCCCCTGGCGCCGCTTGCTGCGGTTGAGGGGTGCCCCCTCCCTCCCTCCCTGATCTCAAGGCACCGCCTCTACTAACAGTGACATCGCGCGGACAACAAACCCCGTTTATGAACTGTTCCGGACCATCTGCAAGGCTAAGGGCTGATCGCGTACTAGCCCCGCAAACTAAGAAGAGGAAGAGGAAGAAGAAAAGAAAAAGAAGAAGAGGAAGAAGAGGAGGAAGAAGAAGAATAGGAAGAAGAGGAAGAAGAAAAAAGAAAAATAGGAAGAAGAGGAAGAAGAAGGAAGAAGAGGAAGAAGAAGAAAAATAGGAAGAAGAGGAAGAAGAAAAAGAAAAAGGGGAAGAAGAAGGAAGAAGAGGAGGAAGAAGAAGAAGAAAAATCCCTGTTACCAACCTCAACCTCGCAGGATGCCACTATTAGCAGTGATGACATCCGGAGGAGGAGGAAGAGGAGGAACCTGAGGTCACCTCGGAAGAGTCCGAGGCGAGAGGCGGCGGCGGTTGGGGGCAATTAATCAAAGTGGATACCCTCCCTAACCTCTTCGCCGTGGCCAGGATTCGAACAGACGTCCGAAATCCCAACCCGGTTACTAGACGCGCGCGATACCATTGAGCCAAGATGAGCCCTCTATCGTTCCCTGTTACCATGTGGTTGTGATTCAGCGTCGAATAAGCCACGGTGCAGTTCTTGTGTGTTTCTGTCCCCTTTGCAGATAGCCCCAGTTGTCTATACACACTGCCATCAGTACTTTCACAAGAAACTGTTTTTTATTCCGAGAATTCGCCATTTACTGATTTTTATTTATTCTTCGAATAAACAATGTGCACCTAGTCTTTTAATGGTCAGACAAAGGTTGGTGCAAATGTCTATGTATGCTAAATGAGTGGATGGATGAGTGGATGGTTGGATGAATAATGGACATATGAGTGAGTGAATTAATGAAGGAAGGAAAGATGGACGAATGAATGAAAAAAAACCGGATGAATAACTAGACTGACAAATGAATGAATTGAATGACAATAAAAATGGATGAATGAATAAATGAATGAATGAATACTGAAAGTATGGATGTATGCAAGGATGGATGGTAGGAAGAGGAGAAGGAAGGAAGGTAGGAAGGTAGGAAGAAGAGAAGGAAGGAAGGAAGGAAGGAAGGTAGGAAGGAAAAAGAAAAGGAAGAAGAGAAGGAAGGAAGGAAGGTAAGAAGGAAGGAAGAAGAGAAGAAAGGAAGGAAGGTTGGAAGGAAGAAGAGAAGAAAAGAAGGAAGGAAGGAAGGAAGGAAGAAAGGAAGGCGAGAAGGTGAGAGATGCAAACAAGTCTCCCAAGAAGCCAACTTTACCGTGATTTCAGGTCAGGCTAGGTTACGTTACGTTAGGTCATGTCAGGTTACGTGAGGGAGGGTGCGTTAGGTTGGGTTACGTGAGGTTAGGTTAGGTCATGTCAAATTAAGTTGGTTTAGACAAGGGTACGTTAAGTTAGGTCATGTCAAATTAAGTTGGTTTAGACAAGGGTAGGTTAGGTTAGGTCATGTCAAATTAAGTTGGTTTAGACAAGGGTAGGTTAAGTTAGGTCATGTCAAATAAAATTAGGTTAGATTGGGTCACGTGAGGTTAAATTAGGTTGTTAGGTTAGGTCATGTCAAATCAAGAGAGTTTAGTCTAGGTTAGGTTAAGTTAGATCATGTTAATTAAAATTAGGTTAGATTAGGTTACGTGAGGTTAAATTAGATTAGGTTAGGCCAAGTCAGATTAGATAAGGTTATATATGGGTAGGTTAGGTTGTGTTATGTGAGATTAGATTAGGTTAGATTAGGTTATGTGTTTAGGTTAGGTTAGGATATATTAGGTCAGGTTAAGTTAGGTTAGATTAGGTTAGGGTAGGTTAAGTACTGTCAAATATTGGCAGTATGGCGATACTGGTCAAACATCCGTAGGTAGGTAGGTAGGTAGGTATGTATGTAGGTAAGCAAGCAGCTGGTTGGGTGCATAGGTAGGTATGTAGGTAGGGAAGTGGTTAGGTATGCATGTAAAAAGGTGGCAAGGTAGATAGGTAGATAGGTAAGTAGGTAGACTTTGTCTTGGGTATTGATTACACATCTTATGTTGTCATCCATCAGATTCCTCTTCATAAATGTCAATTGAATTTATCTGTGTTAGACTGTACTGCCTGGTAGAGAATTCGATTCGAAAATGAAAGCGAAGAACCACTTTCGGTCAATGATCATTCAACTGAGCTGCTCGGAATCTAGATTTGATTAGTAAAACGTGTTTACATTTTGAGCGAATTTGTAATATGGGACACTATATTTTTATTATAATTATAATTTTTAATATTTGAGATATATTTTTTTTTGAGGGGACGCCTAACCCACCACCGTTTTCTATAGGGTCTACGTCAGTGTTGTCTGAACTTTCTGACCATATTGTACGCCCACGCCCACGGCCACTCTGATCTGAATGATCACGCTCCCCTATGTAATCCAACAAACCCCAAAATAGATTACATATGTATCTAAATAATTTCCTCTATGTTTTCATTTATTCCCGAAAACATGCATCAAATTTGGTTGGTTTAATTCACAGGTAATGCTGAGTATTATGGTTAGTGTTATATACATTTTAACATGATTAATGTGATATTTTTGGCCCGCACGGTAGCCCACTGGATACCATGTCGAACTCATGAGCAAGTGGTCGTGAGTTCGATTCCTGGACTCACTGTGTGCTTCTGTGTGCCCTAACCAGGCGGGGAGGAGACCCATACATCGGTCTTAAAAAAAAAAAAAAAAAAAAAAAAAAAAAAAAACCAGCGGCTTGCCTAAATTGACACGGCTTCCCCTACCGGGGGTTTCTCACTTCCCATTACGTGGGAGTTGCATGGTAAGTTATTATGATCTTTTCCTGTACCCTTGAGAGTGAAGCTGCGTATCTTAAGAAATTTAACATGGACTTTCTAGTTTCGATAATCTAGAAATTATATCAATTTATGATACCAATTACGATAGATGGGAAACAGTGGGTAGTGGATGGGAGTGGATGCGTGCCTTGGCTACCTCCCTTGTAAGGGAGAAGAGTCCCTTGGTATATGGATAGATTAGATAGAAAGACGTTATACTAAATCTAGGAGCAATACATAGTGTTCCCCGTATACGTTAATTGCTTCGAGTTTCTATGTTTATGTCTGTTTTGAATATTTTTAATTGCTATTTGATTTGATTTTGATTTTGTTTTATTCATTCATTTGTTTATATTTATTTATTTATTTATTTATTTATTTATTGGTCCCCCATTGAAGGGAAGGGGGACACAGACTCTCAGAAGTTGAGTTTCACACCAAAAATCAGTAACAGCCTCTGGACGTCAGACAATTTTATTCAGTTTTGAAATTATCTGAAAGAGATTAGGGAAGAGAACAACGAGGTCCTTCGAGCGTCAAAAGTCAAAATTTTGACTCGACAATTACTCGAAAACAGCTTTCGGAAAGTCTTCGAGAGAGAGAGAGAGAGAAAATTACACGGAAAATATTCGTAAATAGTTTCCAAAATGTTGTAGAATAAGGGTCTCTGAGTGACAAAACTCAAATTTTTGAGTCGACAATTATTCGAAATGAGTTTTAGGAAAGTTGTGGTAAAAGAGTCTTCGAGTGTTAAAAGTAAAAATTTTGATTCGAAGATTACTCGAAATCAGTTTTCGGAAAGTTGTGGTGCAAGAGATTCCTTAAGCGTCAAAAGTCAAAATTTTGACTCGAAGATTATTCGAAAACAGTTTCCGAAAAATTGTGCTACAAGAGTCTCTTCGAGAGTTAAAAGTAAAAAAAATTGACACGAAGATGACTCAAAATCAGTTTCTGAAAAGTTATGGTACAAAAGTCTTCGAGGGTCAAAAGTCAAAATTTTGACTCGAAGATCATTCGAAAACAGTTTCCGAAAAAACTTTGGTACAAGAATATTCAGGCATAAAAAAAAAAAAAAAAAAAAAAAAAAAAAAAAAAAAAAAAAAAAAAAAAAAAAAAAAAAAAAACTCGAAGAACAACCGCGGGAATGATATTCTTTATGATTCATCCATACTTTCTAAAAATTATTTAAAATTACGATAAACGGCAACGCGGTTGATAAAATTAACTGTCTACCTAGTTAATTATCCCACTGGCAAGAATACGACCAACATTTTAATCTATATATTTATTTTTCTATGTATTCATATATTCATCTATTTAT
>NC_134784.1:54923201-54925701 GCF_046742065.1 Oratosquilla oratoria | reverse complement strand
GCCAACACGTGATCCAAGACCATGTTGAATCACACACACACACACACACACACACACACAATCTATTTCTTATATTTTCTCATGCCTACTACACAAATGGTTGCTCACTCCATGGGCGGAATACTGCTGAAGATGTCAAGATTCTTTCAAGTGCCCCTTCGCTCCTCTAGTCAGCACTCGGCGATTCTGTCCAGCTTAAAGTAGGACCTCGTGCGGACGGAGCTAACCGTCAACGATCCTGCACTTCTCATAGACCTAACTAGTCATGTACTCCCATCGGTACTACACGCCTATCTCCAGCATTTGATAAGAAATCCTTATCAAGGTCCAAGAGAGAATGACAAAAAGTGTCCCTTGTTAATCTATCAAAGTCAGAGGGAGGAAATCCTTGAACTATCAACAGACAAAAAATTTATCATTAACACTATGTACAATGTTATTGCGTTTTACAGATCACACATAACATCAAATTATGACACGGAATTCAACTACCTATGAGGCATGAGAGAGATGAGGAACATACATTGGCGTCTTGTATTCTTGAAGAATTGGTTGACTATTCAGCCGGAGAGAAAGAGAGAGAGAGAGAGAGAGAGAGAGAGAGAGAGAGAGAGAGAGAGAGAGAGGCTTACACGTTGTCGTGAAGAAAGACGGTTGCCTCTATTCAACCGGGGAACTGAAGAAAGTCGTGAAGTTGTGAAGAAAGGAGAGACACCCGTCTGTCCTTTCTCGTGGTAAGATTGCTTTAGCCTCTCTGGATTCCAAGAAAAGACCACCTCGCTTGCGCGGGATCGGGTTTTGTGGGAGGGGAAGAATGTCTGTTAGAAAATGAAAAGATAGTAGTGTATAAAAGAGGGCTATTGCCACCGGGCGAATTGCGAGCGATTAGGGGCTAGTTTGTTGTCGTGGCTTTAGGAGAACTGGGCTAGGAACTTGGACGGTGGCGCCAATGCCGGGAGGAAGAGCATATTATATCACCAACGAAAGTTTGGAAAATGGTAGGAGACGTAGTATGAGCCCATGGGGGCAACACGTAAAAATCTTTAGTGGGAGGTAAACTGAAATGAGAAGATGTAGTATAAGAGAAAGTGAGAAAGGAAGCGAATTTTAGTCGAAGAAAAAGGAAGTGTATATGTTTGTGCGTGGGATGCGGCTATGTTCGTGAGAGGTGTATGTGTGTAATTTACGGTTAGTGAGTAGATTTCACTTCCCGCGTGTAGAGGGCGTTCCTGTTTTACCCCAGGTCGGGTTTGAGTAGCTATATTATTATTATTATTATTATCATTATCATTGCCTCTCTGGCAAGCGCGTCCTTCTCCTGTTCTTTTATAACCTTCGCTGATGACGTCACTACTACGCAGTCATGCGGAGCGCCAAGTAGTCATTATTTAAATGTCCCAAATGTATTTCCCGGATTTATATTTCCTACATCCTCTCTTACACCTTCACACAATCTACGTAGCACCATAATTTCTCCCAACTGTAACATTTACAACAATTTATCAATACAATGAATACACAATGCAAGGAACGTAACCCATATATAATGTGGCATTATTGCGATATTAATTTGCGGACACAAATCATCCCATCATATTTACGCTAGGGCGTGGCGAGACTATTAAAAAAATTTAGGGCCAGACTTTTTCTGAGAGACTGAGAGCAAGTTAAGTTGGGTGAGAGAGCAGACTAATATGAAAAATATTACGGAGGCGGTAAAAGAAAGGTAGTGATTTTGGGCAGGTAAGTTAGCGCGAACACTTGATGAGCGACGGAGCAAGTGTGTTACTGAGTAAGCGCCGCGAGATGGGAAGCATGGAAGCGGGAAACCAGACAGAAGGTGGAGAGACGAAATAGAGAAGTTTGCAGGAGTGACGTGGCAGAAGTTGGCGCGGTCATGTGAATCATGGTGTGCTATGAAAAAGGCCTTTGTTCAGCAGTGGACTCAGGATGGTTAATGTGATTATATATATATATATATATATATATATATATATATATATATATATATACCTATATATATATATATATATATACATATATCATTGAAATTTGCAGTAGCTTCTATGTTCACGAGTTTTTTGCTGACATTCTCGACTTTTCTTATGCTGGCGCGCTGTGTAGTGCTAAGTTCTCTAATTACTTAGCCAAATAGCATTGGTGGTATAGGTAAAGGCATGGGAATTATCTTCACGTGGCAGGTTCGAATCCGGGGACGACAGTCGGAATTATTTGATCGACATCACCGTCACTGGCGATTCTATTCAGGTACGACAACGACGATAAGTCCATCAAGGAAACGAACCAGTCTAACCACTAGCTAATTAGCCCTGGTTCTCTGTAAAATAATAAGTACGGACGGCAGTTAGCAGTCGACTTAGTTCCTCGGGAAGTAGATTAACTTCCAGGTTGGAGAATTTTATAGGGTCAGTAGCTCAGTCGGTAAGGCGACGGCAGTGAGATTTCACGTGCCCGGTTCGAATCCGGGGACGACAGTCAG
>NC_134784.1:54918201-54920701 GCF_046742065.1 Oratosquilla oratoria | reverse complement strand
GAGAGAGAGAGGGTGAGAGAGAGAGTGAGGGAGAGAAAGGGAGAGGGAGAGGGGAAAGAGAGAGAGAGAGAGAGAGAGAGAGAGAGAGAGAGAGAGAGAGAGAGAGAGAGAGAGAGAGAGAGAGAGAGAGAGAGAGAGAGAGGAGCATCGAATAGACGAGCTTTCGATATCCCATCCACCACCACCACCAGCCCTTTTGCAACATTTGTTCCTATGCACATTTTATTCTGGCTAACGCCATACTATTATATTCAGCTTGGGGGGATGGAGGGCAGGACCTCACTCTGATGGTCTGAATTGGGTCTAGATCGATCGAGACCCCATGAAGACCAGATCTTACTAACTTGAATAAAATCGTCTGGCGGCATAGGGGAATCTCAGTGACGAACATTATATATTTTATTTTGGTTGATGCCGAGGTATTTTAATGGGCTAGAGGTATGACGACAGTGATTAACTGTGGAAATTCACATTCTGCCACTAAGCATAAAAAAGAGAAAAAAAGTATTAATAGTATTAATATAAAATGGGAAAATGTTTTTATAAAGATTGTAGACCACCTCGTAGAGGACAATAAATGTGTTAGACTGTGATAATAATTGTATATCTGTATTTGAGTGGAATGGTTTCCTGGCTGAACGAAAATCAATCAAAGAAAACCGAAAAAGCACCGTAGCGCGGCAAAGGGGTAACCTTAACTTTACGGTTTAGTCTCCCAAACATTGCTTAAAGAAATTTATATAATTATTATCATTATTACTATTATTATCATTATTACTTATGAGATTAATATTATTGTTACTATTATTATTATTATAACTATAAGTATTTATAAATTTTATTTTACTGTTGATTTTTTATAATCCTCTTTACTATACCTTGCTTGCAATATCCTGAAAATCCGTCCAAACGCTTTCATACCTGAAAAGATAATAAAAAATATATCAGATATAGAAATAAATTGACATCTTCTTGACGCCTCCTAACTTTTCTTACACACACATACACGAGCGTACACACACTCGATGGCGCGATGGTAGAGTTCCCGGCTGCCACTACATAATTTCAGTATTGCTGCGCTGCGGGTTGTTACTCCAACTCTCGTGGGGGGGGGGAGTTGGATGTGTGTGTGTGCGTGCAATGTCACAGTAATTCCCATAGATCGGTCATATATTAGCACTGGGCTCTCTTCAGGGGGGGGATAGCTATCGATCGCGAGTCCAACACGTGATCCAAGACCATGGTGAATCATTTATGATTGTTTATCTGCTCGACGTCTTCCATCTTCTCTCTATCTCTCTCTCTCTCACACACACGCACGCGCGTGCGACTGATGGGAAGGCAAGCAACAAGCTAAATCTTGTCAACAGCGTCGCATTCAACGGGCAACGTGTTGCTACCTGTTGCATGCCACAAAGTCGCGTGCAACATGTTGCCCTGTGCAACAAACACATTTGGCCACAATGCTGACAATATGTACGTCACTTGTTGCCAAACTGTTGTCTCGAAAGAGGTGGAACAGGAAGGGAGAAGGATGGGAGGAGGTGACGAGAAGAGGAGGATGAGGGAGAAGAAAGAGGAACGAAGAGGAGGAGGAGGAGGAAGGAGGAGGAGAGGAAGAGGGGGAGAAGGAGAAAGAGGAGGAGGGAAGAAAGAGGAGGAGGGAAGAAAGAGGAAGGAGGGGGAAGAAGAGGAGAAGAGTATGAAGGGAGAGAGGAAGTATGAGGGGATGAAGAAAGGAGGAGGAAAAGGGGAGGAAGAGGAGGAGAAGGAGAAAGAGGATGAGAAAGGAGAGAGGAAGGAGAGGGAGGAAGGGGAAGAGGTAGGAAGGAGTGAGGATGAAGGAGAAGGGGAAAGATGAGGGGAGGAGGAGGGAGAGAGTGAGGAAGGAAGAGGGAAAAGGAAGAGGGAGGAGGGAGTGTGGAGAACAGGAGGTGGAAGAGGAAGGAAGGAGTAGGAGGAGGAAGAGGTAGGGAAGGGGGGAGGGGGGAGGAACAAGGAGGAGGAGGGAGAGGGAAAAGGGAGATGAGAGTATGAAGAACAAGAGAGGAGGAAGATGAGGAGGAGGAAGAGAGGAAGAAGAAGAGGAGGAGGAGGAGGAAGAGGAGGAGGAAGGAGAGGAGGGGGAGAGCTTAATATGAAGCCATTTCATTTACTTGAATACAAAGAATATCAGATTGCAGTTTCTGTTTCTTGTAATTAGACACGAAAATAATTACAAGAGATTTTTAGAAAAGGATAATTTTTACGTTAGATAATTAATGTTTTTTTCTTCAGAATTCAATTTCTGTTGTACATGTAAACAGATAAAAACAAAACAAATAAGGAAGATACTATGAGAATAATGAAAGATACTGATGCCTGATAAAGTTTATTGAATAGCGGAAAACATGTGTATACGCACACATACACACACACATATATATATGTGTATACATATATATATATATATATATGTATATATGTATAAATATATATATATATATATATATATATATAT
>NC_134784.1:54900701-54913201 GCF_046742065.1 Oratosquilla oratoria | reverse complement strand
ATACAATTTGATGATTTAATTTTTTAAATCGTAGAGATGTGTCGGGTAAAAAATAGATCATGGTATAAAAATAGATAAATTTATAAATAATAAATAGATGACTGAATAAATAAGTATATAATAGATATATGAATGAAAATAAAATGAAAATATAATAAAATAAAATTCATAATAATTACATAAATTTATAAGTAGATAAATAAATGCATAAATAAATAGGTAAATTCAATCAGATAGATAAAATAGAAATACAAAATAAAAGGAACGTTTTTAGTCATAAAAACATAAGAACATAAGAATGAAGGAGACTGCAAGAGACCATAAGGCCTACACTATGCAGCTCCATATCCATCACCACCTGTCATCCCCATCCATAAACTTGTCTAACTGTTTCTTAAAACAATTGATAGTTTCAGCGCTCACTACTACATAGTTACTAAGTTTATTCCATTCGTTGACCACCCTATTAGTAAACCAATTCTTGCCATATAGAAAGAATAGTATTAATGAGTAAATAAATAAAAGATAAAAAAATATTTGATAAATTTGTCCTGGCTGTGGTCGTGAGTGGGCAGACTATAGATGAAACAGCGATCAGCCGATCGAGACCCAGATCTCCTCCCGTCCTCTACCCTCAGCTGAATAAAAGCGTCTTTCTTTAGCCAGAACAAAACCAATAAAGTGTGTCGCCATATTCATCGATCTTCATCATCCACTGGTGGCATACACCAGGAGGCGCGTTGCCTCACCCACACGCCGGCGCCAGTCCCAAGAGCCTGAGCAAGCTCCCATGTAGATATCCTTCCTTCCTACTTTTAACAAATCTCAACAATTTCAGTCAATTTGCCCAAGCTATGAGTTCTGTGGGCGTCCCTCTTCTTTGCCACATATTGAAAAGGGTAATAAAGTCCTCATCCAATTAACTTTTTTTTCTTTTTTTTGTGAACTCAAACTTTCGAGAAGAGGTGCTTGAGACCCCATGTCGTGGAAATAATAACGTAACGACGTAAAAAAATCGACGATTATTTGTCCTATGTGAAGGCTTAACAGATGGGAAAAGACGTCAACGCAATGCTAAATGTGACTGTTTTATCTATTGTAATTATCAATGCATCTCATAACACAACCAGGTTCCGTTTGAAGCTTCTATAGTTGGAAATAAATAAAATTACTATAATACTGACAAGTGGCAGATCAAGAGCAGTCGCCGGTTGTCAGCTATATAATCCGAGGATTGAGTGTCAACCCCTTGGGGTCGCACGTCCAGATGAAATTGACAGGATTGACGGGTTTTTGAAAATGGACTGATTTCATGTCCATCATGCGGTTACTCGTCACAGGTCGCTTAGCTTGTAAACATCATGTATCACTTGGAGTGACGTCAAATGTCATGTGTCACTTGAAGTGACGTCAAATGTTCTGTGTGTCACAGTCTGACACGGTGTCTGACAAAAGGATGTTTTCGTATTCTGAACCTTTTCATCCAAGATATTTTTTCTTTTTTTCTTTTTCTTTCTGTTGCTATATTCCTGTACATCTGTTGACTACTCAGTTACAAACAGCTGCATGGACATCTGTTCCCTCTGTACACAGCGGTTGGAAGGCTTATAGCGTTGTGTTCATTAAAAAAAAAAAAAAAAAAAAAAAAAAAAAAAAAAATCTGTTTGCCTCAAGTGAGGCACCGATGGTACAAAAGGTGATTGCAAGAGACCATAAGGCCTACACTACGCAGTTCCATGTTCCTTATCATCTATCATCCCTTTCCATAAAGTTTTCTAATCTTTACTTAAAACAACCAATTATTTCAGCGCTCACTACATGGTTAATAAGTCTATTCCATTTGTTAACCACTCTATAAGTAAATTAGTTCTCGCTTATTTATTTCTTAAACCTAAATAACTCTAATTCAAACATATTACTATGATTACTGCCCTGCTGTCTTAATAAGATGACCTTGCCTGCACCACCCTTGTTAAAGCCCTTGACTCATTTGAATACCTCTATTAGATCATACCACCCTCTTCATCTTTCCAGATTGTAAGTTGAGGTGCATAAGCCTGTCTTCCTATGGTAAATTTCTAAGCCCTTTTATAATATTGGCCAATCTCCTCTGTACTGATTCTAGTGAATTAATATCCCTTCTTTAGGACAGAGACCGAAATTCTACTGCATAGTCAAGGATGGTCTAACTAGCACCAGAGTTTAATGATTACCTCTGTACTGTTGCTTGTGACCGTCCTAGATCCCTGATTACAAAGGATTACAAAGGCGGAGCATGCCGACAGGAGACCTTTTGATCCATATCTAGGTCGGATGCGAAAAAAAAAATCATATTAATAATAAAATAATAAATGAAAACTATGATAATGTAAATAACAAATAAAATAAATAAATAAATGCATAGGTATAGTTAAATAATAAACAAACAGGTAAATAGTAAATAATAAATTGACATATAACTAATAATAAATAAAAATCAGACAGACAAATGATAACAAAACAAAAACAAATAATATAAGATAAATTATAATCATTACAGCATCTTACTTGGGTATTTATCTAAATGATTCTTAAAGCTTCGAACTGAACTACATTGCACTACCTGTGCAGGAAGTTTATTCCATTCATTAACTACACGGTTGGCAAAGTTGTTTCTACCTACTTCCAAATTGAATCTATTCCCGGAGAGTTTAATACCATTGTTTCTTGTCTGATTCTCATTCAATGTAAAAATTTGGTCACTTTTGATGTTGTGAAGGTTTCTGATTGGATTCTTTGAGTTTCACGCGAAGCGCACGCGCACGAGCATTGTGACGTGAGCGCTATGGGGGTTGAAATTTTGTGTCTTATTACTTTTTTTTTTCTTCCTCTTCGTCCTTCGTTGAACCAAAAAATCGGAGAGCATTCGGAGCGCTCGGAACAATAACGGTCACGTCAACGGTCGTGAGGGTCGTGCATTTGATGTATTTCTAGTAATAAATCTTAATGCTCTGTTATACATATTCCTGGCACTAATGCAGTTCACTGGATCTTATTAAGTTTCAACAAGTGGGACTCGAACGCTTGCATGTTCGATTACTTACCACAGAGCAAGAACGTTACCATTGCACCAAATTTGACCGTACAACAGGAACGATCTGGAACTTGACTGATTCTTGCATATATATATATATATGTATATATATATATATATATATATATGTGTGTGTGTGTGTGTGTGTGTGTGTGTGTGTGTGTGTGTGTGTGTGTATATATATATATATATGTATATGTATATATATATGTCAGTGTGTGTATATATATATATATGTATATATATATATGTGTGTGTGTGTGTGTATATATATATATATATATATGTGTGTGTGTGTGTGTGTGTATGTAAACTCACAAAATCTCATCTCTTTTGATATCACAATTCATATCTTCCACCACCTAAGAACATTCTATAATAAAGTTTCTGTCAAAACTAATATTACTTTTTATATATAATATCCAGCTGTGACATCACTCGAATTCTCACACGTTGCAAAAAGCATCATTGTAATTTATAAATTATTTTATCTGATATTACCAGCACAAGAGTTTGTGATAACATTGCGATATTATAACAATGATAAAAATTATAATAATAGTAATGATAATAATAATAATAACAATAATAGTAATAAATATAATAACACTAAATAATAATGACAATAGCAATGGTAGTAAGATATACTAATAAAAGTTTAACAATAAAAATAACGAAAATGATAATGATTATAAAGACAAAAATAATAATAGAATAATAATAATGATAATAAAACAATGATTATGATAATAATAACAATGACAATAACAACAACAACAATAATAATAATGACAATAATTATAAGGGTGGAACAGAAGAAAGAAGAGGAACGAAGGAAAGAAAGAAAAAGAGGAAGAGGAAAATGTCGAATAAGAAAAAGAAAAAAAAGAAGAGAAAGGAAAAACGAGAAGAAGAGGAACAAGAAGAAGGCGGAGAAGATTGAGAAGAAAAAGAGGAAAAGAAAAATAAGACAAAGAAAAAAGACGGTAAAAGAAGAAAAATTATGAATTAGAAATAGAAATAACAAGAAAGAAGTAGGAAATGACAAGGACAGGTCAACACATGAGGTACTGTATGTCTAGGGGCGAAAGCTCCACTTTTGAGAACGCGTTTGGTCACCTACCAGGGGAGCAGCGGAACTTGAGGTTGTGTCTACTTTAGCAAATGCTCGAAAACAGTTGACGAACAAAGACAAGTGGCTGTATCATTATCATTAATGACTGCAATTTATTTTATATTGTTTGTTATTATTTTCATTTATTACTAGTTATCTGTTAATTTATTATTATTTACTATGTTTATTATTTAACTATACCTATGCATTTATTTATTCTATTATTATTTATATTATTATATATACATATTTTATTTATTTATCATTATTATAATTTTTTCCGCATCCGACCTAGTTATGGACCAAAAGGTCTCCTGTCGGCATGCTCCGCCTTTGTAATCTTTTGTAATTATTATCATTATTACTATTATTACTATCCTGAGCTTACAGCGACTTTGTCCTTATTAGAGTCAGTCTCAAAGACGAATGAAATCTTCACCTTTGCCCTTTGCACTACGAAGGCTGAGGTAATAGGGGAGGGCACTCTTAGATGTTGGTGATCTTCCGGTAGATCCTGCACGGGCCCCAGAATGAGCATGTTATCTTGTTTCTCCGTCCGTCTCCATTTTCAATCCACGTTGTTTTTCTTAAGGAGTGAACACACCTAAATGATAACATACACCTCCCTTACTCCCCTCCCACTCCCTCCATCCCTACCTCGTCCCTTCCCACCCCACCCACTCCCTGCATCCCTCCCGCTTCATAGTTTCAACTTTTATATATTTTTCACTACTCAGCTTTCAAAGAGTTTCATGATATTGTATTTCCGCGTCAAAGGAACACATATGTTACATTCAAGAAACGTATATACGTCAAATACTTTTATACATACATTTATGCATTTATACATAGTTTACACTGACACGTGGCGGGGAGGGGAACCTGGCTTGACTTGGTGCTGCAGCTCCTTTCCCAGTTGCAGCTGTGGGCGATGTAATGAACTTTTGATCACAATATTCCTTGATACTCCTGAAGACGATACATGGAAACCGAAACGTTGGTCGATGGATTCCAGACTCCAGATCTTCACATACATGTATACATAAACACACACACACACACACACATATATATATATATATATATATATATATATATATATATATATATATGCAAATATATATATTCATCTCAACAACCACATAACTTTTTCCATTCTAATTCCATGCAAACACATGACTTAAGTAACTGTCCATTTGTTACGTATCAGCGAGGTTCGAATTCTAGCTCGACAGCGTACCAGTTTCAGATATGCTTCCATCGAGCTCCTTATTAGTCTCGATCGTGTTTGCATGGAACTGAAATGGAAAAAATGTGGTTGATAAGATGAAAATCTATGTACTGGGGCCATTGATTGTGTGTGTTGATATATATATATATATATATATATATGTGTGTGTGTGTGTGTGTGTGTGTATTATATATATATATATATATATATATATATGCATGGCCCCTAACTGAGCATATTATATTGTCTGTTCGTGTTAGGGCAACTGTAAAAGGGTCGTGCTCCCTCCTTCCCCCTGACTCTCCCTCCTCTCCCCCTCAGTCCTGCTTCAAGGCGAACCCCTCCCCCTCCCCCCGCTCACCGGCACTCGTGTCCTCTTCTTTGGCCTCGAGGTCTCAGGTTGCAAAGAACTACTTCGGTTCCGCTTCGATCACGAAGACTTTGATTGGCGATATTGCATTTCCGTGCAAGATGAACAGGGATGTAGGGGAGAGTGTTATGTACGAAGTACACGTACACATGTACGTACGCACACACGCACACATACACAGGGCTGAAAATAATTTCAGTATCGCTGCGCTTCGAATCGTTACTCCAAATCTCGTGGGCGGGGAGTTGGGGTGTGTGTGTGCGTGTAAGGTCAAAGCACTAACCATAGATCGGTCATACGAGTTCTGAGCTCTCTTCCGGGAGGGAAATAGCTGTCGATCACGAATCCAACACGTGTTCCAAAGACCAAGGTGAATCATAAGATGAGCAGGAATATAGGAGTATTTATGTGCGATGTACACTCACACACGTATGTATATACACACACATACAAACGTACACACACATACAAACGTACACACACACACACAGATGCACATTCACAAGATGCGCAGGGATATAGGAGAGTGTTTATGAACGATTTACACATACACACGTACGTACACACATACGCACACACACATACGTATGTAAACACATACACACACACAATATATTCTAAGGTATTCACAAGAGAGGAAACCGCGCATACATAACAATAATAATACAAACACTTTCGTACATCATATGATGAAAAGTTACCCCTTCCTCTCTGGTTCTGAACATAATATATATATATATATATATATATATATATATATATATATATATACATATATATATATGTATATCTATCGATCTATCTATATATATATATCTATATATATATATATATATAAAACAAATAGAGATAAAAAAAATATATACAGATATTAATAAAATATGCAAATATATTTGCGAATTTACAATGCACATTCTATTTGTGTTTTAATAAAATTAATGAGTTGATTTCTAATTAAAATTTAATGAATTTGTATGTTTAATGCATCGAGCTTTGCTGATAAATTTGTTTCACTCCCGATTCCAAATTAGCATTCCCAGGGCCATTCCAGATAAAGCAGTCATCAAATCATTGCGTCTCGCCTGGAATTCCAGAGCGCGATGTTACTTGGAAAGGGAGGGGATCATCTAAAAAAAAAAAATATATATATATATATATATATATATATATATATATATCTATATATATATATATATATATATATATATATATATATATATATGTGTGTGTGTGTGTGTGTGTGTGTAATAATCATAAATTAATAACTAATGATTATAATAGATTCGCGCAGGAAGCATATGTCCTCAAAAATAGATACACAAATAAATAAATGCAGAGCTCAAAAATTCAATAAGAAATTATAAAATATCCAGAACCTAGAAAAATAATAATTCCGGGATTAAGAAACACGCTCGGCCCATTTCAAATGATGAAACCGTTAAAAACAGTTATAACCGTTAATATCGTTGCAACAGCTGTAACCGTTGCTCCTATCTCATTAGCGTGTTGGCGGGAAACCTCGTTAGGGCCGCTCTATGTATCTCTATCACGCAACAAACTAACGGGGGATGGGGTGGGGACCTGCCCCCCCCCCTTACGCGTAAATTGCTAATTATATTTTAATAATTACACCGTCAATACGTTGACATATTCTATAGGTCTTGTTTCGGATTAGTGGATTTTCATTATGAGATGGGGTGGCCGGGAGAGCTTTTATGGGGGAACGGACTTCAGGCTGAACGTGGTTTTGGGGTCTCGGTCGACTAAAAAAAAAAAAAAAAAAAAAATCATAAGTAAAAAGGTCTGGGTTCGATTCCCAACGGCTATCGATGATTACCACCCAATAGCCCAAGCTATATGTGTGTATAGGACAAATAAAGGAGACGGCTCCGGCCGAAGGCAAGGCGCCTTGTGTGCAAGGAATTCCATCACTGAGGTCCTGATCCTATGTGAAGTCCCTCTGGCTCCATATGTACAAGACAAAGGTCCTGTTACAGAAGCTCACTCACTCGCCGTTGAAAACGATCTAATTCTCATTCTAGCTGTCGTCAGGTGAATTGATTCAACGAAGAAGAGTATATGAACACCCGCGTTCAGTTCTAAGTACTACAGACTCCTAGGAAGTTGTGGACTCCAAAGAATAAGAATGTTAAAAAAAAAAAAAAATTATATATATATATATATATATATATATATATATATATATATATATATATGTGTGTGTGTGTGTGTGTGTGTGTATATATAGTAAAATAGAATTTTTTTTAAAAATAAAGTAAATAAAATAATAACATAATAATAATCCACTGTATACATCACTCTGTGGCAGGGAGATAAAAATAACTATCGCGTTACCTTATATTGCGTGACTACGAGGTAAAGTCAAGGGACTGGAAATAAAGAATTAATATACGGACAAGAAACTTGTCGGCATAAAAGAGAAGTGCGATAATACACGACCAGTGGAGAAAGAAATTCCAAACGAAAAAGAAAGAAGAAAAAAGAAGAAAAAAAAAAAGGGGTAAATTGAAATGGAAAAACCACGGGAATCCAAATAAAGTTATTATATGTAAGATTGAACGAGAAAGTCTCATAAATACATCGACTCAGTAAAAAGATAATAATATTAATAATAATAATAACAACAATAATAGTAATAATAATAATACTGCCAATAAATAAATAAATAAAAGGAAAGATAAAGACTGTGTTTGTCGGTGTTGGAGCAAAAGGCCTTTTGTGTATGCACGTGTTTGGGGGCGAAGGGTAAAGATGGGGGAGGGCACGGAGGGGGAGGGGGGAAAGAAAACCAGCGGGTGTGTGTGTGTGATTCACCATGGTCTTGGATCACGTGCTGGACTCGTGACCGACAGCTATTTCCCTCCCGCAAGAGCTCAGAGCTCATATATGACGGATCTATGGGTAATGCTGTGACTTTACACGCACGCAGACCCCCAACTCCCCGCCCACAAGAGTTAGAGTAACGACCCGCAGCACAGCGATACCGAAATAATTTCAGTCCTGGGTGGGATTCGAACCCGGACCGCCGAAGTGGCAGCCAGGAACTCTACCACTGCGCCACGAGTGTGTGTGTGTGTGTGTGTGTGTGTGTGTGTGTGTGTGTGTGTGTGTGTGTGTGTGTGTGATGGGCGGTGTTGTTTGTGTGTTCCTCCTATTCGTTACATTCGTAGCTCTTCTCTTTCTCTGTTTAGTTAATTGTATTTACTTAATTGCATCATAAAAGAAAGAGGCAACGCTCGTGAGGCCATCTCTTACTCTCCAATTTGATCATACCCTTGTGTGTGTGTGTACGTGCGCGTGTGTGTGTGTGTGTGTACGTGCGTGTGTGTGTGTGCGCGCGCGTGTCTGTGTGCATGTATATAACTATGTGTGTGTGTGTGTGTGTGTATGTATATATGTATGTATGTGTGTGAACGTGTCTGTGTGTGTATATGTATGTTTGTATGGATATAAGTGCGTGTACGTGTGTGTATATATATACATATATATATATATATATATATATATATATATGTGTGTGTGTGTGTGTGTGTGTGTGTGTGTGTGTGTGTGTGTGTGTGTGTGTGTGTGTGTGTGTGTGTGTGCGCGCGCGCTTAAGTTTGCACTTATCTAATATCGCCTTAAAGGACAAGGTTGATCATTTCAGTCCCCAGAGAGCGGACCCGTTCCGGTTACCATGGTTACCGTTGAATACAATGTTGTTCGCAGTGTTTGCTCCCTCTGCTGCCAGACCATTGCGTCTATCCTGAGCTTTGTCGTAAGGAGCCTACGCCAGGAGGCGCTGAATAACTGCGGACGAAGCCGTCACCTTTGCCCTATGATGCGCTTCAGGGGCCGGTGAGTCAGGTAAAAGTCATTGCTGGGAATTGGGAGAGGAATGCGGGATTCGAACCCAGAAATAGCCGAATGCGAGACCAGCACGCTTCGGAATACGCCACCAAGGCACTATTTTCTTTCTTTCTTTGTTTTGTTTTCATGACCTCTATTTTGCTTATATATTTTTGCTTATGTACGAGTATAAATATTTTTTTGGAAAATGGAATAAAATGGAATTATTTTGCTGTTATTATCAACAACGATGTCGAGTTGTCTAACCATCATCTTTCTGTAAACAAAGACAGAGAACAGAGAGAGAGAGAGAGAGAGAGAGAGAGAGAGAGAGAGAGAGAGAGAGAGAGAGAGAGAGAGAGAGAGAGAGAGAGAGAGAGAGAGGTGGGTGGTGTGGGGGGGTGGGGGGGGGTTGTTGGTGCCCAACCCTCCCCCCCCCACCCCCAACTCCAATCAAATCCCTTGATTTCTGAAAAGACTTTATTGAGACGCAGCGACGCATATACAAAGATCATTTGTTGGCGTCGGAGGGATCGGCAACTATCTGGAGTTAAGAGAGAATTAAAAAGAGAGGGAAAGAGAGAAGGGAAAAGAGAAGAGAGATGGAAAGAGATAAAAGAGAATGAGAGAGAGAGGAGAGAGAAGGGAAGAGAGAAGAGAGAAGGGAAAAGAGAAAAGACAAGGGATGAGAGAAGAGAATTAAAGAGAGAAGAGAGAAGGAGAGAGATAAAAGAGAATGAGAGAGAGGAGAGAGAGGGAAAGAAAGACGAGAGAGGAAAGAAGGAGAGAGATAAGAGGGAATAGAAAAGAAAAGAGAGAAGAGAGAAGGAAAGAGATAAGAGAAAGGGAAAGAGACAAGAGAAAGGGAAAGAGAGAAGAGAGAGGGAAAGAGAAAAGAGAGATGAGAAGAGAGAAGGAAAGAGAGACACAATTGAGCTTCAGATGGAGAAGATGAAAAGGATGAGGAGGAGGAGGGGGAGGAAGAGGAGGAGGAGGAGGAGGAGGAAGAAGAAGATGATAATGATGATGAGGAGGAGGAGGAGGACGAAGAAAAGGAGGATGAGCCGATGAGGAGGAGCCGATGAGGAGGAAGAAAGGGAGAGAAGGGAGAAGATAGGCAGAGGACAAAAAGGAAAACGAGGAAAGACGGTGAAGAACGAGAGGAGGAAGAGGAGGAGGAGGAAAAAGAAGAGGAAGAAGAGGGAGAAGAGGAGACAGAGAGAGAAGAGGGGAAAGAGTGGGAAGAGGATGAAGAGGAAGAAGAGGAGAGAGGAGAGGAAGGAGAGGGAGAAGAAGAAAAGTAGAAAGAGGGAGAAGAGGAGAAAGACGAGAAAACGGGGGAAGAAGAAGAAGAGGAGAAAAAGGGGGAAGAGGAGGAGGAGGAAGAAGAAGAAGAAGAAGAAGAGAAAAAGGGAGAAGAGGAGGAAGAGGAGAGAAAGAGGGAAGAGAAAGAAGAGTAATAGGGAGAAGATGAGAAAGAGGAGAAAGAGGAGAAGGGGGAGGAGGAGGAGGGGGAAGGAGAAGAGGAGGAACAGGGCGAAAAAGGAAGAAGAGGAAGTGGGAGAAGAGGAGAAAGAGGGGGAGGAGGAGGCGGGAGGAGAAAAGGAGGAGGAGAAGAAAGAGGAGGGTGAAGAACAGGAGGGAGAAGAGGAGAAAGAAGAGGGAGAGGGAGAAGAGGAGGAAGAGGATGAAGAAGAGGAGGGAGAAGGAGAAAAGGAAGAGGAGGAGGGTGAAGAAGAGGAGGGAGAAGAGGAGGAAGAGAAGAAAGAGGATGAAGAAGAGGAGGGAGGAGAAAAGGAGGAGGAGGAGGAAGAGGGAGAGGAGGGTGAAGAAGATGAGGGAGGAGAAAGAAGAGGGAGAGGGAGAAGAGGAGGAAGAGGATGAATAGGAGAAAGAGGATGAAGAAGAGGAGGGAGAAGAGGAAGACGAACCGGGGCGGACGAAATGGGGGTCTCGGTCTGTGAAGGTCGTCTGAGTTGATTTCTCAGCTGAAGAAAATCGCGTATTATTAGCCAGAAGAAATACTACAGAGTCACGTCACTTTACCGAAGGGGCGAAACACGGCTGCAAACTCTATAAAAAAAAAAAAAAAAAAAAAAAAAAAAAAAAAAAAAAAAAAAAAAAAAAAAAAAAAAAAAAAAAAAAAAAAAAAAAAAAAAAAAGGATCCCACGGCTTCCGAATTCCCTCGACTGTGGCGGCCCGACCAATAGTCAAGATCGACCAAAAGGAAACGGGTGTTTTTTTGAGTTTTCTTTCTCTTCTCCATTCCGCTTTCTCTCTCTTTTTTTCTTCTTTTTTTACTTCAATTCGTTATAGACGAGGACCCCAGCAAGGGAGCCTCCAAATCAGATCGTCTTTTTTTTTTTTTTTTTTTTTTTTTTTTTGGATATGGACCACTTGAGGTGAGTTGGCGGCCCACCGGGAGACCTCCATTCTTTTCTTTTTTTTTTCTTTCTTTTTTTCCGTGAAGATTTTCCGTTTGTATGTCTGTGGAAAAAAAAAACTCTTTTCAGGAATACACCACTTATCTTTTCTGGAACTGGAGTAGTTTTTTTTTTTTTTTCCCAAAACAAGACTATTCCAATCGATCCAAGTCTCACTTCCCAAAAGGGATGAAATTACTTTTTTTTCGTGTGTGTGTGTGTGTGTAAATTCTTGAGTAGATGAAGAGGGACGGTCGCCATGTAATGAAGCTGTGGTGGTAAACAGTCTTCAGCCGGGCCCAGGTGCGGAGGTGCTGTGTCTTGCTGCATTACCTCTGACCTAGGATGAGAGGGACAACATATGGGTGTGAAATGGATGGAAGTGGGTGCAACTTCCATATAAGGATGAAAGCGTCTTTTGGTATAAGTATGTTTGTAT
>NC_134784.1:54888201-54895701 GCF_046742065.1 Oratosquilla oratoria | reverse complement strand
TTTTTGACTACGAGAAGGCATTTGATAGGGTAAGACATGAGGATTTGATCAATATTTTGGAAAGAGTGGATATAAATAGCAAAGACATGAGTATCATCAGAAATTTGTATTGGAAGCAAAGAGCAGCGGTGAGGGTACGGGGAGGAAGAACAGAATTTCAAGCTATAAAGAGGGGAGTGCGTCAAGGCTGTGTTATGTCTCCAGATTTATTTAATTTATATGGGGAGATGATCCTTAGGGAATTAGAGGGAATGGAAGGGATTAAAATTGGAGGATTTAATATAAATCATATCAGATATGCTGATGACACAGTGTTGGTGGCTGACTCAGAAGATAAACTGCAATATCTATTGAATGTAACCGTAAGAGCTAGTGAGGAGAAAGGTTTAAATGTAAATATGGAGAAAACTAAAATACTAGTGGCCAGTAAAACAGATCCACCAAGAGTGCAAGTACAAATAGCAGGGAGAAGAACAGAACAAGTAACCAAATTTTCGTACCTGGGAAGCGTATTGACAGAAGATTGTAGATGTGAAAAGGAAATAAAATCAAGGATAGCGATAGCTAAAAGCACGTTTCAGAAAATGAAAGGGGTTTTAACAAACAAGAAAATGTCTACAGATATAAGGAGAAGAACAGTTAAAACATTTATATGGTCAACACTATCATATGGTTCAGAAGCGTGGACAATCAGCAAAAAATTGCAGGAAAACTTAGAAGCAGCAGAAATGTGGATATGGAGACGAGTATTAAGAGTACCATGAACAGCGAAGAAAACAAATGAAGAAGTATTGAGACAAATGGAGACAGATAGGGAATTGATGACAACAATAAGGAAAAGACAGTTGCGATTCTTAGGACATATAATGAGGAAGGAAGGGTTGGAAGAGGTGGTGATGACGGAAATGGTGGAGGGAAGGAGAGCAAGAGGAAAGCAGAGGGAGAAGTATATGGACGGGCTGATGAGGGCGACGGGAAAACAACTCAAACCAGCACAGATGTTACAAGTAACTAGGGACCGTGAACGGTGGCGCTCCATGGTTGCCGAAGTCCAAGAGGATATGGCACGACGGTAAGGTAAGGTAATATTTCAATACATTATGACAATTCCAGACATCGAGCAATTGGCACTCAGTACATACTTAAATCAAATGTCATATGCCGTGATTCGTAGTTAGTTTTTTGGTACATATTTTCACAAATATCTCAATACATTATGACAATTCCAGACATCGAGCAATTGGCACTCACACCCTCCCCCTTGTGATCCCCTAAGATCACAAAACCACTGACGGAAGTCACGGAGTTCTATTCTGAATCACATTCTAATAGCAGTATAAGTTTAGAAATAGGTCGCTTATGAAGTCTTTTACCACGTGCTATTTCCACCTGTCTAATTAGCCCATTTTTATTTTCAATCACTCTCACAACCTTGGCTAATAGCCAGTGACTGCGTGGTGTCTTATTTTCTACCATCAATACAACATCTCCCTCCTTGAGATCTTTATTCTTAAGCCACTTTTGGCGTTCCTGCAGGCAAGTCAAGTACTCCTTTTGCCATCTTCGCCAAAACTCTCTTGCTAAGTATTGTACCTGTTTCCACTTCTTTCTGCTCTCGCAGAGCATTTCTTGACTATCAACTGTAACTACAGATGTATCCAAATTAAGTAAAGAATTAGGGGTGATTGGGCACAAATAATTTACACCACTCGATATTACAGTGAGAGGACGACTATTAATCGTATTCTTAACCTCGCAAAAAATGTACTCAAACTATCATCGGATAACGTCTGTGTGCCTATTACAACTTCCAAAACTCTTCGAACTGCACCTATCATTCTCTCAAAACCACCACCATAGTGAGAGTCTCCAGGAGGAGTGAATACCCAGTCCACACCTCTTTTGGCTAATTCTATACCAATTTGCTGCACTATAAAATGATCCTTCAATACTTTCGATGCGCCAGTGAAGTTTGTGCCGTGATCACTAATATACTAACCGTACCCCGTCTGGATACAAACCTGATAAATGCATTTATCACGCTCTCTGCCGTTAAATCATGTAAAACCTCAAGATGTATAGTTCTAATGGATAGGTACGTAAATAATAATCCATATATCTTGCTTTGATACCGTGCTCTTTTCACAAAGAATGGCCCAAAGCAATCGACTCCAGTCACAAAAAACGGTTTCTGATTCACATTTGCCATGTCTACAGGCAAAGATGCCATCCCTTGGGTGATTGTTGGACTCTTGAAACGCCTGCAAGTAACACATTTGGATAGTACTTTCCTTACATCTGAATTACCCTTAATTACCTAGTATTTCTGTCTCAATTTGTTTAACGTGAAAAAAGTTAAAATAGAAGAATGAAAAGTGAATGAAAAATAAGAAGAAATGAATGAAGTGGGAGAAGATAAGGAGGAGAACAGAAGGAAGTGACAAAAAAGAGAAAAAGAAGTGAAAGAAAAAAGACAAGGAGACAAAAGAGGAGAACAATGATAAATAATAAAAAGAAAAGAAATATGAATGAAAAGGAGAAGGAGAGAGGAAAAAAAGATCCGGCAAGAGGAAAAAGAGGAAGGAGAAGACGAAGAAGAAACAGAAGAAGAAGAAGAAGAAGAAGAAGAAGAAGAAGAAGAAGGGGAAGAAGATAAGGAAGAAGAAGAAGAAACAAAAGAAGAAGAAGGGGAAGAAGATGAGGAAGGAAAAGACGAAGAAGAAACAGAAGAAGAAGAAGAAAAAGGGGAAGAAGATGACGAAGAAGACGAAGAAAAAACAGAAGAAGAGGAAGAAGAAGAAGAAGAAGAAGAAGAAGGGGAAGAAGATGAGGAAGGAGAAGACGAAGAAGAAGAAGAAGAAGTAGGGTAAGAAGATGAGGAAAGAGAAGACGAAACTGAAGAAGAAGGGGAGGAAGAGGAAGATGAAGAAGAAAAGGAAGATGAGGAAAAAGACGAAAAAGAAGGAAAAGAAGAAGGTAAGGGAAGAGCAGACGAAGCTGAAGAAGGGAGGAAGATGAAGAAGAGGAAGATGAAGAAGAAGAAGAAGGGGAAGATGAGGAAGAAAAAGACGAAGAAGAAGGAAAAGAAGAAAGTGAGGAAAGAGAAGACGAAGCTGAAGAAAAAGGGAGGAAGATGAAGAAGAGGAAAATGAGGAAGAAGACGAAGAAGAAAAAGGAAAGAAGGTGAGGAAAGAGAAGGCGGAGCAGAAGAAGAAGGGGAAGAAGAAGAGGAAGACAAGAAAAGATTAAACGGAGCAGAAGTGGAAGAGGTAGGAGAAGAATAAGAAAAAGAAGAGGAAGAAAAAGAGGAAGACAAGACATGAAGAAATCAAAACATCACAAATTTATATCCTTTGACCCCAACAATTAAAAAAAAAAAAAAAAAAAAAAAAAAAGGATTGATGGACCGTGACTCCACGAATGCAGAATCCTTCATCATTTATCTATAATAAATAAATGAATATATTTATTTATTCAATAACTAATTTCATCAGGATAATGTACCTGTACACGTACACGCAGAAGTGCACGCATACGCACACAAAAGTATATGTGGATATACACACGCATAAGTACACACGCATGAACATGGACACACGAAAACGTACACGCAAACCCACACGCACAAGCGTGCGGATGCAAACACACACACACACAGTATCACACTTGCTCCATCGCTCATCAGACGTTCGCGCTAACTTACCTGTCTAATTCCACTTTCTCTCTTTTACCTTCTCCACAATATATTTCTAGTCTGCTCTCTCGCCCAACTTGTTCTCTTTCGGTCTCTCAGCGTTATTTCCATCATTGATCTCTCTATTACCCTCTGTGCATTCCTTGGTATTGTCTCCATCGCCTTCGTCAATTTCCATGTCTCACACCCTTAGATTATTGCTGGGTGAATGCATTTATTGTACATTTACGTTTCAAACATAGAGGAAAATGTCCATATATATATATATATATATATATATATATATATATATATATATATATATATATATATATATATATATATATATAATCTTTTCGTTTTATTAGTATTTTGTTTTGTTTTTTAATCAAACTATATTTCTTGTTTTATTTCATTATATCATAACATTAGTTATGTGATTTTGTTTAATCTTATTTATTTGTTTTTTATTATTATAAATTTAATACAACATTGTTTCGTGTTAAGTATTTTATTTTTATTTTGCTATGAATATACCTTATCATAAGAACGGAAACATAATGTCAAATGGAGTCGAGCATTCTATTTCGTTTGGTTTCGTATGTTCTTTTGATTTTGTTGCTCAATTTTAATCTAATTTATTTAATTTCGCATCTTATTTAATCTTATCATATTTCAATCTACTTTTTTATCATACATGCGGTTGAATTCCTTTCGTTCGGGTGCAGGTTTGGAACAATCTGATCATCTGTTGCTTTCACTGCGACAAATCATCTAAGTTTTGAGCGTAGATCCATTGTAACTATTACTTGCGCACACTCCATTGACTTTTGAGCTCACGAGAACGACGATGAAAAGCTCCTGTCAGAAGTGGGATTCGAACCCACGCCCGGAAGACCGGACTGCGACCTGAACGCAGCGCCTTGGACCGCTCGGCCATCCTGACATTGAATGAAGAAAGCTTTATATATATATATATATATATATATAAATATATATATATATATATATATATATATTATATATATATATATATATATATATATATATATATATATATATATATATATCAAACATTTAGTAAGGCGTAAAGACAAATATATAGTTACAGGCACACGCAAATGCATAGACAAACGTCCACACACACACACACACACACACACACACACACACACACACACACACATGTATGTACTGTATATACATACATACATATATATATATATATATATATATATATATATATATATATATATATATATATATATATATTAAACAGGAAGGCATAAAGACAAATATGTAGATGCAGGCACACGCAAAACAAACGTCCATATACACATACACACACACACACACATGTATGTACTGTATATATAAATGGATACACGCACAGACACGCCCTAGCAAAGTGGTATCTTTCGCAACTGATAACCCAGCGGTCCGAATTCGAATCCCACCAAATCCTAAAATAACTTCAGTATCACTGCGCTGCTAGCCGTTACTCCAACTCTCGTGGGCAGGGACTTGGGTGTGCGCGTGTAAGGTCACAGCATTACCCATAGATCGGTCATACACGTGCTCTGAGCTCTCTTCCGTGAGGGAAATAGCTGTCGATCACGAGCCCAACACATGATCCAAGACCATAGTGAATGTACACACAAACCACAACTTAACAATTCACCCTACCACTGCCGTGAGGAGCTTGCCTCAGTTGAATAAAATCACCTGACGGCTGCTAGAGAGTAGCAAAGAGGTCTTGGTTCTAGGTTTCGTGACTAAAGCAAACTTGTTTTCTATACCTTTTATATTTATATATATATATATATATATATATATATATATATATATTTATACATTTATATATTTATATATTTATTATTTTCTATTTATATATTTATATTATATTAAATATTTTCTATCTTCATCACACGAGAGGTATCCAATCAAGGCAAGGACTACACTGATGTGTCTAGACCTTTGAATTTATATTAATGAAACTTGAATACATAATCAGACCTTTGAATATGCTTATTATATAATCATACATGATGAGAAACTCGACTACACCAATATTCTGTTGAATATTTGACAGCTTACGTCATTTATTGTATTTGTAATACAGAAATTACTGTAATATAATCCACAAAATCTATTCCTGTAATTGTTCATGACCTTCGTATTATTCGTTTCGTGGAAACTGAACCATCAAGATAACTTGACTGCATTTGAATGAAGATCGCCTTGAATATAAAAAGATTATTAACAAACACATGACGATCTGATTCGGTTCTGAGGTCGTTGTCCTTTTGATATTCACTGCTCTCGACCTTGGGAGAATGAAGGAGCAGACTGTCCACATTGAGGCTTCTTCTTCCTCTTCTTCTTCTTCTTATTTTTTTTTGACCAACTAGATCGCAAGAACGACCATGTCCGAGGGCTATAATCGAACTGTAGGCGCTCATACTCCATGTTAAACGACTTAGCACTGACCCAGTTCTATGTACCACATAAATTACAATTATTCTGAGCGTTGCCAGGCGATTTTATTCATGTGAGTCAAGGTGACAAGCTTATTCAGACCACTCTGCATGTAGTATTCAATTCTATTCAAAGAAAACTCCTTCTACAGGCGTCACACTGGGCTATTTTTCCTCCGACTGTTGAAGTATATTTGCAGCTTTCGGGAAGGACTCTGATATGCTGGAGGAAAATAATTTTCCTCCAGCAAATCAAATGACATTCCATGTCAACTGTTGAAAAAACAAAATAGTTTGCCAGAGTGATTTTACGGCGGAAAAAGTGCTGGAGGTTGACGGTACTGCCGATTAATTGGAGGTTGGGGGAAAATGGCCCAGTGTGATAACGGCAAAAGTCTGTGTTAAGATCATCCAACACAGCGAGTGGGCTTTTGGGTCATAAGAACATAAGAATGGAGGAGACTGCATGAGACCATAAGGCCTACACTAGGCAGTTCCATGCCCATTACCAACTGTCATTCCTATCCATAAAGTTGTCTAACCTTCTCTTAAAACAACCAATAGTTTCAGCGCTTACTACATGGTTACTAAGTGTATTCCATTAGTTAACCACTCTGTTGGTAAACTAGTTCTTGCCTATTTCCTTCTTAAACCTAAAATTGTCCAGGCGATTTCATTCAGTTGAGAAAGAATCTTTTCCATGGTTGCCATGTTCTGAAAGAGGACCTGACCTGGAATCTCGTTCACTGGAATATCAAAGTTACAATATATCAAAGACTATCTGGATCCGTCTTGTGCCTTGTGACTACAATCGCTTCATTCAGAGGTCTTCCATGCTGAAAAGGCATATGTGCCAAAAACATCTATTAATAATTCTATTTATCAATTCTATTCTATATCCCAAAAGGATCCCTCCACACATCCCACGCCCATTTGTTGTCCCTTCCATTTTAGCTCCTTGTGGATGAAGAACCATCCCTACCTCCAGCCCACTGCTTGGGTTAGAAGCACAGATAAAATAACTCATTTAACTTGATACCAAACATCCTAGAAAGGGTATCTAGAGAATTCTAGGCCAATACTGAAAGCCCGGGTTGGGTCATAGGGGCTCATATTAAAAGCACCGCCATTGCCAACAGATTCAATGTATATTGATTTCGAGATAATCCCTATACAAGTGGCACTGTTATCAGAGTGCCTAGATGGTATTAATAGGTGGCCCTGTGTCTTCCTGTCGATGTGCAAAGGAGATACCGATACAAAATGACCTGATTCCTTATCGATTTGTCTAGATAGTATTATGTTATTAAATTCGATATAAATCCTGATGCGCCTGTATGATAATGACTG
>NC_134784.1:54853201-54885701 GCF_046742065.1 Oratosquilla oratoria | reverse complement strand
GTTGGGGGAGGACTGTGGTGAACAGAGTCCCCCACAAGAACATATAAGGGCATAGGTGTATAGTCGCAGGATGTTGGTGAGCAGCCTCTTGGGAGAAAAAGTAAGGACAACGAGCCTTAAGCGTCAGAGCATGTATGTTTGGGCTACGGCCATAATATTCTCGGGAGGAACATATTTGTAAGCTACCAAAAGCACAATTCCGGGCTACGCCCGACAACCCTGTCCCAGCCAGAGGGACGCTACTTTCCGGTACGCCCCGAGGGTACTTAAGGCGTGTGTGAGGTCAGGTCACGGTCAGTATCTTTTCTGACTCGGGCCGGCCAACATGTGTGTGTGTGCCAGTTTCCATTCAATAAAGTGCCGAACCTAAACCGACAGTCAATCTCTCCCTGTGTCACTAGTCCAGTAACAGCTTTCTAGTTACAGGACTGTAGATCAACAGTATACAGGAAGAGCCATGAGGAATTCGAAGTATACTGTAATTTGATATAAGTGAGGATCTCTGCTTCTGCGAAGACATTAATGGCTTATTTACAGCTATTGGAATTGATCAACCCTGAACAATGGCGACTGTTCGTGGATAGTTCTACAAAAAGCATCAGAGATGTTTTACTACATCATGGGAATCAGTATCCATCCCTACTTCTCGAGAAGGTAAACTATGATGAGTTTAAATGGGATATTTGTGGTGATTTTAAAATGCTCGTCTTCTTACTTGGATTACAGGATGGGTACACCAAGTATTCATATTTTCTTTGCCTATGGGACAGTCTGGCTGATAATGAACACTATCAGAAAGTGAAGTGGCCCCCTTGAGATGACTTGCGGCCAGGACAAATCAATGTTATTAGATAGCCTTTTGTAGAGCCTACCATAGTGTTGCTATCCCAGCTTCATATAAAGCTTGATTTGGTCTAACAGTTTGTGAAAGCATCAGATCATGGTGGGAAAGGATTTCAAGAGATTCCTCTACTCTTTCCAAATCTTTCAGAGGCCAAAATTAAGGATGGTACATTAACTGGTCCGCAAGTAAAGAAAATGTTGAATTTAATGCAAATTGAGAATGCAATGAGTGATGTCGAAAGAGAGGCGTGGAGTGCATTTCGAGATATAGTTAATGGAGTCCTTGGTGATAATAAAGACCTAAACTACAAGCAGCTCGTAGCACAAAATTTGGAAAGTTATAAGAACTTAGGATGTAGAATGTCATTAAAGGTACACATTTTGCATTCACATTTGGAATTTTTTTCGTGAAAACTTGGGAAAAGTGAGTGAGGAGTATGGTGAGAGGTTCCATCAGGACATTGCTGCAATGGAGAAAAGATACCAAGGAAGATGGGGCACTGCTATGATGGGAGGCTATATATAGTCACTGGTGAATAAAAAATCAAGGAGCTCACAGTAGGAAATCACGCTCATCAGCGCATTTCTAACAGATTCTTATAACACTATCACATGCTTTTATTCTTACATTTTCTCAATAGTTCAAAAAGGGATTAGAAGGACAAAATATCAGCTATTACTTATAGACAATGTGAATATGGTAAATATAGTGTACTATCGCAGCTATGTACTATAATTTGTTTTGTATATAAAACCTCATTTATCTTTTAACACATCGGTACTATGCAATTTTCAATGGTATTTTCAAAATCACGATGAGAAAAACAACATTAGAAACACTAACGACATTTAAAGAAACAAAACTAGTGTTACCCTGTGTAATACATACATACATATACCAAGAGGTTTTTCCTCCTTACAAGTGAGGTAGCCAAAGTCAAAGCTATAAATCCACTACCACCCATTCCATCCCTACATACTCAACTCCCATTCACCACCCCTCCCTCCCTCTTTTCTTGGCTCTTTGATGACGGGTCATCCCTGCATCTCGCCTACTTCCCTGGGTCAGAAGCAATGTAGCAAGACACAGTACATCCACAGGGAGGCCGTTCCCTCATACATAAAAAGAGAAGACGGGAGGAGATCCCTCCGGGCTGCGTCAAAATATCATTCACACATACTTCCTTACCCCCCCTTCCCCCACCCACTTCCATGCATCACAGCATCATCCATACACAATCATTCTCCACTCACCCATATCTTCTGTCTTCTCCCTCCTTTCCTCAAGAGACATTCCCTTCTTTCCCAGTGCTCCTTTTACCCCATCTATCCATCTCATCTTTGGTCGCCCCCTTATGTTCACTCCTTCCACCTCTGCCTTCCACACCTCTTTCACTAATCTTTCTTCATTCATTCTTTCCATGTGTCCAACACATCCCAATACACTTTCATCAACCGTATCTCCCAACTCCCTTTTCACCCCAACTCTCCTCCTCACGTCCTCGTTTCTCACTCTATCCAGCCTAGTAACCCCTACCATACTCCTCAGGCATTTCATCTTAAACATATTAAACTCTTCCTCTTTTATGTTCCATGTTCCTGCACCATACAGTGCTGTCGGTACCATGACCCCTTCATACAATCTCCAGTGTAATAATAAAATGTAATCATAGAATATATATTTTCACTTCGCTTTAGAGTGAGAGGCTCATTAGTATGGAAAAAAGCGAAACAATAATAATACGAGCAAGTAAGGTAGACCGTCTTTAATGAATGAAGCAAACTATTTCAATACGAGTATTTGACAAGGAAACGACATCAAATATTCTTCGCATATTTATCCAATAAACACAGATCCCTTTTATTTTTGTTTTCTAATTTTCTTTTAATGAGGAGGAAATGGTGGGTCTATAAGAAGGGAGCATATCGAAAAATTCTTTAGCAATATTAGAAATATACGTAATACAAGAAAATATTGAATAACTTTGTGTTTTTAAATAAGAATTTTCGATATGATGTGAATATACATCTTAAGTGAAAAATATTCAAAATTACATAAACAGAGTCATTACTGATGTCCAATGAGCTGTAATAAAGACAATAATGGCAATTAGATATTTATGTTATTACTAATTTCTTCGGTTATGTGGTTATGTATGCAATGTTTAAAAACAAATAACCTCTGTGTATGACACAATATCTACAAACGATTTACAAAGGCGGAGCATGCCGACAGGAGACCTTTTGGTCCATAACTAGGTCGGATGCGAATAAAAAATTATTATAATAAATTATATATATATATATATATATATATATATATATATATATATATATATATGTACATATATATATATAACTACAAAGTAATGTCGTAACACATTAGTAAATTTCAACAAAACCCCACTGTGATGGATAAGAAGAAATTAAATAAATAGATTCCATATATTTCGATCACGGACTGTGATCCTCTTCAGTGGAATATCGTATTCCACTGAAGAGGATCACAGTCCGTGATCGAAATATATGGAATCTATTTATTTCATTTCTTCTTATCCAACACAGTGGGTTTTGTTTGAAATATATATAGATACATATATATATATATATATATATATATATATTATATATACATATATATATATATATACATACATATATATATACATATATAAATATTATACATACATATATATACATATACATATATATATATATATATATATATATATATATAATACATTAGAGAAATCCAGGAAATGGCGCGTGGTATCCATATTTTGCAGTAATTCACAAGGTACACGTGAAAATAATTTGCGGAAAAAACCCACTGGGAAATGAGAAACTTAGTCCGAACGTTTTCGTCTGTTTAAGACATTATCAAGGAATAAACGTTCGGACTAGGTTTCTTATTTCCCTTTTTTTTTTTTCTTTATCAAATTATTTTTACGTGTGCCTTGTGAATTACTGCAACACACACACACACACACACACACACACACACACACACACATATATATATATATATATATATATATATATATATATATATATATATACACGGTATATGCAATCATTGTATAATAGTAACATAAACATGTAATTTGAGTATTTTTACTGGCATGATTCCTACGCACTGGGAGCCTCGGCCCCCAGTGAAGTAGGGCGGTTCCAAGTAGTTTGCAATTGGGAAGATTAACGTGATTGGGTACTGGGAAAGAGGGTTGTATTATATTCGTGGATTTAGATTGAGTGTCATACGGATATATTTTTTTTTCTAAATGCTGAAGCCAATATCCTTTTTTGAATTCCTCTCTAAATTGTGTTTTTTTAGCATACGTATCTATAAAAACAATGAATAAACAAATGAATTAATAAAATGAAGTGAAAAAACATACATATACCTGTATATTGTCAGTGAAATAGAATTGAATAAAAATTATCAACAAATGAAGAAATTACTAAATAAGTGAATTAGCAAATGAACAATTTAATAAATCAATAAAAATTAATTGATATAGAAGTAAACAAATAAATGAATAAATAGATAAATAAACAACAGATAAAGAAGAATGATCAATCATCATAACCTATTACTAGGGAAAAAAAAAAGGCAGATTTAGCCGATTTCCGATAATTAATCGCCGATTAATCAGAGCAACAAGACTCCATCGCTGAATCGGGTCTTAGTTGCTGCGACTGATTCGACAGGATGTGACGTCACGGGGGCATTCATGTTGTTGTTGTTATTCTTCTTGTGCTTCTTCCTCTTTTACTTCTTCTTCTTTTTCTTCATTTTCTTCTTCGTCCTCTTCTTTTTCTTCTTCCTCTTCTTTTTCTTCTTCTTCTTTCTCTTCTTCGTCTTCTTCTTAATATTTTTCTTCGTCTTTTTACTTATTTATTTTTATCATATTTTTTTTTTGCTGATGACCGATTGAAAAGGTTGATACGCCATTCAATTCGTCAAATCATTTCCGCTTGCTGGCGGCAGTATCGTCGTCTTCGTCTTCGTCTTCAAAGATGGAAATGGAACCTTTCCTGGTATGAACAGCTTTCAACATTGCTACGTCAGTGATAAAATCAGTGAATATAAACATTAACGCACACGTCACACTTGTGTTTTTTTTCTGCATTTAAAGTTTTCTACCATTGCTATTACCATTACTATTACTATTACCAGTTACTGCGCCTTTTTATACCTGTGGTAATGGTTTGATAATTATTATTACCATTACTATAACTATTACTTCTACCATTACCATTACTATCTTCCTTAAAATCCTGCGACCTTTGATACATATAATAATATGATCATCATTATTATTACCATTACCGTTTTCATTACCATTACCGTTACCATGACTTTTTCATTAGCCTCAGTTGTTATGAATTGTACTTAACCTGAATTTTTAATATTGTGGACAATCTCGCGCTTTCCTAAGCTTCAGGAAATCTTTCTCTTTCAGTGCTGAAACTATGGATGAATATATATGAAACTAAAACACATACAGGCAAGATAAAAAAAAATTGACGCACCCAGTTTTTCATGACGCAAAATTCAATTTTTTTTGCCTGACATTTTTTCTTTTATTTATTCAAGGAAATTACCCAACAGTAAGGTAAATATTACATAGGGAAATATATCATGTACTTCACAAAAATGCCTTTATTTTTTTAGGGCGAGATGCAGGGATGACCCGTCATCCTGGAGGAGCTAAGACGGAGGGAGGGGGGTGGATGGGAGTGGAGTATGTGGGGATCGAATGGGTGGGAGTGGTTTCTATGCCTTTGTTTTTTGGCTACCTCCCTTGTAAGGGGGAAAATGCCTTTGGTATATGTATGTACTTCACAAAATAAAAACATATTGACTGTACTACAAAGATATGTAGGAGTGAAAGGAAAAGAGAGGAGGGAGAGGAGGGGAGGGAGGAAAGGGGGAGAAGAAGGGTAAGATCAGATAACTTTATGGATAGTAAGATAGTAAGGGACATGGAACTGTTTAATGTAGGCCTTACGGTCTCTTGTAATCTCCTCCAGTATTATGTCCTTAATTCCCAATCAATGAGAAGACTGTGAAGTTATCATTGAAGAAGAATCAGATGGCCTTCCCCTCCTCTCTGACCTCTCTCTCCAAAACTTTTACTCTTTCATTGCTCTTCCTGACTCGTATGTCTGTATTACCTACCGCCAGGCGATTTTATTCAACCGAATGAGGACAACTGTGTATCGCTGGAATGGTTTTGTATCCAACCAGAGGTATCGCTGGAATGACTTTGTATCCAACCAAAGGTATCGCTGGAATGACTTTGTATCCAACCAAAGGTATTGCTGGAATGCCTTTGTATTCAACCAAAGGTATCGCTGGAATGACTTTGTATTCAGCCAGGGGTATTGCTGGAATGACTTTGTATCAAACCAGAGGTATCGCTGGAATGACTAGGTATCAAGCCAGAGGTATCGTTGGAATGACTGGGTATCGAGCCAGAGGTATCACTGGAAGAGTATGTATCAAACCAGAAGTATTGCTGGTATGACTATATTCAGCCAGAGGTATCGCTGGGATGACTTTGTATCAAACCAGAGGTATCGCTGGAATGACTTATATCAAACCAAAGGTATCGCTGGAATGACTAGGTATCAAGCCAGAGGTATCGCTTGAATGGCTTTGTATCCAACCAGAAGTATCGCTAGAATGGCTTTGTATCCAACCAGAGGTCTCGCTGGAATGACTTTGTATCAAACCAAAGGTATCGCTGGAATGACTAGGTATCAAATCAAAAGTATCGCTGGAGTAACATGTATCCAACCAGAGGTATTGCTGGAATGACTTTATATTAAACCAGTGTTGTCAACCCCTTCCATGTCCAGCGTGCACACGCGCGCACGCACGCATATGGAGTGATCAGTACTCCGACATCTCCAAGTCAAGTCTCGAGAGATATTCTCCATTGTCTCTGATTCTCCCAAGGGACATTCTATTGTCCCCAATGACCCGAGGACTAGGCTTTCCAGACAACGACCAAGAACATCTACAGTCATCGTCCCCCAACCGACGCGTCATTTTTTTTTTTATATTTGTACCCAAATGTGAGTATGGCAACCCTTGTACATATGTATAAATAGTTATTCTGGCAACCCCCCAAGGCTTCTTCGGAAGTTGCATGTATGTATAAACCAATGAAGACTGGAACATTAAAGCGAAGAGTCCGCGTCGAGTTTGCTTTTCCAAGCACAAGTACTTAATTACCCAATGTAGATACAAACATACAAATTTACACTAGATGTATCGCTGGAATGCCTATGTATCAAACCAAAGGTATCGCTGGAATACTTATCCAACCAGAGGTACCACTGGAATAACTTTGTATCCAACCAGAGACTGTTCCGTGAGACTCAGTCTAGGCCTGTGACCCATCATTCGTGAACATTAACTCCAGCTATATGGTCACGTGGCACATGACACATGGCACGATGGGCACGTGGCACGCTCCCCCCTGATGTTGATCCCACCCACAGGGTTGTCTCCACAAGCGACAACTTCCCCCGGTGGAGGAAAGAGAATATGCTAGACAGCATGAATTTATGCTAGCTTGGCAAAATTAATGCTAAAATTTTTTGTTCCCAACTTATGCTAGATTGGCAAAATTAATGCTAACATTTTTTGTTCCTCTTAATACGTTCGGTTTCTGTCATATTTCTTGATTAATATAGCATAATTTTATTGGGAAATGTGCTAAATTTAGCATAATTATCCCAAATCTGGTCACCTTGCTCACGGCTGAGGCAAATCAACCAAACCTACCAAGAATTAAGAACATACGAATGGAGGAGACTGCAAAAGACCATAAGGCTTACACTAGACAGTTCCATGTCCCTTGCCACCTATCATCCCCATCCATAAAGTTATCTAACCTTTTCTTAAAACAACTACTAGTTTCAGCGTTCACTACATGGTTATTAAGTGTATTCCATTCGTTGATAACTGTTGGTAAACCAGTTCTTGCCTATTTCCTTCTTAAATCTAAATTTGTCCAATTACAATCCATTACTACGAGCCTTGCCCTGCTGTCTTAATATGATGACCTTGCCTGCATCACTCTTGTTAAAGCTCTTGACCCATTTGAATAACTCTATGAGGACCCGTGTCACCTTTACACGTGACACATAACGTCCCAAGGAGGACCTGTGTCGCTCTGACACAGTGACACAATCTCCAAGGGTGTGGGATGACAGAACATTCCGTACTTGATGGTCCGTCCAGAGTGTCCGTGTGGTTGCCATGGCAACGGGAACGCTACTGGTTGCCGAGGGGAAGGGGAGGGGGAGGGGGAGTGCGTGCCAGGGCGGTGGAAAATGAGCGAGGGAGGAAGGGGGAAGGAGGGAGGAGGTGGAGGAATGCAACAGGAAGTCCTTAGTGTATTAGAGGGACGGGAAAAGAGGGGAGAGTCCTTAGTGTGTAGGAGGGACGGGAAAAGAGGGAAGAGGGAAGAGAGGGAAGAGGATGGACGGAAAGAGGAAGGAGGAGAGGAGGGTAGGGGGAAGGAGGGAAGGGAGAGAAATAGGAGGAGGAGGGAAGGTGGGAATGAGGGAATGGGGAAGAAGGAAAGAAAGAGGAAGGAAGGGGGTAGGAGGGAAGTGGGGAGGGGGAGAAGGGCAATAGGGAAGGAGGCGATGAGGGAGGAAGATTGAGAGAGAAGAGAGGATAAGAGAGGAGGTAGGGGGAAGAGGGAGAAGAGAAGAGGTAGGGGGAAGAGGGAGATGAGAAGAGGGAGGGGGAAGAGGGAGAAGAGGGGAGGGAGGGGGAAGAGGGAGAAGAGGGGAGGGAAGGGGAAGAGGGAAGGGAAAGAGATAGAAGAGAGGAGGGAGAAGAGAGGAGGGAGAGTACAGGTGGGAGAAGAGAGGAGTGAGAAGAGAGGTGGAGAAGAGAGGAGAGAGAAGAGAGGAGTGAGAAGAGAGGTGGAGAAGAGAGCGGGCGAAGAGAGGATGATGGGAAGGAAGTGAACTTTTGAAGGGAAATTGGGGGTAATTTAAATCTCGAGGAGGCGAGCTGAAGTGAAGTGAAGTGAAGTGAGGGGAGAAGTCTGCTGAAATGAACTGAAGTAAATTAGGGTGAAGTGAGAGAAATGAAGGGGTGACGTTGGATGAAATGTAACGCGTTAGTTATGCGAAATGAAGTGAAATGGAGTGAAATGAAAAGAAGTGAAGGAGTGACGATGGATGAAATGTATAGAATTAGTTATACGAAATAAAGTGAAATGAAATGAAGTGAAATTAAAATAATGATGAATAGAAGTGAAGGGGTGAAGTTAAATTAAGTTTATCGAATTAGTTATGCGAAATAAAGTGAAATGAAATGAAATGAAGAGAAACAAAGTGAAATGAAGTTAAATCAAGGGGTGACGTTGGATGAATGTATCGAATTAGTTATGCGAAATAAAGTGAAATAAAGTGAAGTGAAGGGGAGAAGTTGGATGAATGTATCGAATTAGTTATGCGAAATAAAGTGAAATGAAGTGAAGTGAAGGGGAGAAGTTGGATGAAATGTAACGAATTAGTTACGTGAAATGAAGTGAAATTAAACGAAATAAAGTAAAGGGGTGACGTTAGATGAAATGTAACGAATTAGTTACGTGAAATAAGTGAAATGAAATGAAGTGAAATAAAAATTTAATTTGGATGAAATGTATCGAATTGGTTATGTGAAGTGAAATGAAGTGAAATAAAAATTATGATGAAGTGAAATGAAGTGGAATGAAGTTGGGTTACATGAAATGAGTTTAAATTATAACTGGTTGTGGAGTGAAATGAAATGAAGTAAAATTAAGTGAAATGAAGTGGACTGAAGTGAAATGAAGTGAAATGAAACGAAATGAAGTGAAATAGACTGAACTGAAGTGAAATTAAACGAAATGAAATGAAATTAAGTGAAATGAAATGTACCAAAGGATAAGAGGGGAATGTGAGGGAGTGTAGAAGGATTTAGAAGTTGGATTAAGGGGTAGTAGGGAACATGGAAGAACAAAGATCTGACCCTACACGGTCAATATTATTGTACAATATATATATGTATATATATATATATATATAAATATATATATATATTTTTTTTTTGGAGGGGGGGTTATAACGCCTTCACCTGTTACAGCGGGTGATAGTCCAACAAAACTAAAATAAATAAATAAATTAATCAAAATAAACAAATAAATAAAAAATAAAAAATAAAATCGTGACGCAGTGGTTAGAGTTCCTGCCTGCCACTACGGCAGTCCGAGTTCGAATCCTGCCCACGGCTGAAATAATTTCAGTATTGCTGCGTCAACTCTCGTGGGCGGGGAGCTGGGTGCGTGTGTGTGCGTGTAAGGTCACAGTATTACCCATAGATCGGTCATGCGAGCTCTGAGTTCTTATCCGAGAGGTTAATAACTGTCGATCACAAGTCCAACACGTGATCCAAGACCATGGTGAATCACACATATTGCGCAATGATCGAGTAAGGCCTGCTTAAGATAAATGTGTGAACAGTGGGAGGTGGAAGAAGAAAGTGTGAGGAAAAAATAACGTGGATATAACAGGGATAGAGCATGTTCACACATGTATATGTACACGTACACATACATATACGCACACCTGTACACGCACGCATGCACACACACATATACATATAGGGAGAGAGGAAAGGAGAGAGGGAGGGAGGGAGAAAGAGAGGAAAGAGAGAGATAGAGAGAGAGACAATAGACAAACAGATAAATATGAAAAAGCGAGAGAAAGATGAAGCTATTTTTCCTAAACTTCTTTTCAAACTCGCTCTCTCTCTCTCTCCTTTTCCTCTCTTTTTGGTAAACTTTATCTTGGATTTGCAGCGCCCCAGTGGTAGCAGACGCCTCGACTCTTGGTCGTTAGATCGTAAATTGCGAGTTTCGCTCCGCGCCCAGGGGATCCTGCAACCGGCAGGCACCGCCCATTTCCTATTTGAAAATTAACGGTCGTAACGGAAATAACGGATTTTCCCCCAAAGCCAAAAACGGGTTCTCCGTGACCTCCTGGCACCGATGATCTACTTCATATTATTTGTTCTGTCTACTGACAGAAAATTTCATTTGATTGACAGGGTAGACAGAGGTCTGCAAACGTCTTAAGTTCTCTTATGTCTCCTTCATTCTAAAGTCTTGTATATATATGTATATCCAATATCTTTTAATAAAATCGCTTGGCGAGCCTGCTCGGAATTCCGTAGAACATGTCACCATGCTAGTGATATTGATGACGTCAGCGAAGTCTTTCTCTGTGTAGATTAAGGTCATTAGTTCTTGACCTTTTTCACCCCACCCATCCCTTTTTATACATTCTCAACATCCGTGTGCTTCCTATAATTTTTTTCTCAAACCCCCCCCCCAAAAGGGTAAAAAAATAAAAATAAAATGTCGATGAAAAACCCTTTGATGTATCACAAAGTTGACGATCATAACCATCATATATTTCATCTGCCAGGACATAGTGATGGAGATTTTTTCTTGATATTTAGATTCCTGGCATTATATAGAAATGTATAACTTGTTACAGCAGGACATGGCTCCCTAAATTCTTGTCATGGGTTCCTTGGGGGACCCCCATGGCCCCCACGATGGAAGCCACTGCAGACTCCTCCTCTCTCACTATCACATCAACTGAAGCGCTTCAGGACCGAAAGAGAGACGGGACGAGGGTTCTCTTTGGTTTCAGGGCGGTGGCTGAAGACAGAGGTGGCTGGGAGGGTGGTGGCTGAGGTGGTAGAGGTGAATGTAAGGGGGGCTGTGTCACCAGTGTGTTAGAGGTTCTTAGGTGTGGCGTTAGGTTTTACACACACACACACACACACACACACACACACACACACACACACACACAAAAAAAAACCACTTTGATATAATAGCGACTGCTGTAGCGGCAGAGGTGGCTGGGGCTGTGTGTGTGGCTATGGTGGCTGCAGCGGCTGTGACCGTAGTCACATAAGTGGTCGAGTCCTTAAAGGTAACTGGAGAGGTAGATCTGGCGTCAGAGGTGGCTGGGGGCAGGGCGGGGGTGTTGTTGTAACACAGGTGGCTGTGGTGGTGGCTGTTGTAACAGAATGTGGATGGGGGTGACGGCTGAGTCACCACTATGACGAGAGAGAAAATGTGGTTCCATTCGCACAAGTGGAAGAAGTGGATTGAAGAAGTGGATTGGACAGGTGGACAGGATCGATTGATACAAAGTTGGACCTCCATACCAGAGGGAGACCTCACGGCGAGTTGGCCACGGAGGGGAGGGGAGGGGGGATATGGATGGCAGGAGGAGGAAAGGAGGAGGCGGGGGAGTTAGCGTGATGTGTGATAGAGTCATCAGTTCACTAATTCTCTCTCTCTTTCTCTTTTTCTCTCTTGTATATGGAGGGCGAGACACGTGGAGGGACACGGAGGGAAGTCCAGGACAGGAGCCTGAATAATCTATATGGAGGGAAAAGGAGGACCTGTGGAGGGATGTACTGGGAGGGAGGAAGGGGGGAAGGGAGTGAAGAGAGGGAGGGAGGAGGAGGAGAGGGATAGAGGGGGTGAGGTGGGAGTGGAGGGGGGAGGGTTAATTTCTTATGGTGATAAAAAAAAAAAAACCATCGGAACAGATGAGTGAGCGGGCAAACCCCCAAGTGGTGTGGAAATAAGGAGACGTGAAGGGGGATGGGGGAGGCGGGGAGAGGGGGGAAAGCGGGTGATTAAAGGATGGGGGAGAATGGAAAATGTGTGAGTAATATCATGTTAAGAAAAAATATGGGAGGAAGAGGAGGACGAAGAGGAAGAGGAGATGGAGGAAGAGGAAGAGAAGGAGGAGAAGGAGGAGGAGGGGGACGAGGAGGAAGAAGAGGTGGAGGAGGAAGAGGAGGGAAGAGGAGAAAGAGGGAGGGGAAGGAAGAAGAGGAAGAGGAGGAGGAGGGAAGGGACTAAAGGAGGAGTAGTAGGAGGAGGAAGAAAGAAGGAAGAAGAGGAAGAGGAGGAGGAAGGAAGGGACAAGAGGAGGAGGAGGAAGTGGTGGATAAAAAGAAAGAGGGGGATAAGGAAGAGGAGGAGTAAAAGGAAGAAGAGGCGGACGAAGAGGAGGAGGAGGAGGAGGAGGAGGAGGTGGAGGAGGTGGAGGAGGAGGACGAGGTAGAGAAGGAGAAATGGAAGAAGAAAGAGGAGGAGGAGAAGGAAGGAACAAGAGGAGTAAAAGTAAGAGGAGGACAAAGTGGAAGAGGAGTAAATGGAGAGGAGGCGGAAGAAGAGGAGAAGAGAAAAAGGAGGAGGAGAAAGAGAATGAGGAGAGGACGAGGAGGTGGAAGAAGAGAAGGAGGAAAAAGAGAAGTAGGGGAGGATGGAGAGGTGTAAGAAGAGAAGGAGGAGGAGCAAGAGAAAGAGAGGAAGACGAAGAGGTGAAAGAAGAGAAGGAGGAGGAGGAAGAGAAGGAGGGGAGGACGAAGAGGTGAAACAAGAGAGGGAGGAGGAGGAGGAGGAGGAGGAGGAGGAGGAGAAAGAGGGGAGGACGAAGAGGTGGAAGAAGAGAAGGAGGAGGAAGAGAAGGAGGGGAGGACGAAGAGGCGAAAGAAGAGGAGGAGGAGGAGGAGGAAGAGAAAGAGGGGAGGACGAAGAGGTGAAAGAAGAGAAGGAGAAGGAGGAGGAGGAGGGGAGGACGAAGAGGTGAAAGAAGATAAGGAAGAGGAGGAAGAGAAGGAGGATGAAGATAGGGAGGGGGAGGACGAAGAGGTGGAAGAAAAGAAGGAGGAGGAGAAGGAAGTGAAGAAGGGGGAAAGAGGTGAAAGAACAGAAGAACACAAAGGAACACAAAGGAAGAACAAACAACAGCAGGCCTACTGGCCCTAACGAGGCTGTTTGTGTTAACTAAACTACACTACAATTAAGGAAACAGGGTAACTAGGCGGTAGAAGATGAACTAATACTACTGCTAAAGGAGGAGGAGGAGGAGGAGGAAGAGAAGGACGGGGTAGGAAGAGAACGGGGAAGTGAGGGAGAATTTTCTATTCCTTTCTCAATTACCAGCGCTTCTATCCTCGAAGACAATTTTTTTTTTTTTTTTGGAGTGGAGATTAGTTTCCAATCACAAAAGACTGATGCTGCGTGAGTCTGGTCCGTAGGGGGGTGTCGTTTAAGTCCATAAGGTATTGGCTGCATAAAACTTTTGCAATCAATACCGACGACGACGACGAGGAGGAGGAGGAGGAAGGAAGCTAAAGGAAGGAGAAGAAGAGGAGCAGGAGGAGGAGGAGGAGGGAAGGAGGTAAAGGGGAGGAGGAAGAGAAGGAGAACGTGGAAGAAAAACACCAAGAGAAGCATGAGGAGGAAGAGAGGAAGAGAGCGGTGAAGGAAGAAGAGCAGGAAGGGAGGGAGGAGGAAGAAGAGCAGGAAGGGAGGGATGATGATGATGATGATGATGATGATGGGGAAAATACGATTAGGCGGGAAAGGTCAAGAATACATTGAAGAAACTCGGGGCGACCCTAGGGCAGTGACTTACGTATGTTTGTGTTTGTGTTTTTTTTTGTGTGTGTGTGTGTTTGTGCCTGTGTGTGAGTGAGTGAGTGAGTGCGTGTGTGTAAATGAGTGTGAAAAAGTGTGTGTGCTTGTATGTGTATGTGTACGTGTGTGTATGCGTGTGTGTGCGTGTGTGTGTGTGTGTGTGTGTGTGTGTGATTCACCTTGGTTCACCTTGGTCTTTGGATCACGTGTTGGACTCATGATCGACATCTATTTCCCTCCCGTAAGAGAGCTCAGAGCTCCTATGACCGATCTATGGGTAATGCTGTGACCTTAGACGCGCACACACACCCAACTCCCCGCCCACGTGTGTGCATGTGTGTGTGTGTGTGTGTGTGTGTGTGTGTGTGTGTGTGTCTGTGCATGTGTGTGTGTGTGTGTGTGTGTGTGTGTGTGTGTGTGTGTGTGTGTGTGTGTGTGTGTCTGTGCATGTGTGTGTGTATGCATGTGTGTGTGTGCGCGCGTTCCCCTCTTTCTCGTTGTTCTCGTCTTTTGATCTCTTTGAATCAATTTACTTGACATGTCACCGGATTGAAGAAGTTGAATGAGAACTGAGAAAACAGACTTTATAACATCTGCAAGGTGTGGCCATGTATTATGCACATGTAGTGTGTGTATATGTATATACACACACACATATATATATATATATATATATATACCAAAGGCTTTTTCCCCCTTACATGGGGGGTAGCCAAAAAGAAAAAGGCATAAAAACCACTCCCACCCATTCCATCCCCTACATACTCCACTCCCCTTCACCCTATTCCCTCCCTCACATCTTGGCACCTCCAGGATGACGGGTCATCCCTGCATCCTGTCCACTGCCCTGGGTCAGCAGTGTCGCAAGACACAGCACATCCACAGCAAGGGCGCTTCATTAATTCGGCGACCACCCCTCTCCGTCCCCTCATGCAGAAAACGATAAGACGGGGAGAAATCCCTTCGGGCTGCGTCAATTTATTTCTAATACATACTCCCTCACACACCCATCCCCCACCCCCTCATGCATCACAGCATCATCCATACACAACTCTTCTCCATTCACCCCTATTTTCTGTCCTCTCCCGTTCTTCCTCAACAGACAATCCTTTCTTTCGTAATGCCCCTTTTACCCCATCCATCCATCTCATCCAAGGATGCCCCCTCATATTCCCTCCTTCCACACCTCTTTTACTAATCTTTCTTCACTCATTCTTTCCATGTGTCCAAACCATCCCAATACTCTTTCATCAACCCTATCTCCCAACTCCCTTTCCACCCCTGTTCTCCTTCTCACCTCCTCATTTCTCACTCCATCCAGCCTAGTAACCCTTATCATATTTCTCAGGCATTTCATCTCAAACACATTCAAACCCCTTCTCTCTTAGTCTCTTATGTTCCATGTTTCTGCCCCGTACAGTGCTGTCGGCACAATCACTCCTTCATATAACCTCCTCTTAGCATCCACTCTGAAATGTCTATTTCTAATTACACTTTTTAATTCTCAAGACATTTACTCGCTTCTCTCAATCTACATTCTACCTCCTGCCACATTCACACCCAAGTATCTAAAACTATCCACTTCCTCCAGTCGCTCTCCCTTAATACTCACTTCCAGCCTGCTGCCACTCTCTCCCCTTGTACATCTCATCACCTTACTTTTGCCCACATTTATCTTCAGCTTTCTTCTTTCACACACCTTCTCAAACTCTGTCACTAACTTCCTCAATCCCTCCTCTGATCCTGCTACAAGCGCAGTGTCGTCAGCAAACAACAGCTGGCTTATTTCCCACTTTTCTCCAATCTCTTTAACCATCTCCAACCCCTGACCCACTACCCTTGCATTCACCTCTCGCACCACCCCATCCATGTATAGATTGAACAGCCAGGGCGACATAACACATCCCTGACGAAGTCCTACCTTTACCTCAAACCATTCACTCTCTCCATTTCTAATCCTAACACAAGCTCTACTACTCTCGTAAAAACTCTTGACTGCTCTTAACAGCTTTCCTCCTATACCATATATCTGCAATACCTCTCACAGTGCCTTCCTGTCTACCCTGTCGTAAGTCTTTTCCAAATCCATAAAAGCCCAAAATACATCCTTATCTTTTCCTACAGTTTTCTCACATATCTGTCTTACCAAAAAAAAATCTGATCTACACAACCCCTACCTGCCCTAAAACCACACTGTTCCTCACCAATTACTCCCTCTGTTCCTCTCCTAATCCTCTCAATCAAGACCCTCCCATAAGCCTTCACAACTACACTCAACAAGCTGATCCCTCTGAAGCTACTACACTCACACTTGTCACCATTTCCCTTGTAAAGTGGAACTATAAATGCACTCCTCCAGTCCTCCGGCACTCTACCCTCTCTTAAACAAACAATAAATAACCTCACCAGCCAGTCCACCATCACTGTACCTCCTTTTTTCAGACATTCTGCATGGCATCCATCCAACGCAGGTGCCTTACCTGCTCTTATCATCTTAACAGCTGCTTTCACTTCATCCTTCCCTATTTTTCCTCCATTTTCCTCACTCATCACTCTCATTTTCTTAGCGCTTCCCACTGCAACTACCTTTCCCTCCCTATCCTCCTTCACATTTAGCAACTCCCTAAAATACTCTGCAATTGAAGTTTATGTACTAAATCTAATTATCTTTTCGGATACTTGGGAAAGGTCGTTTTTCTGGCGTGCTTTAGAATTAAAATACTAGTTTCTTTAGCTAAATTGATAAACCCTCCTCGATGATTCGATGAATTATTAGTTGAAATATATGCTGATTCAACAATTCTTCTAGTGAATTTATCAAAACCTTTATGCAGCACTTCAGCTTCTCTCCAGTTTGGTAAATGATCGAATTTTTCCGCATGAACTACTAAAGAATTAGATGTCCTATGTGCTTTTATGTCGTTTTTATGTTCATAAATTCTTTTTCTAATCCTCTTGACGATTCGCCAAAATAAGCCATTGAGCAACTATTGCACGGGATTTTGTATACGACGCTGTTTTCGGAATTGGTTCTCTTTTCAGAAGTCTTTATTAAATCACCTATCCTCTTGTTAGTTATTTTAGCTATATTTCAACTAATAATTCATCGAATCATCGAGGAGGGTTTATCAATTTAGCTAAAGAAACTAGTATTTTAATTCTAAAGCACGCCAGAAAAACGACCTTTCCCAAGTATCCGAAAAGATAATTAGATTTAGTACATAAACTTCAATTGCAGTTCTACATACACTCTCTGAAGAAGTTCTACGCGAACGAAACGTTAGTGTTTAGGGTTCCGAGCCTTCCCCTGTGTTTATGTTCTCCATCATCCAAATAATTTGTCTAAAATACTTATCAATATATATATATATATATATATATATATATATATATATATATATATATATATGCATATCACCTTTCGACTGTTAAAGTGGTTTCCTTTACCGAATTAAATCTTCTGGCGGCGGTCAGGATCAAACTGATGATGTGGCCACAGCATTGAAAGGGTTGATGATGACTGCGAGGCAATTTTGTCATATCAACTTTATTCTGTCTGTCGTCAGGCGATTTATTCACGAAACTCAAGATCGTACTTCGATGATGACTTCGTCGGCAGTGAGGTCTTCCGAGCTGGACTGGGGCTGTCGCTGGAGGAGGAAGTGGAGGAGGACGAGGAAGACGATGACGAGGAAGAGGAGAGGAAGGAGGAAGAGGTGGAGGAGGAGGAGGAAGAGAAGGTGGAGGAGGACGAGGAAAACGATGACGAGGAAGAGGAAGGAAGGAATAAGAGGAGGAGGAAGAGAAGGAAGAGGAAGAGGAGGAAGAGGGAGAGGAGATGGAGGTAAACGAGGAAGACGATGACGAGGAAAAGGAAGGAAGATGAGGAGGAGGTAGATGAGGAAAAGGAGGAAGAGGTGGAGGAGGAGGAAGAGGAGTTGGAGGTGGACGAGGAAGACGATGACGAGGAAGAGGAAGGAAGGTACATGAGGAGGAGGAACAGGAGGAGGAAGATGTGGAGGAGGAGGAGTAGGATGTGGAGGAGGAGGAGGTGGAGGAGGACGAGGAAGACGATAACGATGAAGACGATGACAAAGAAGAAGAAGAAAGGAACAAGAGGAGGAGGAAGTGGACAAAGAGGAAAAGGAGGAAGAGGAGGAGGAGGTGGTGGTGAAGTAGGAAGTGGTGGAGTAGGAGGAGGAAAAGAAGGTGAAAGATAATTAGGAGGAGGAGGAGGAGGAGGAAGGAATAAAAGGACATGGAGGAAGAGGATGATGATGATGAAGAGGTGGAGGAAGAAAGGAACAAAAGGAGGTGGAAGAAGAGGAGAGGGTGGAGGTGGAGGAAAAGGAGGAGGAGGAGGAGGGCGGATGTTTGAGGGGTACTATGTTAACAGCCCCGCTTCCTCCGAAGGGGTACTGGGCACTCCTTCAGGGGAACCCGTCCTCCTTCACTTTCCTCCATCAATTTGTCTCCCCTTACCTCCGGCACTTCCTCCCCGAGGTGTCCGTCACCATTATTCCGTTTTTCTCGTCCACCATTTTGTTGGCACCCCTTCACCCCTCTTCGGTCCTCATGTCACCCTATCTTCTCACCCTAAGCCAATTCACCCTTTCTAAGTTCACCCTTTTCCCTAGTCACAGTGCCCCATCCTTCCCCTTCCTTTCAACCCAGTTACCCTCCAGTTGTCACTCCTTCAATTCCCCTCTACTTTCTTCCCTCCAGTGACCAACTCTCAAGCCTAACCTCAATTCCGCTATCAATTCTTCCATTCCCAACCCCTGGACTGATCAATTCATCTATTTGAAAACCAAATTTATTTTCCCTTTTTTTCCCTTTCCCCTCTTCTCTCCCCTCAACTTGCTGCCACTCCTTCCCTCTCCTCCCTTCTTTCCCCCCAACCTTTCCTCCTCCTCCACTCTGTTACTCCTCCCTTCTCTTTCCCATCCTCTTCCACTTCTTCCCTCCCTTCAGTCTGCCACCATTCCATATGTAAAACACCCCTTCCTCCACAAGAACCCCTCCATCTTATCACCACTCCACTTTTCATCTCCTCCCCATTTCCTTCTCCACTCCCTCCAACCATTTCAGAACCCCTCTATGTCACATCCCCCTCACCCTCCACCCTTCTCCGGGGACATTTTGATGTAGTACCTTTGAATGAACGTTACTGGTACCGGTGTCGGCATGCATACGATTCCTCGAAATTTGGATTTCTTTTCAAAACTTGGAATTGTTTTCGAAATGTATATTCCTTCTCGAAATATTTCGTTCTTCTCAAAATTTAGAACTCTTCTCGAAATTTAGTTCTTTTCGAAAATTTTAGTTCTTATCAAAGTTTTGAGTTCTTCTGAAATCTGGAGTTCTCGAAATATTTAGTTCTCGAAATTTAGAATACTTCAGGAAATTTGAAGTTCTCGAAATTTGGAAACGCGAGCCAAATGAGAGCCAAGAAAAACTGCAATCTCCTAGAGGCGGAGGCGCCCTACCTGAAGGTGTCCTCAGGCCTTGGGCAGATGTAAGTGGCACTGAACGAGAGACAAGTGCCCACAAGCGTGCCAGGAAAAAAAACTATGTGAGAACAAAGCTTGATAAAAAAAAATATATATATATATATATACATACACATACATATATATGTATATATATATATATATATGAGGATATATATATTAATACATAAAAATATATATATATATATATATATATATATATATATTTTTTATCTTTTTCTTTGTACATCATGCTGCACCAATGTTGGGTTCATATCCTACGTCCGCTTTGGACAAATTCCAACACGCGCAAATTCCCCGCAGTCTATCTGAAGGCTTCCTGTAGTTATTCTCAATTTTTTTTTAAATTCAGTCTGAAGAGCGACACGCTGTCCCAATAAAGACTTTGTCCTAACAGGGTGATTTTTCCGACAGGACTCTTGACGCCAGTGACCTGAGATGATAATGATGATGGTGGGCTTAACATGTTCAATACGGTAACACAGTGGTGGACTCTATCAACTGGGTTCCGACTCAGAAAACAAGAGATTTTATTTAGCTGAGGATGGTGGACCCTGGACTGGATGGGGGTCTCAATCGGTCGAGACCCCTTCAGGGCATAGTCAGTCTCCCTGAACTTCATAAAATTCATATACCCTCAAACTAAATATATATACTTTATATATACACTTTATATATACTCTTTAAAGAGTGTAATGAGAAATAGACATTTGGGAATGGATGCGAAGAGGAGACTGTATGAAGGAGTGATTGTGCCAACAGCACTGTATGGGGCAGAAACGTGGAACATAAGAGAAGAAGAGAGAAGGAGTTTGAATGTGTTTGAGATGAGGTGTCTGAGAAGTATGGTGGGGGTTACTAGGCTAGATAGAGTGAGAAATGAGGAGGTGAGGAGGAGAACAGGGGTGAAAAAGGATTTGGGAGAGAGGGTTGATGAAAGAATATTAGGATGGTTTGGACACATGGAAAGAATGAGTGAAGAAAGACTAGTAAAGGAGGTATGGAAGGCAGATGTGGAGGGAGTGAACATGAGGGGACGTCCTAGGATGAGGTGGATGGATGGGGTGAAGGGGGCTTTGGGGAAGAGGGGAATGTCTGTTGAGGAAGGAAGGGAGAGGACGGAAGACAGAGGTGAGTGGAGAATGGTTGTATATGGATGATGTTGTGACTGCATGAGGAGGAATGGGCGGGGGGGTGGGGGGGGGTAGTATGTGTGAGTAAATTTTGACGCAGCCCGAAGGGATTTCTCCCCGTCCTCTCCTTATATGCAAAGGGGGACGGAGAGGGGGGGTCGCCGATTAAATGAAGCGGCCTTGCTGTGGATGTACTGTGTCTTGCGACACTGCTTCTGACCCAGGGCGGTGGGTAGGGTTCAGGGATGACCCGTCATCCAGGAGGTGCTCAGATGAGAGGAAGGGTGGGAGGGGTGTGGAGTGTATTTAGGGATGAAATGGGTGGGAGTGTTTTTATGCCTTTCCCTTTGTGGCTACCTCCCTTGGAAGGGGGAAAAAGCCTTGGTATATGTATGTATGTATGTATATATATATATATATATATATAATATTAAAAATAAATAAAATTAATAAATAATAATAATAATAAGTAAATAATAAATAAATGAATCATTAAATTTATAAGCAAATACCTCACCCAAAGGTGTGGGTTACCTCCTTCCTCGTCTCCTGACGAAATTCTTTACCCTCTCGTGGGGCTCTTCTCGCATAACGCCTCTTGAGGCGACACCTACGAGCTCCTCAGTCTTCAAGCACTCTTTCTCACGCCACACTTCTAAACATCTTTAAATATTTCGTTCTGTCTAACGCCAGCCAATTTTATTCACCCCTTCACTCCTTTAAAGGACTTAAGGCCATCTTGACAAACCCGATACTTTTATGAGTTTATCCTGGCTAACGCCTGACGGGTTAAGGCGAGGTGACGGCGGTTCGAGCCTTACCACCGGCGAGTTGGACCAAGGGCATTGTTCATTAAATTCCACGCCACGAAATCCTCTGTACGGGACACCATCCTAGCCTACTGATCGGAGGAGTTTCGTGAAGTTAAACCGCATCGACACCAGACAATTACGTTTAACTCTACGAGCTCCCTACCCCTTAACTGGGGTCACTGGGACCCTTCCCAAGTGGCAGTTTCCCCTAAGTGACACTATCCATCGAATGTCACCTTTTACTCCCATCAAGCGGAAATCGAGTTAAAAGCCGGGGACACGCCATGACTCGGTGGTAGCATGTTTGTCTGGTAACCATATTGGGGATTTCGGGCGTGTGTTCGAACCCTGGCAGAGGTCAGGAAGGTCATCCACTTTGAGTAATGGCTCCCCACAACCGCCGCTCACCTCGGAAACCTTCCAAGGTGACCTCAATTTCTTTCGGGTATCGTCACTGGAATAGTGGCATGCCGTGGGTAATTCGTCTCTCCTGCGTTCATGTATGATTAAATACCTGCGAGGTGAAGGTCCAAATGGGTACCGTCCCAGCAAGACCAAACAACTAAACCCACACACATAAAAAAAAAAAAAAAAAAAAAAAAAAAAAAGTGATTGTTCCGGTGCCACCTGTGAAGGAAGGGTGCCAAGGTAGTTGAAAGTTCAGCTTTAATGGCCCATTGCCTGACCCGTCCATTCCCCTGAGGGTCACTGCGGCCAAAATAGGAAGTTAACGAATGGATTAGACTTGGTAACCATGTACTGAGCGCCGAAACTATTGGTCGTTTTAAGAGAAGTTTAGATAACTTTACGGATAGGGATAATAGGTGGTGATGGACATAGAACTGTCTAGTGTAGGCCTTATGGTCCCTTGCAGTCTCCTTCATTCATCTTTTCTTAAATAAATGAACCTTGGATGCAAATGTAAACATATCCTTTTGGGCTTTTGCACTCGGGTAAAATCTACTATTTTCTTTACTGCAAGGTGATGAAGAGGAGGGAGGAGGAAGAAGAGAAGAGTAAAAGGAGAAGGAAGAAGAAGAGGAGGATCAGCAAAAGGAGGAAGAGAAGGATGAGGAGAAAGAGGAGGAAGAATGTAAGAGAAAGAGGAGGAAAAGAAGAGAATGAGGAGGAGGAAAAGGAGGAAAAGGAGAAAAAGGAGACAGAAGAGAAGAGGAAAAGGAGAAAGAAAAGAGGAAAGAAGATAAGAGGAAAAGGAGGAAGATGAGGAAGAGGAGGAAAATGAGAAAGAGGAGGAAGAAGAGAAAAGTAAAAGGATAAGGAAGAGAGGGAAGAGAAGAGGAGAAAGAGGAGAAGGGAAGAGGAAAATGAATAGGAAGAAGAAGAGGAATAGGAGGAAGAAGAGAAGAAGAAAAAGAAAAATAAGATAAGGAAGAGGAGGAAGAGGAAGAAGAATCGAAAGATCAGGAAGAGGAAGATAAAATTAAGAAACCTCATATACATTATATACATACATTGAGAAAATTTGAAAAAAAAAATTAAAAATAAATAAAAATTGGAAAAGGAAGACGCCGATATAGTTTCGTTCTAAGCTTCTTCCGAAGGAGCTTAGAGCGAAACCGGTCAGGAATGAACTCGAAAATAGACCCGTGTCTTCTTTTTCCACCTTGTTTCAAGATGATGATTTTTCCCCCCCAAATGTACTTTTCTACCAACTAGTGGTTTAATCCAACTGTAGGGGTTATCACATTGGTCTATTTTCCTTCGGCTGTTGGGGCAGATCTGCAACCCGTAGCTTTTGGGAAGGAATCGGATGTGTTGGAGGTGGGCGGTACCGCCGATTTATCGGAGGTTGGAGGCAAAATTGCCCAGTGTGATAACCTCTTTAAGGTCTATATACTTCGAAAAACACATTCCCAATTAGGTTTGTGTTGGAATGGGTTGTTAACATAACCTAGATCAGATAGGTCTATGGATGGGGATAATAGGTGGTAATAGACATGGAACTACCTAGTGTAGGCCTCATGGTCTCTTGCAATCTCTTCAATTCCTATATCTTTATGTTTTCAAAACAAGTATAATTAATTTAACCATTAACTGAAGCAACCGAATTAACTTCTGTCAAGTTAGTTATGTATCATTTGGAATTGCTTAGATGTTGACACTGATATCTGAAACTGGTCCACGGCACCTCTAACGTCCTCCACTGCCTTAAACTGACCGGGGGCCGAACCCATGACTGCCACATTGAAGCCAGTGACACTAACAGCAGAATCTATTACATACAGTCATTGTGTGAGAGTAGATTGAGGCTTGGGCGTAATAAAGGTAAGGAGGAAAGGGAGGAGGAAGAGAAGAGGAAGAAGAAAGGGAAGAGGAGGAAAGGATGAAGGAAGAGGAGAAGGAGGAGGAGGAGGAAAAGAAAAGGGAATATAAGAAAAGATGAGTATTAGTAGGAAGAGGAAGACGAGGAGGAAGGGAAGAAGGGAATACGAGGAGGAAGAGAAAGAAGAGGAGAAAGAAAATGGGAAGAAGTGGGGAAGAGGAAGAAAAAGAGAAGAGGAAAAGGAGAAGTAAGAGAAGAAAGAGGAAGAAGAATAGGTAGAGGAAGAAGAGAAGGAAGATGAGGAAGAGGAAGAGGATGAGGAGGAAGGGGAAGGAAAAAAGGAGGAAGAGGCGGAAGAAGACAAGGTGGAGGGAGATGAGGAATAGAGGAAGAAGAGGAAGAAAAGGAGTAGGAGGAGGAGGAAAAGGAGGAGGAAAAGGAGGAGGAAGAGGAGGAAAAGGAGGAGAAAGAGGAGGAAGAGTAGGTATCATTGTTCGTCCATAGCATCTTTGACCTCCACTTGTGTCTTCTTCTCAGCTCCTTCCAAGGCGAAGTCTGTGTGAGCCGAGCAAGAGAGCCAAGGAGAGCCATTAGGTCAAGGATCCCGCCCCCTCCCACGGGGGTATCCCGCCCCCTCCCATGGGGTGATCCCGCCCTCTCCCACGGGGAACCCCCCACCCCCGGGACATCAAGTATTCATGGACCCCACGTGATCGTCAGATACAGACGTCAAAGGTGTTTTGTTTCAGGTTTGGAGATAATAAGGCTCATTCATATGGTAACACTACCAGTTGATGGGTTGATGTTGCCATATGTAAGTCGTAATTTTCTTTGAGACAATGGCGTGCAGTAGAGAAGGGAATGAACTGACCAATGGGATCACGGAAGAAGTTGAATATATATATATATATATATATATATATATATATATATATATATATGTATATATATATATATATATATATATATATATATATATATATATATATATACACCAAAGACAGATGAATAAGATAGATAACAAGTAAATGATAAATAAATAAATGAATAAATAAATAAATAAAATGATACAAAAGTACTGATAAAGATGAAGGAAGGGAGGGCGGGGTGAATGCCATAATACATTTATTATGACAAATATTCGGTATTCAGTATATACTGACATATAATGACACTCATATACGCTACGTATAATAAAATAAACTATAGGTATTCATTATATAGTGATATATTATGTAACACTATCATAACATAATATACTCTAATATAATAGATATTCAGTATTCAATATGTAGTGATATATGACACAATATCATAATATACTATTATAGTGAATATAATACAATATAGTAAAACATGATATAATACAGTGTGTCCAAGAATTATCTGTGGCTTCTCATCCTTCAATGGAATTTATAGCATATGGAAAATAATAAAAACAAACAAATAGATAAATAGAAAAGAAGCCAATAAACAAATAACTGCATTTTTTATTTTTTATTATCATAGAGAATTAAATATTTTTTTTCAACATATTAGAAACATTGTACACTGCACATTTAGCATCTCCTTCATTGGTTTTATTTCTCAAAATATAGCCTGTAGTTCAAATGTTACTAGACAGAAGCTGCACAAATAATTTGCGGACACCCTGTATCAAGTAAGAGTGCACTAGTGGCGTATTGGGAAGCGTGTTGCTCTCACATTCGCTAAGCTGTGGGTTCGAATCCCGCACTCCTCTCCGACTGTGACCTGCCCCAAGAGTCACTAAAGCGCACATGGAAAAAGTGACGGCTTCGGCCGCAGCTACTCAGCGTCTCCTGGCGTAGGTTCCTCACCTTCTATATAAAGTCATATACTTTATAATAATCTATGAATAAAGGGAGACGCGTTTTATCCAGGTCGTCGTGGCTCCCATCTCGTCTCTTTAATTTCAATTTTTGTTCAACTCGAGTTCGGCGAATCCCGGAGCTCGTCTCCAACTCGTCTCGTCTCGGTCGCCTCAAGTCTGTGTGTTCCGCTCTCCTTTTAGTGCTTGTCTTCGTCGACAAAGCGAGTCTGTTGACCTCTTCTTCCTCGTCCTCTTTCGCCTCCTTTATCGCTCCGCCAACCGTGTAGTCAATGAGTGGAAATACCCGACTTCAGTAAAGCTCAGTTCAAAGGACTACGTCAGGAGCTTCAGCTTACAGATTGAAAGGCAAAATTAAGCGAAAGACCTGTAGATCAGATGTGGGAAATATTTCAAAATACGCTTACTAAGATGATTCATACTTACATTCCATTTAAGGACAGACGTCCCTAAATCAGGCTTGCCCAAAATGGCTCGACAAAGAAAGTGAAAAAAGTATTGCTAAAAAAGACAGGGTTATAAGAAATACAAGTGTTCGGGCGCATCTAATGACTATCAGTTATGTATTCATACAGAGAGATTGACAATAAAAAAAAAAAAAAACGAAAACGACAATATGAAATGAACATCACTGACAAATCCAAAGAGACTCCCAAAGAATTCTATAGTTACACTACAGATAAAAAGGTTATTAGGAATCACATTGGTCCACTAATATCTGCTGACGATCAACTTGAATATTTAAATGAAGGAATGTGTGATATTTTAAACAATTATTTTAGCTCAGTATTCGTAAACGAAACACCTCAAAGTGAACTCCAAACTGAAACCTGTGAAAAGTCTAGGGTGAACTTACTATGGTAAATATACATACATACATATACCAAGGCTTTTTCCCCCTTACCAGGGAGGTAGCCAAAAAGGGAAAGGCATAAAATCATTTCCACCCATTCCATCCCTGAATACACTCCACACCCCTCCACCCTCCCTCTTATCTGAGCACCTCCTGGATGACGGGTCATCCCTGCACCTTGTCCACTGCCCTGGGTTAGAAGCAGTGTCGCAAGACACTGCACATCCACAGCAAGGCCGCTTCAATTTAAATATAACAAAAGAAAAGGTGTATAGAGAAACTCGAAGTTAATAAAACACCAGGGCCTGACGGTTGGCATCCAAGAATCTTATGGAAATGAAAAATGAGATTGTTGTTCCATTAGAAATGATTTTCAAGAAATCCATCATATCCGATGTCCCAAGAGAATGGAAGCTAACTAACGTTAATCCCATATTCAAAAAAAGTGACAAAAAGAAACCAAATAACTACAGGCCTATAAGTTTGACTTCTATCGTAGGAAAAATGATGGAAACTATCATCAGAGATGCTATCGAACATCATTTAGAAAGTATCTTTGATAAATGATAGCCAGGATATTTTCAGACGGAAACGTTTTTGCGTGACTTACTCGAATCTACAACACATTCGTCTCGAATTATGACAAAAGAAACAATATAGATTGAATATATCTAAACTTTGCAAAAGCTTTTGATACCGTCCCACACGAAAGACTACTTACTAAATTAGCTTTACACGGAATAAGTGGTAGCCTATTAAGTTGGACTAGTATTGGTTGAATGATCGAAAACAAAGAGTTGTCTTAAATGGAAAAGCTTCTACATGGAAAAACGTTACGAGTGGAGTTCCTCAGGGTTCCGTTCTTGGGCCACTTCTATTTATAGACCACGGACTAAAATCTATTGTTTCCAAATTTGCTGATGATACAGAACTGTGCGGAATGGCAAATTATCACTTAAACCAATTAGATATTTAAGAAGATTTAGGTAAATTACAGCAATTGTCTGAAAAGTGGCAAATGAAATTTAACACAAGTAAATGCAAGGTAATGCACATAGGTAAAAATAACAGTAAGTGCGATTACAAGTTATTTGGAAATTCGTTAACAAAAGTGGATAGTGAAAAAGATCTCGGCGTAATTATCAGCAACGATTTCAACTCATCCAAGCAGTGTATTTCAGCCTCTAAGAAAGCAAATAAAATTCTAGGACTGATTGCGCGATCTTTTAACTTCAAAAGTCCATCACTCATTAACAGGCTATATAAACCGTTAGTTCGTCCACTTTTGGAATATGCTGTTTCCGTATGGTCACCGAATCTCATTAAAGACATTGACAGATTGGAAAAAGTACAACGGCGAGCCACAAAACTGATTCCAAATATCAAAAATAAATCATACGAAAATCGACTAAAAAAGCGTAGACTCAGAGGTGACTTGATACAGGTCTTTCAGATTCTAAAGGGAATTGACATCAAAAGTGACAAAATTTTCACACTGAATGAAAATCAGACAAGAAACAATGGTCTCAAACTGTCCGGAAATAGATCTAATTTGGAAATGGGTAGAAACAACTTCGCCAACCGTGTAGTTAATAAATAGAATAAACTTCCTACACAGGCAGTGTAATGTAGTTCAGTTCAAAGCTTTAAGAATGATTTAGACAAGCACCTAAGCAAGATGCTGTAATGACTGCAATTTAATTTTTATTATTTATATGTTTTGTTATCATTTGTCTGTTTATTATTGTTTGATTCTCATTTATTACTAGTTATGTGTCAATTTATTATTATTCACTATTTACCTATTTGTTTATTAACTATACCTATGCATTTATTTATTTATTTTATTATTACTTTCATAATTGTATTTTTATTTATTCATTTATTCATTCATTTATTATCATATATTTTTTCGCATCCGACCTAGATATGGACCAAAAGGTCTCCTGTCGGCATGCTTCGTCTTTGTAATCCTTTGTAACTTCCTGCAGAGCCAGTGCAATGTAACACTGTGCGAAGATTTAAGATTCCTATAAATAAGCACCTACGAAATAATTCTTTAAAGTCTCATTGGTTTGGTCAACTTGTTTATTCACTCCTTCGTTTAACAATCTATTCTTAGCACCCGACCTAGTTATGGACAAAAAGGTCTCCTGTCGGTATGCTTTTCCTTTGTAATCCTTTGTAATACGGTCGTGTAATACAGTAATAATAGGATTATTCAACAGCATCAGAACCAGGAGCGACTGTAATTACGGTAATAATGCAACTAATGAAATTAATTCGGTCTAATGTTGCGAACTCCCCTTATCAGGAGGCTAGGACGGTGCCCCTTACAGAGGACTTTGTACAGTGGAATTTAATAAATCATGCCCTTGGTCCAAACTCGCTTGTGGCAGGGTTCGAGCCACCGTCACCTCGACCTCCGCCGCAAGTAGTGATGGTCTAACCGTCTCGGCCAGCGAGTAATGAGAGTAATGAGAGTAAATATGATACCGAGACCCCCTAATACGTTTTAAGAGTAGAGAAGATACAGAACTGCAAGAAGGAAACCACTTCAAATCGACTCATGGATTGAAAAAAAAAGCTCCTCATAATCTTTAATAAAGAAACACACACTAAACACAGACATGACAGAATTGAATAGACACAAAAAAAATGTATATGCTTTTCTTTTATGCTTAATGTTATTCAAATTTACCTAATATGTTATATTTACCTAGAATTATGTTTCAGATTACATACAAGATTAATCAAGCATGCCACGAAGCAAAGGAGCAGTAGACCTATCTGAATTTCAGCGAGGCCGTACTGTGGATCAACATGAAGGTGGACTTACTCAACGCAAAATATCTGAAAATCTGTCAATACCCCTTTCTACTATTAATAGAGTGATCGTACAATTCACCAAAGAGGGCAAGAAGGGCACAAAACCTCATTCAGGTCGTCCCGGGCCCTCAGAAAGAACCTTGCATCTTGTCAAAAGAAATGTCGAAGAGGATCTACGTTGCAAGGCCTCTGACAAAATAGCAGCACAAGCTGATGTCAGTCCCAGAACAGCTGTCAGGTATCCCCACAAGCTGGATTACTATGGCAGAGCTGCAAGAAGGAAACTACTCTTTCGTCCAGCCAATATCAAGCGCAGAAAGTATTGGGCTGTTGAGATGGTGGAGAGACCTGTGGCCTTTTGGAGCACTGTCATTTTCTCTGATGAGTCACGATTCGCATTATTTTCTGACAGTGGAAGAGTGTGGGTCTAGAGACTGTAGTTAAAAGTTTGACCTGAAAAGACTGCAGCCAACAGTGAAACATAGGGCACTTCAATAAAGGTTGTGGGGTGCAATTTGGAGTGATGGTCGATCAGAGCTTGTGGAGTGTCAAGGAAACATCAATCCAAGCAAATATGTTTCTATATTAAAGGAAGGACTTATTCCAATATTCTCCAGTGGTAGAATGAGTAAAAATGTCTTCCTATTTATGGAAGATGGAGCTCCTTGTCACACTGCTCAAGCAACACAAAATTGGTTAAGCCAAAATGGGATCAGGAAACTTGCATGGCCAAGTCAGTTCCCGGATATGAATCCTACTGAACACCTCTGGGGCATATTAGACCGACAACTTCGGAAAAAGAACAGGAAGCCATCTTCAAAGCCCGAAGTCTTAGGATTACTACGGGAAACATGGCAAGAAATCCCTCTAGATGATATTCATGAACTAATCACTAGTATGCCTAGAAGGGTCCTTGCATTGAAAAAAGCAAAGATGTCAACCAAGTATTAGTTATTCACATTATGACAATTTATAAGCACTTTAATTGCATCAATTACTTGTCTAATAAATTAAACTATTTCTCTTGGTGTATATTCAATTCTGTCACACACACACACACACACACACACACACACACACACACACACACACACACACACACACACACATATATATATATATATATATATATATATATATATATATATATATATATATATATATTTGTGAATCTAGGAAAATACCAGTGGCCCATACAAAGACAACGGGGACCGACCGCGCAGTGGTACCGTTCGCAACCGTTAATGCAGCGGTCCGAGTTCGAGTCCCGTCCAGGGTTGAAATAATCTCAGCATCGCTGCAATGTGAGCCGGCACTTCAACTCTTGTGGGTAAGGAGTTTTGTGTGTGTGTGTGTGTGTGTGTGTGTGTGTGTGTGTGTGTGTGTGTGTGTGTGTGTGTGTGTGTGGTCACATAATTACCCACAAATCGGGCTCTGAGCTCTCATCCGGGAGAGTAATAGCTGTCGATCACGCCAACACGTGATACAAGACCGTGGACCACAAATAGTGAATCATAATATCATGCGCTCCTTTTCTTGGGAAAATTTTACTTTATTGAACTTATATCTTAGACTTATGGGTACAATTTTTCCCATTCTTTTTATTTTCTCTGATCAGTTTCCAAAAAACTGACTTAAAAAAAAAAAAAAAAAAAAAAAAAAAAAAACCGCAAAGGGAAGTGAGAAACCCCTGGTAGGGCTTGCCCATTTTTTTTTTTAGGCCGATGTTAGGTCGCCTCCCCGCCTGGCCAGATCTGTCGGGAACCAATGCAGCAAGCCCGCAGAGCGGGTTCCGGGAATCGAACTCACGACCACCTGGATATGAGTTTGATACGGTATCCACTAACCTGTTGCGCGGCCTCGACTTTAATAATATAATTCATAAAACAAATAATACGATAATTTTTTCCTGTTGTCGTAAGTCTTTTCATGAACAATGTATTTTGATATACGAAGATGTAAAAAGACAAATGATATACAAGCTAACTTGCTAACAAAGAACCGAAGTAAAAAGGAAATGGACGAAGAATACGGAGAACACAAACAAACGAAAGGAAGAGATAAATAAGCATTGGAGGAAATTACAAGGGAAAATGTACAAATAGAAGAAAGAAATGATGGAAAAGGAGAGCAAAAAGAAGAAGAAGAAAAAAACGAGCGTCAAAGAAAATGGGGAAGGGATAGTTGATGAAGATGTAGGGAGAATATCGGAATAGAAAACGGAGACAGACTAACGAAATAGAAAATGGGAATGACCAGGTGGGGGTAGGGGGCGGTGGGACTCCCCGGGGGGACGGGGGATAGGGGGATGGGGGGTAGGGTAGGTATTGAAGACTCGAAGATTGCACTTATTCTTCTGCCATACTCGACCCAAATCTTTCTACTTCTTGTCCGAGACTGTTTCTACCTTGCCACAGCCTCCTAATGAGACTTAAACCTGTAAGGAGGCTACGACACGAGGCGCTGAGTAGTAGCTGCGGCCGAAGCCGTCATCTTTGCCCTATGCGCTTGGTCTGTTGGGCCAGGTGACAGTCAATGCAGGTAATCAGAAAAGAGTGCGGGATTCGAACCCATGATTAAGCGGATGCAAGACCAGCACGCTTCCGTTTACGCCACCTGTCATATATTATTTATTTTTGGAATAGACAGCGTGTGTCTTAGTGTGTATGTATATCTGAATGGGACAACGTACATGTACCTACACACACATGTACACACACACACACACACACACACATACACACACACACGGACATGGATTGAGCAGAGGTGCTTACACCAAGAGACGCTTAGCCGGAAAAAAGTTAGTGAGTTTTTATTCTGGTTTAAGCACCACACGATTTGATTCAGCTGAGGAGATAAAA
>NC_134784.1:54843201-54848201 GCF_046742065.1 Oratosquilla oratoria | reverse complement strand
GGAAGAGGTAGAGGAGGAGGAGAAGGAAGAGGAAGAAGAGGAGAAGGAAGAGGAGGAAGGGTGGGAGGAGGAAGAGAAGGAAGAAGAGGAAGAGGAGGAGGGAGATGAGAAAGAGAAGTAGGAAGAGGAGGAGGGGGAGGAGAAGAAGAAAGATGAAAACGTCTGGAATCCGAGCCGCAAATTGAAACCGAGACAAGGGCGAAGAAGCGGGGATTGGGGAAAGAACTGGAAGGCAAATGGTATGAAGACTCCAGACGATCTCTGGAAGGACGTGGAAGCCACAGACTGGAGTAGGAAGAGGAACGAAGAAGCCAATCTTAAAAAAAAAAAAAAAAAAAAAAAAAAAAAAATAAAAAAAAAAAAAAAAAAAAAAAAAAAAAAAAAAATCAAGAGTTCAGGGTGTCACAGGTCAACGAATATTCATTTGAATACATTATTGGGTCTTCATGACAACTTCAAGATTAGAAACTGGTCTTTAATGTAAAAGAATTTTTTTTAAATAAATACAACTAATTAATTGGTTTTCACTTTAGAAATCACTGATCTTTCATCATGAGCAACTACTTGATTTACATATTCATTTAGGTATTCCCTAAAATGTGAAGGAGGATAGGGAGGGAAAGATAGCTGCTAAATGTGAAGGAGGATAGGGAGGGAAAGATAGCTGCAGTGGGAAATGCTAAGAAAATGACCGTGATGAGTGAGGAAAATGGAGAAATAAGGAAGGATGAAGTGAAGGCAGTTGTTAAGATGATGAAAGCAGGTAAGGCACCTGGTCTGGATGGATGCCATGCAGAATGTCTAAAAAAAGGAGGTACAGTGATGGTGGACTGGCTGGTGAGGTTATTTTATGTTTGCTGGAGAGAGGGTAGAGTGCCGGAGGACTGGAGGAGTGCCTGTATAGTTCCACTTTAAAAGGGAAAAGGGGACAAGTGTGAATGTAGTAGTTTCAGAGGGATTAGCTTGTTAAGTGTAGTTGGGAAGGCTTATGGGAGGATCTTGATTGGGAGGATTAGGAGAGGAACAGAGGGAGTAATTGGTGAGGAACAGTGTGGATTTAGGACGGGTAGAGGTTGTGTAGATCAGATCTTTGTGGTAAGACAGATATGTGAGAAAGCTATGGGAAAGGGGAAGGATGTTTTTTGGGCTTTTATGGATCTGGAAAAGGCTTACGACAGGGTAGACAGAAAGGCACTGTGAGAGGTTTTGCGGATATACGGGATAGGAGGAAAGCTTTTATGTGCTGTCAAGAGTTTTTATGAGAGTAGTAGAGCTTATGTCAGGATTAGAAATGGAGAGAGTGAGTGGTTCGAGGTAAAGGTGGGACTTCGTCAAGGATGCGTTATGTCGCCCTGGCTTTTCAACTTATACATGGATGGGGTAGTGCGAGAGGTAAATGCAAGGGTAGTGGGTCAGGGATTGGAGATGGTTAAAGAAAATGGAGAAAAGTGGGAGGTGAGCCAGCTGTTGTTTGTGGACGACACTGCGCTTGTGGCAGGATCGGAGGAGGGATTGAGGAGGTTGGTGACAGAGTTTGGGAGAGTGTGTGATACAAGAAAGCTGAAGATAAATGTGGGTAAAAGTAAGGTGATGAGATGTACAAGGGGTGAAAGTGGCAGTAGACTGGAAGTGAGCATTAAGGGAGAGCGACTGGAGAAAGTGGATAGTTTTAGATACTTGGGTGCAAATGTGGCAGGAAAAGGTGGAGTGAAGGTGGAGGTAGAATGTAGATTGAGAGAAGCGAGTAAATGCCTTGGTGGATTAAAAAGTGTAATGAGGAATAGACATTTGGGAATGGATGCTAAGAGGAGACTGTATGAAGGAGTGATTGTACCAACAGCACTGTATGGGGCAGAAACATGGAACATAAGAGAGGAAGAGAGAAGGAGTTTGAATGTGTTTGAGATGAGGTGTCTGAGAAGTATGATGGGGGTTACTAGGCTAGATAGAGTGAGAAATGAGGAGGTGAGGAGGAGAACGGGGGTGGAAAGGGAGTTAGGAGATAGGGTTGATGAAAGAGTATTGGGATGGTTTGGACACATGGAAAGAATGAGTGAAGAAAGACTAGTAAAAGAGGTAGGGAAGGCAGATGTGGAGGGAGTGAACATGAAGGGACGTCCTAGGATGAGGTGGATGGATGGGGTGAAGGGGACTTTGGGGAAGAGGGGAATGTCTGTTGAGGAAGGAAGGGAGAGGACAGAAGACAGGGGTGAATGGAGAATGGTTGTGTATGGATGATGTTGTGATGCATGAGGTGGAATGGGCGGGGAGATGGGGGGTGAGGTAGTATGTGTGAGCAAAATTTGACGCAGCCCGAAGGGATTTCTCTCCGTCTTCTCCTTTTATGCATGGGGGGACGGAGAGGGGGGTCGCCGATTTAATGAAGCGGCCTTGCTGTGGATGTGCTGTGTCTTGCGACACTGCTTCTGACCCAGGGCAGTGGACAAGGTGCAGGGATGACCCGTCATCCAGGAGGTGCTAAGATAAGAAGGAGGGTGGAGGGGTGTGGAGAGTGTTCAGGGATGGAATGGGTGGGAATGATTTTATGCCTTTTCCTTTTTGGCTACCTCCCTTGTAAGGGGAAAATAGCCTTGGTATATGTATTTAGGTATTGCCTATATACGACTATTTGTTTTTCAATATAAAAGATCACAGAGTATTCAGAAGAAAAAAAAATATATATATATATGTGTGTGTGTGTGAGTGTATACATATATAATTGAGTATCGCGGCAATATATTTTCCTCAAGGCACATTGCATTATTTTCCACAGCAAATTGGGCTGTGATGAGTTTTCGATAAAGATTTTCAAGTCTTCTGAAGATATCTCTAGCATGAGGAAGCAGAGATAAAACTAAGTTACCGGTAGGAAAGCCCACTATCCTTCCCAGCCTCAAACCCTTCAGAGAACCGCCAAACCAGCCCCGTCAAGACCAGAAGCTGACGGACGCTCAGGCCATAGTAATAGTCATCTGCAGTAACCATCTCCCAGTGTTTAATCGTTACCCTGCCCCAGAGTATTCATGGGTTACCTTTCCCAGTGTCCACGTACCATCTCCCAGTTCTAGGCCACAGTAACGGTCGCCTTCTATGCGATCTATCCCAGTATTTATAAGTACTTTATCCCAGTGATTACTTTCTACTTTTATAAACTTACTTTCTCTGTATCTGTTACAATTGAAAATGCTAACTGTGAGTACCTAAACGTCTTGTGTTTTGTTCCATCCATTAGATGGCTTCTACCGGTAATTTAGGATTTTCTCTGCTTCTCCGTGCTAGAGATATCTTCAGAAGAATTGAAAATCTTCATCAAAAACTCATTAGAGCCCAATTTGCTGTCGCATATAATTCAGTATGCCTTAAGGAAAATATATACATACATACATACATACATACACACACACACATATATTATATATATATATATATATATATATAATATACTGTATATATACATATATATATATATACTTATAAAATTCTGAAAATCTTGTTTGTATCTTGCTTGCTTGCTTGCTTGAAACCGTCACCCAGCCAATCAGAAGAAGAGATATGACGTCACGACTGAGGACCAGCCAATCAGAAAATATGACGTCACGACTGAGGACCAGCCAATTAGAAGAAGAGATATGGCGTCACGAATGAGGACCAGCCAATCAGAAGGGGAGACCAGAAGAAGAGATATGACGTCACGACTGAGGACCAGCCAATCAGAAGAAGAGACATGACGTCACGACAGTGTTCCAAGCAACGACGACATGACGTCACAATCTTCTGCATTTCACTTCTCATAACAACGTATCATTTAAAATTTCATTCGACCCAACATACATATATATATATATATACTTATAAAATTTTCATATTCAGTATTTAAAATTATATAGCCAAATCCTGAATTAGCATCTATGATGCGTAGTGTTCCAAGGAATGACGACATGACGTCACAATCTTCTGCATTTCAATTCTTATAACTAATCAAGTCACTGCCTTCGTTTACTGAAAAGAGGTAAGAGCTCTAAATTATATTCAATTTGGTATAGAAACTTATTTTCTGTGATTTATACTATACGGTGATAGTGACATAGTATATCTATCATAAAGTTTATATTTGTAAACGTTGCTACTCGCTCAAGTCCCATGGGACTCCCTGAATGATAATGATAATGAGTGGGAGTGGGATTGGGAGTGGAAGTGGGATTGGGAGTGGGATGACGAGACGTGACATAACATAAGCATAATTAAGGAGAATGTTGTAAATATAAGAGCATTGTCTTAATAAAGATTTTATTGACCATTTTATTAACAACGTATCATTTAAGATTTTATTTGACCCAACGGGTCACGGGTGGTCTAGTATATATATATATATATATATATATATATATATATATATATATATATATATATATATATATATATATATATATACAAAGTGTAAAGCAATACTACAAGACGTAGGATCGTATGTCAAACACTCTGTACTTGGTCTCTTTTCGACTGTTTAGATATATGTATTTATGTATACGTATATGTATAAATATGCATATATGCATGCACATACACACGCGCGTTTGCATGCACAACGCAGTTACTCAAAGGACAAAAAAGAAAGAATCATATAACATGGAATTAATCAAAACTCAAAGAAAAATAAAAGAATAATTCCCGAGCCAGAGAATTAATATAAACTTGAAAACTAACATCAGATGAAGTGATTAAATTCATGTTAGAGGAAATCACTCCTTGAAGGACTGATGGATAAACGAGGAATGATTGTGATTATCTCTCTGTTTACATTTCAAGTGTATTTCCTCTCAATGTGATATCTATGCAGATTGGCATGTCTAATCTAGTAATCAAATGAGATGGTATTCTAAAGCAGGTGGTTCTAACATAAAACTTATTTTTTCAATCATATATATATATACACATACATATACCAAAGGCTCTTTTCCTACTTACACAGGAGGTAGCCAAAAGACAAGGGCATAGAAACC
>NC_134784.1:54827155-54837155 GCF_046742065.1 Oratosquilla oratoria | reverse complement strand
ACTTTTATAGTGAAATAAGAAACTATTTTTAAGGCACTGTTAGGCTTTGAAATGTCAATGTTAACCGGACTTAACAGGTATTATTGTATGAGGTTAGTGGACACCAGGGTTGGCTTTTTTTTTTTTTTTTCTTAATCTTTTTACAAAATATGAAAAAATCGATTTATTTGATTTAAATAGATTTTTTTTATAGATTTTAAATATTGTGGGATTGCTATCTGATATGCGATCTGATTGCTAAAGGACATCTTTAGCATATCAATTTATATAATATATATATATATATGTATATATATACATAATATATATATATATATATATATATATATATATATATATTTTTTTTTTTTTTTTTTTTTTTCATCGAGAGTATAAAGGTGAATGGGTATTAACACTGGTAAAGATATACTCGGCCGTAAAAACTGTTGTACAAAATCCCTTTCATCGCAAAACTCACAAGAATGGAGGAGACTGCAGTAGACCATAAGGCCTACACTAGACAGTTCCGTGACCATTACCACTTGTCACCCTTGTCCATAAAGTTATTTCTTTTAAATAAACAATGGTTTCTGCACTCACTACATGGTTACATAAGAATGAAGGATACTACAAGAGACCATAATGTGTGTGTGTGTGTGTGTGTGTGTGTGTGTGTGTGTGTGTGTGTGTGTGTGTGTGTGTGTGTGTGTGTGTGTGTGTGTGTGTGTGTGTGTGTGTGTGTGCGCGCATTGTAAGTGACTTGCATGTCCGGTAACCCGACAATTTTCATTTCCCAACAAGAGGCGACCTCGATGATTCGCTCGAACTGATAGAGGTTTGGGATCGAGCTCGACTCCAAGGCTCCCCGAGATTGAGGGAAAAGGAGTAAACGTCACTAGGACTCCATCTAGCTAACTGGTTATCTATATCAGTCTGTGTCTAACTTCTAGTCGATAGATTTGATGCAGGCAACGATTCCAGCCTTATCGTTGTTGTGAGTGTGGATTTCGCTGCCCAGTTTTATTGAGATAAATCCTTGGCATATATAAATAAGGGTTAATCCATTGACGGATGGAATGTTTATGAATTTTTTTTTCCAAAGGTCAATGGTCACCTGATGCCATAACTAGTGTGGCAGTTGACAAATTCATCTCCACAGGACGTAACGTCCGACCTCACTCAGGGCAAGTGACCTAAGGCATACCGAGTTCCCCAATGTTACTTTCTCCTCTGTATATAACCCCTTGTCTATGTACCCTATAATTGTAACTGCTGAAGAGGACCACAGTTAGTGGTCGAAATATACGGTTTATTCTGTATCTCAGCTTATCTTTCTCCGAGAGTGGGTTTAAGTTTTATATATATATATATATATATATATATATATATATATATATATATGTGTGTGTGTGTGTGTGTGTGTGTGTGTGTGTGTGTGTGTGTGTGTGTGTGTGTATACACATTTTTAAGTGGCTTTCTCAATTTTCTGAGTGGAATTCTTTTAACACAAGGTTTTTGAGATCCATGGTGTTATTCGAAAGAAGAAGATTACGGAAATACAATCTTTCAGTTGACTCACGATTCCTCGACACTTTGACCAGCTGTCTCTACACAGATGAATGAAATCGTCAGCTTGCTTAAAACGTCCTCTCGGTATGAAAAGGGTTCGAACTGTGGATCCTAGAGACGGCGATCCTGCTCGCTACACACTCGGCCACATCATTCCTCCAGACGACGTGTGTGGTTCACATAAAAAAAAGAAACAAATGGGGAAGATAAGAGTTAAGTGTGCACGAACGAATGATGAGCGATGGAGCAAGTATGTTACTGAAGGCTTATCACACTGGGCAATTTTTCCTCCAACCTTCGAATAATCGGCGGTAACGCCCATCTCCAGCACTTTTTCCACTGTAAAATCAATATGGCTGCGGGCTGCAAATCTTCTCCAACAGTCGGAGGAAAACTAGACCAGTGTGATACCGCTTTGAGTGGACGCCGTGAGATGGGAAGCGTGGAAGAGGGAGACCAGACAGAAGGTTGAGAGACGAGATAGAGAAGTTTGCAGGAGTGGAGTGGCTACCTTCCGGGTGAGGACCAGAAATAAAGACCTTCTTCAGCACGGTTTAGGTTCTGTTCACATTAGCGGTTTGAACCACGACGATTCAATTACATTTAAGTCAATGGAGGCGTTCACATACAACTTTATGCGGTACCGCCGTGGGTTCCCCGCGGTTCAAAAAGCTCGTCTGAACAAGACCTTAGGGTTCTTCTGATGAAGATACATCCATTCCTCGACTTTGGCGGGCAAAATAGTCCCCTAGATTTGAATCATTTTGCTAAATATGTGTGCTTAAGAATGATTAAGTTCCTTAATGATGATTACTATATTGCGTATTGTTTATGCGCCACACCCGTTCCGACTTACGACGTTTTCGACTTACGACAGGGATCCGTCGTAAGTCGAGACCCGGGCGGTGCGCCACGGGCCGGACTGCGAACGAACCGCGTCGAATCTGATCCCGGTGGACGGGCGTTTCGAATCGCTGGTGAAGCTTCAACGACGAACCGCCTCGTGGGTTCGGTTCCGGTTCGTTACAGTTTCAATCAGCTGGGGAGGAGAAGGAGGAAGAGGAGAAGAAAGAGGAGGAGGAAGGGTGGGCACGGGCCAAGTAATCAAAATAAACAAAAACCCATAAATGATATTGGTAATGATGATAGTGATAATAATGAGGATAATAGTAATGATGATAATAATAATACTAATGATAATAATAATAATAATAATAATAATAATAATAATAATAATAATAATAATAATAATAATAATAATAATAATAATAATAATAATAATAATAATGATGATAATGATAATGATAATAGTAATAATAATAAAAACGATAATAATAATAATAATAATAATTATAATAATGATAATAATAATAATAATAATAATAATAATAACAATAATATTAACAATAATATTAACAATAATATTAACAATAGTAATAACAATGATGATGATGATGATGACGATGATGATGATGATTACAATAATAGTAATAAAAATAATAATGATAACTATAATAACAACAATAGTAATAATAATAATGATAATGATAAAAACAATAATAAGAATGATAATAACAATAATAATAACAAAAACAATAACAATAATAATAACAACAATAATACCAATAACAATGATAAGAATAAGAATAATGAAAATCACCCCCACCGGATCAAGGCCATTAAAAAAAATAGATAAATAAAATAAAAATAAAAAAGGGGGGGGAGGGGGAAACGCCACCCAAAACGAAGCGGTCTCAGGAGGAGCGAGTCGAATGAGCTTGTGAGCAGTCGGGTGCTCACAATAAATCCCCCGCTCTGTGAGACAGACACGAGCCCTGGGTACCTCGCCCGCCATTATGGGGCACTTAGTCCGCCATTATGGGCCCCGGCCACGCCAGATCAAATGAGAAAGAAGGTGAGGAGAGACTCTGTGTCGAGTGAGAAAGATTTCACATCTATACGGTGGCGGACCTCAAAAGGCGACGAACTCCGAACTTGGTTTTTGTTTTGTTCATAACACCTTCAACATGGTGACGCTACGCATAATATATATATATATATATATATATATATATATATATATATATATATATATATATATATTATATATTACATAAACATACATATATATGTATGCATATATATATATATATATATATATATATATTACATATACATACATGTATACATATGTATATAAATATATACATATATATATATATATATATATATATATATATATGTACATATATATATATATACACCTAAATATATGTATTACAACTCGGAATCCTGAATCATGTTGACATTGGCTGTCATCTTGATACACACACACACACACACACACACACACACACACACACACACACACACACACACACACACACACACACACACATACACACACACACACAGACGCGCGCGGGCACGCACACATACATACAGTTACACGACTCAACGGCGCAGTGGTAGCATTCGCAACTGCTGCTACAGCGGTCCGAGTTCGAATCCCACCCAGGGCTGAAATAATTTCAGTATCGCTGCGCTCCAACTCTCGTGGGCGGGGAGTTGTGTGTGTATGTGCATGTAAAGTCACAGCATTTCCCATAGATCGGTCATATATGAGCTCTGAGCTCTCCCCCGGGAGGGAAATAGCTGTCGATCACGAGTCCAACACGTGATCCAAGACCATGGTGAATCACATACACACATACAATTGTAAACGGGATAGGACAGAATCCCCCTTCGGAGGAGGACCGTATATTTCCTTGCAAGTCGGACATCGTATACCCTTGCCCCGAGATAGGATGGGGCATCCAAAGGAAGAGGAGGACGTTTCAAGTGTGACTCAAACATGAAGGGCAAAAACCCAGTCATGACTCACCAAACGCCGTACCGCGTGAAGATGACACATGTTCAGAATATGAGAAAAGTTGGCAGGAGTAGGATAGCACCTATGGAAGTTATAGATGTAGTGATGACTGATTCGGTTTAACGTCGTGAACTTTCCCTATCATGAGGCTAGGATGGTGCCTTTTACAGAGGACTTTGTGGCGTGCAATTAAATGAACCATGCCCTTGGTCCAACTCGCTGTCGGCAGAGTTCGAACCGCCATCATCTTGACCTTCTACAGCTGTTGACTCTTTAGTAAGTTTCTGAATTTCTCTTTTAATAAGAATTAGTTTGTAGAAACAACACTCCATTAATACAACAACAACGATAGATATGTTTGCATAGATTAGTTGTATGGTGTACCAGTTTCGAATGTCCGTAGTGGTACAATACATACAGGAAACAGCCCTGGCCCTGTCGAGAGTTCTTTAGAGTGGGATGGATGGGCGACTGCATGGGAGCTTGCTCGGAGAGACCATGGGGACTGGCACCGAGGTGTGAGTGAAGCAAAGCGCCTCCTGGCGTATGACACCGCCCCAACCCCCCAATGGATGAATTGATGACGATCCATCCCAACAGAGAGGCGCGAAGGTGTGACAGATAGATCAGATAGTTGAATGGTCTGCCAAAGGTCCGGGGGATGCTGGAGGGGCTCGAAGGGTGGATGGAGGTGGTGGGGGTGGGCGGGGATGGGTGGGTGAGGGGTTCTTAAGTGGGCGTAGGGAATTGGGCTGTCTGCGTGCGTTATATAGGTTGAGAGATAATGACCCGCCCACTTGGTGGGCCCGGGCGGAGTAGGAGGGTAGAGCTTACATGTTATAAGAAAGTGTTGGAGCGGGGTTGTTTGCGTGTGTGCTGTCTGAATAGGGTACCAGGCGAACCCGACGGGGCGATAACGTACGTTCGTACGAAGCCCTACAACCGTCGACTTATACTTATGTTTCAGACCGGCCGGGATTCGAACCTAGATCTCTTGCGTTCATATCGAGTGCGTTGCCACTGAACCAAATGGGCTTGTGAGGAAAACTTTGAGGAATTTATTTTCCCAAATGTCATGCTGTGTCGTTGTCCAGGGGACAGAAAGGCAGTCCTGTTGTGGGTTTCGATTATTATTTTTTTTTTTCGAATTGTGTGAATATATATATATATATATATATATATATATATATATATATATATATATATATATATATAGATATACATATATATACATTGGAAATTGGTATGTTATAACACATTTGTAAAAGTTCACTATAAACCCACTATCGGAGAAATAACGGAAAGTACAGGGAAACTGTATATTTCGCTGAAGAGGACTACAGATAGTAGTCGAAATATACAGTTTCCCTGTACTTTCCGTTATTATTTCTCCATATATATACATATATATGTATATATATATATGTATATATATATATATATATATATATATATATATATATATACATATAATATTCGCTGGGAAAACGAATGATCGACATATATATATATATATATATATTTATATATATATATATATATATATATATATATATATATATATATATATACACAGTATATATATACATATATTTATACATAGATATACATATATATATATATATTATGTATATACATATATATATATATATATATATTATATATATATATATATATTATATACAGTATATATGTATATATATATATATATATATATATTATATATATATACATATATATATATATATTATATACAGTATATATGTATATATATATTTATATATATATATATATATATATTTCTAATATTCGCTGGGAAAACGAATGATCGATATATATATTATATATATATATATATATATGTATATATATATATATATATATACATATATATATATATTTATATATATATATACATGTATATATATATATATATATATATATGTATATATATATATTTATATATATATATATATATATATGTATATATATATATTTATATATATATATATGTATATAATATATATATATATATATATATATTTTTATATATATAGATATATATACATATATACTTTTTATTTATCATTCTATTAATTTATTTTATTTTATTTTATTAAATTTATCTATCTTATTCATTAATGTATATTTTTTACATATTTATTTTCTGCTAACGCATGGCAATAGTGTAAATATTTTTCTCTGCTCCTTGAGACACTCCGCTCGAAGCGAAGAGGGAACAAGAACATCTTAGACTTCGAACCCTCGTCAGTCCATCTGGAATGCGTGCTTGCCTGTCCACACCGACTTCACCGTTTTCCTGTCTATCTGAACTGCATGACCACCTCCTGTCTGTCTATCTGGACTGCATAGCCACGTCCTGTCTGTTTGTCTGTCTGCTCTGGACTCCATGACCACCTCCTGTCTGTCTGTCTGGACTGCATGACCACCTCCTGTCTGTCTGTCTGGACTGCATGACCACCTGTCTGTCTGTCTGAACTGCATGACACCCTCCTGTCTGTCTGTCTGTTTGGACTGCATGACTACCTCGTGTCTGTCTATCTGACTGTTTGGACTGCATGGCCACCTCCTGTCTGTCTGTCTGTCTGTTTATCTGTCTGAACTGCATGACCACCTCTTGTCTCTCTATCTGTCTGTCTGTTTGGACTGCATGACCACCTCCTGTCTGTCTGTTTGTCTGGATTGCATGACCACCTCTTGTCTGTCTGTCTGTTTGGACTGCATGGCCACCTCCTGTCTGTCTGTCTGTCCGGTGGAGTAGGTGGAAGAACCTAACGAGACGATCGGCGGTGCGGACCCGGCTTCCACTTTTTGTCCCGCGCCGACACGGCCGCCGCCGCATGCCGGAGCGACGCGTCCCACGCGACGTTTATAGGGCCTCTATCCTAATTACCGGACACTAATCGCTACCAGCATCGTCCGGGGAACAAATTGGTGGTGATGGCTCTCCGGGCGGTACCGCAGGGGGAGGAGGGGGGAGGGGGGAGGGGGGAGGGGGAAGGGGAGAGGAGGGGGAGGGGAGGAGAAGGAGGGGGAAGGGGGGAGGAGGAGGAGGAGGCGGGAAGAGGACGAGGAAATGAGGAGGGGGAAGAGGAGTAGGGGAGGGGGAAGGGGGAGGAGGAGGAAGAGGGGGAGGGGGAAGGGGGAGGGGGAAGGCGAAGGGGGAAGGGGGAGGGGGAAAGGGGAGGAGGAAGAGGAGGAGGAGAAAGAGGAGGAGGAGGAAGAGTAAGAGGAAGAAGAGGAGGAACAGGAGGAGGAGGGGGAGGGGAGGGGGAAGGGGGAGGTAGGAGTAGGGAAGGAGAAGGAGGAGGTCATCCTCAAAGGAGATCTATTAACCCGTGTGATGACAGGAGGTCGTCCTCCAGGTGAATAAAGGTGGCGGCACGTCAGTCATTTCTCGCTAGCATGCTATTTGCTTTTGCTACTTCGTTCGAGTAGAAACAACTTCGATTACGATTTTTTTTTTTTTTCAAATTTCTGAATGTCAAATTACTCTTGACGAACTAAGAGAAGTTAAGTCTATACGAATGTTAGACATATTGTTGAGCTGTTCTTACGGAAGTCTAGAATATTGCGACCGAAGTCGTTCCTACTCAAACGGGGTAGCAAAAGCAAGTAGCATGGTAGCCTAGTGTGCCACCACCTTTAGATCGTCAGGAGGAGGAGGAGGAGGAGGAGGAGGAGGACGAAATCCGTAAAGCGGAAGACTCTTCGGAGTTGGCAAAAGAATATTTTATCTTCATTTGGACACAAGCGTCTGGCGTTGACAAGAATAAAATTCTTCAAGGCACAAAGGTTCTTGAACAGATTAAACAAAATTGTCTTGACTTTTTTTTTTTTTTTTTTTTTTTTTTTTTGTCACGATTTTGGTTCCGTCATCATTTCCACTTGGAGAAGTTTGAATAAGTCTTGGATAAACGTTTGACATTTTATCTTCATTTGGACACAAGCGTCTGGCGTTAACCAGAATAAAATCCTTCAAGGCCTGAGGTTCTCGAACAGATTAATCAAAATTGTCTTGATTTTTTTTTTTGTCACCATTTTGGTTCCGTCATCCTTTCCACTTTGAGAAGTTTGAATAAGTCTTGGATAAACGTTTGACTGAAAGAAATTTTCTGGTTGTCACAGTTCGATTTTATTCAGCTGGCAGAAGCCCACTTTCGTTCTCAAGTCTCGAAAAAAAACCCAGACGGTAACCTCATGCTTCAGCTTAATAACATCGTTTGCCGACAATCATGGAAAAGTCTTCTGAAGGAGTCATTGTTCGACTCCAGACCCATCAGAGGTAAAGCATCAGTTTTCGAGATCGTATATTATTTGCATGAGGGATGGCCGGGCTAAAGAATCGAACTTGGAACGAAATTTCTAGAAAGCTCGAACTCTGCTCCTACGTAGGGTATAAGATTTATGGATGAACAAGATGAGACAACACTGGGACTCGAACTCTTGGATGTGCGACTGTTTATACATATCACTTTTAGGGTGTTCTTCTGGCCCACAGTTGATTTCCTATATCCATTTAAAAGAAGGGCCCAAAGGAATGTCATTCGTATTTGCTCCATTTTATTTATTGCATTATTATTATTATTATTAATTATTATTATTATTATCATTATTATTATTATTATTATTATTATTATTATTATTATTATTATTATCATTATTATTATTATTATTATTATTATTATTATTATTATTATTATTATTATTGCTATTATTATTATTATCATTATCATTATTATTACTATTATTAATTATTATCATTATTATTATTATTATTATTATTATTATCATTATTATTTATCTATTTTTATTTTTTATTTTTTATTATTTTGTTGATTTATTTTCAGTAAATGAGGGACAAGGAGTATCGCCATATATATATATATATATATATATATATATATATATATATATATATATATATATATATATATATATATATATATATATATATATATATATATATATGTATATTGTGAATAAAGAGGGGTGTGTGTCAGCCATACGAGTACAATGAAATGAAGCTGGGGGGGGGGTAAATCCCTCCTGCTGTGAATTACAAAAGATCAAAGGGGTACAAAGGGGGAGCGCGCGACAGGAGACCTTTTGCTCCATAACTAGGTCGGATGCAAAAAATATACAATAATGATAAATGAATAAACAAATAGATAGAAATTATAATAATATAAATAATAATAAAATGAATAAATAAATAAATAGGTAAAGTTAAATTATAAACAAACAGGTAAATAGTGAATAATAAGAGTGACATAAATAATAATAAATGATAATCAAGGAAATAATAATAAACAGACAAATAATAACAAACAAATAAATAAAAAATATAAAATAAATGGCAGGCATTACAGCATCTTGCTTAGGTGTTCATCTAAATGAGTTTTAAAACTTCGAACTGAACTACATTGCACTGCCTCTGCAGGAAGTTTATTCCATTCATTAACTATACTGTTGGCGAAGCTGTTTCTACCCACTTCAAAATTAAATATATTTCCTGGCAGTTTTAGACCATTAATTCTTGTCGGATTCTAATTCAGT
>NC_134784.1:54817155-54819655 GCF_046742065.1 Oratosquilla oratoria | reverse complement strand
TGGTTCTATTATGGTACTAAGTCTAGTAGCAAGAAAAATAATTTACACAATATACTCCCGTTTGAATTAAAAAAGATAACCTTATTTGGGAAGTAATACGACGAAGAAGTAAAAAAAATCATGGCTACCCCCTATGTCAACACCGTTGATTGCACCAAACGTAGATATACTAAACATTTTAAAAGCTTGATTTACACAAGTTATTTAGTTATTAAATAACAAATAGTTATTGTTCCACTGAGATACAAAAAGTATTTATTAGACAGTTTCTGCCATAAGAAAGTATAAACAATGACATGAAGTTACAGTGATGATATATTGATATGAAGTCGCATTCTTTCAGCTCCCGCCATTTTGTGCACCGTTTATGGTGTATCAGATCTTCCCTAGCTTCATGTTTCAGTCAAATCACCTTTGCCTCGTATATTGAGAAGCTGAATGACGAACTAGAAGAACCTATATTAGACACATTGTAGACTTAGGGAAGTCTAGAATACTGTAAGCGATGTCGTCTTCCAGTTTTTCAAACTCACAACATTTGACGAGAATCGTGATAGTGTGACGGGGGCATTATGCTCCATGAAGGAGACAGCTGGCTGAATCAGGCAATACTTCTTCTTCTGATTACTGACCCAGACAGGAAAGTGCAAACAGTGATTCGTTTATTGGGCGTTTATGTAATCTAAGGGCAACGGGGTGGGAAGGGGATTAGGGAAGGGGGACGACGAGGAGGAGGAAATCATACATATCCTTCTTATGTGTTGCTGATGATAATGTCTGCATTTGTAAACACCATCACCCAAAGAGGGCTTCTGTTTTTTGTTTTGTTTTTCTTTCTTTCTTTCTTCTTTCAATTCCTTTTTGTTCAATCTATGAGTGGCGACATTTATCATAATAACTAAAATTGTCCTCTGGAATTCGAACCCTCGCATGAACATATATCTTCTTCATAATTCCGGTGTCACACTCTGCGGCGGGCCCGTATGCGGTCAGATGATGGCCAACTTTGTTTAATAAAATCACCTGGCGACTGCAGCCACAACTTGATACAACGACCACCTTGTTAAAACATACTCATCACCTTTCGAGTCTAATGATTCCTAATAAGGGAATCTTTGCTGTCATCAAGAACAAGCCGCAACGGCAGCGCCGGGCAATGTGACGTCTTCTGCTTCATTCCTCTTGGAACGAACGCGTGACTTCAGTACAAACGTGACGTCAACACCATATTGACGTGGTAACTTCGTGACGTCTTTCATGCGTTGGGTGACGTTGACAGTAGACGTAAAGGCTGAGGGGGGCTGGGAGGGGGCTGGGAGGGGGGCTGTCTGAGGCACGGGCGAGGGTAAAAGGCAAGGGGAGGCTGTCTGCCGCGGATATGGTAGTGGTAAATGGTCTCCCCACATATTTTCCTTCTACACGAGTGAGTGACAAATGTGATTTATGGTATTATGATAGGCTGAGGGACTGTTATTTATTTATCTTTTTTTTCACTTTTGACAAAATAAGGGATGTACCGCATCGTTAATTTGTTTTTATTCTATTCTATTCAGGACTTGATGTGGCGACTGTACATCAGTATTCCAAACATCATCGACAATGGTATTCTTTCAGAAACTAAAATTTTCGATAAACCTAGTAAATATTATTCTGCTTAAACATTGTACAGACAGAATCAGTACCCAAACGGCGCCATCTGTGAACGGATGATGACACTACAATGTTGTCGTCGAACTTTAGAACCCAGCTGTATATTGTCATCAATATTGTAGATTTCGCAGGGGAAGGGGCTGTAGTTATATATATATATATATATATATATATATATATATATATATATATATATATATATATATATACATTATATATATACATATATATATATACATATATATTCATATATATACACATATATATATACATATATATATGTATGCATATATATGTATATATATGTATATATATATATATGTATATGTATATATATATATGTGTATATATGGATATATATATATATATATGTATATATGTATGTATATATATATATATAAATATATATATATATACTTTCCCTCTCGCACACACATACACACAAACACGTGCACACACACACATAATCACACACACACGTACAAGACATGACGTATACATACACATACACACGAAGACCTAAGATACACACAAATCTATGCAAGCCAAATACGCACCAAGAACCCATATCTGCCGAGCTGTGTACACACAGCATACATACATACACACACGTTTACAACATACACACAGGTAGAGAGATGCACATAAACGCGAATTTATGATTAATATTTATGTGGCTTCTTTACAATTATGATAATTATGAGCCTTGCTTTTTAATCTGCTCCCTGCTATTCACTTCATTTATAATCACTGCTTAGTATGACCACCCAGCCTCACTCGCCGCATCACACTTCACCGGAGCACTCGTCGTCGATCACCGATGGACCGCCGTAAAGGGGTCACACTGGGC
>NC_134784.1:54799655-54812155 GCF_046742065.1 Oratosquilla oratoria | reverse complement strand
TGTGACGCGAGAAAAAGTCAATAAACACCCATGGTTGTTTGAGAGCACGACGTCGTGTCGTGGATAGTGCACGGCGAAAAGTCGATACGTGTGAAACGAGCCTAACTAATGGAAAGACTGATCTTAAAAACGACTAAACTACAAATAGTTTCTCTGACCCAGACCACGTGTTGTTTGAGAGCACGACGTCCTGATAGGCAATATAAATTAAAGTTCTGACGAGCTTTGAATATACAGAAACACAGAATTAAACTCGTTTTTTCAAGTAGCCCTGAACATACTTTTAATCATAACCTTAAAATGTAAATAAACACAAATACAAAATAACTCAAATATGATATTGAGTTTATTGAAATTCTATGAAGAACAGAATAGAGTTAAGTCCATAACGAAAGAACTTTGATTAGAAGTTTCTGTAGAACACAATGTTTAAAAGAAAACAAGGCATGGATAATCATGTTCTTTAACTGATGTTAACATTGGACACAACATGTCGACTCAGGTACTGCACGTTAGCATTCAATATCCCACGTCTTTAACAACTATTAGTATGTTTTCAACTGCGTTGCGTGTCTGTGGCCAGTTTTGCGTGCTTAGTGTGCCGCCCTGCAGGACGCCTTGATGCTTTCTCTGCTCGTCTTCCCGGGGTCCTGAATGTACAGTCAGCTACTAAAGTCTGCTCTCCTCCCCTACTTCATAACTACTGCTTAACTCCTTCAACACAGTAGTCATATATATGTATATATATATATATATATATATATATATATATATATATATATATATATATATATATATATATATATATATAAGAATGTTGATGCAAGGCTACATGAATGTGACAACCTTCTATGTGCACCACCTCAGTGGAGGTGGTATGGAGGGAGAGATAGCAAAGTGACTTCAGCATTCACTTGTTCAACTGCACATAAGTGGAATTACAAATGCCTGAAGCATCCCGAAGAATATAATTTGTGTTCATCTCTTCCTCTTACCAATTTGTACATAATAATTGCTGAACAAGCTAATTCGTAAGCTTATTCTTCAAGCAAACTCCCTCTGCTTATAGACATTATAGAATATATTTCACGCATCATCCATCACACCACATATATTCTTGGGTTGTAAAGTAAAGCCAAGCTTGTATATACTCCTGTCTAATGCTTATGAATGATGGGCCATATTTTGTCTCTTATGCTGACTGCAGCTGATTTATGGAACATGCTGTTTGCTCAATGATCCCCGACCTATACGTTTTAGCATAGGTTGTTCAGTGTGTGGGATAACGCTGCAGGCACTCCCCAACCTGTACAAATTGCAACCTGCCTCCTTTGGCAATTGCGCGCGCGATGACCAGCCAGTCAGTCAAGTATGTAAATGATCCTCACCATCAAGTAGACTCGGTCTGGACACACGCTTCGGTCTTCCCCTTAAGTTCACTCCATCCACCTCTGCCTTCTGCACTCTTTTTGCTAGACTTTCTTCAATAGTTCTTTACATATGCCAAAACTATCCCAAAACATCCCTATCTATCAGTTCTCTTTTCCCTCCAACTCTGCCATCCAACTCTTTTTTTTAAGTCTTTCTTCAATCATTCTTTCCATATGTCCAGACCATCCAAAACCATCCCTATCAGTTCTCTTTTCACTAAATCCAACTCTTTTTGTTTATCCTTCTTTAATCATTATTTCCGTGTGTCCAGACCACCCCAGTATTTTTTATTAACCCTGTCAGCTTTCTTTTCATCCTGCTCTTTGTGTATCACGCTCTTTTTGTTCATAATTCTTCCCTCATTATTTCCAGATGCCCAAACCATCCCAGTATTCTTAGAACAATCCTATCTGTCAGCTCCCTATCCACCTCCTCTCTGCCCCAACTCCACATTTCTCGCTCATTTATGTCATCGTAACCCCCATCATAGTTCTTAACCACTTCATCCCATACACATTTAAGCTCTTCCTTTATCTCTTTCTCTTAAATTCCAAGTCTCTGCTCCCATATACGGTACAACGTCACAGCAACTCCTTGGTACAGTCTCCTCTATGCTTTCATCCCCAGAAACCTATTTCCCATGACACCTTTCATTCCTCCAAGACAATTACTCGAACGAAGACAGAGAGCAGAAAAAAATCCTTTCCTCACCCTCACAGAGGGGTACTTCCACTCGAGGTATGTCACCCTCGGAGTCCATCGAGGCCCGAAGTGAACGCCCGAAGTACCTCATTGTGGACACCCTCGGCTCAATGACCATCAGGAGCCCCTTTCAGGTGTCCGCCATCACAATTCCTCGAATTCCTTCTTCAGAAGGTTAAGTACATAAGAATGAAGGAGACTGCAAGAGACCATAAGGCCTACACTAGGAAGTTCCATGTAAAGAACAAGTTACTTATTGTTCCTTTCATTCCGTAGATGTAGTGGGGGGGGGAGATTGAACCTTAACTGAACAAAATTTTCTTCTGTTCTTATGAACAACACAAATTATATCACTGGCGAAGATCGTTTTGATCCTCAGTCACACATTTCAAGATTGTCGTCAAATGTTGTAATTCGAAAACCTGGGAGACGACTTCGCTTACAGTATTCTAGACTTCCCTCAGTCTAGAATTCAACAATGTGTCCAACATTCGTATTCTAGGTTTAACTTCTCTTAATTTGTCATTCAGCGTCTCAGTATATGGGGCAAAGGTGATTTGACATTTGGAGATTCGAAGAATAAGAGATTGTAACCGAAGTCGTTTCTACTCAAAAGAACTCACTTCTGAGTCGTGATGGTGTGACAGGGCTTAGTCCTTTCACTGTGGTGTCCATCCATAAAACTAACGAAATTTTCCGTCAAATGGAATGAAATAAAATAAGATATTTCCTTTGGGTGAATAAAATTGCTTAGCGCTACTTAGTAACCATGTAGTGAGCGCTGAATCAAGGAGTTGTTTAAAGAGATGAGATAACCATATGGATAAGGATGGCAGGTGATGAGGGACATGGAACTACCTGGTGTAGGCCTTATGGTTTCTTGCAGTCTCCTCCATTCTTATGCTCTTCTGTCTGTCACTTGCGGCGGAGGTCGAGATGACGGCAGCTCGGAATTCGCCGCCAGCGAGTTGGACCAAGGGCATGGTTCATTAAATTCCACTAAACAAAGTTCCCTGTAAGGGTCACCGTCCTAGTCTCCTGATAGGGGGGAGTTGGTGACGTTAAACTGATTCATCATCATCATCGTTCTGGTAAGGAGGGAAGGCATTTAATTTACTATAGAAGTGATTATCTTCTCGATTAGTTAACCCCATTAACCACGGTCAAGTCGTTTATAGACTTTATTTTATTTAGAGCCGGGCGATTTTATTCAGCTGAGGAAGACAGTCTACCTAGAGGAGTTATTACATTGGGCTTCCGTACGTTTCACCAGCGTCGACAGTTGAGTTCGTTTGAGTAAACACGACTTCGGTTACGATATTTAATTTTTCAAACCTTCAAATATCAAATTATCTTTCCGTCATACATAGCAAAGTTGAATGATGAACTAAGAGATTATAAACCTATACTAAAGTTAGACATACTGTTGAAATGTTCTTAGAGAAGTCTAGATTTCTGTAAGCGAAGCCATGTTTTAGTTATTCAAATGGAGGTTGGAGGTAGGATGTGGGAGGAAAGATAGCACATTTTGATAACCCTAAGTCATCGACCTCTTCGAGTTGTAAACCGTGTTTTTTTTTTTTTTTTTTTTTGGGGGGGGGGGGGGGGGTAATGGCTGTCGTCATCTCCTCGTCCTTCCGATTTCATTCAGATGCAAATTACCCTGAGTGGGTGAATGTGGACGATTCTTCGACCTTCAGAGAACTCTCCACTCACATTTCCCTTTGGTTGATTGTAGCTTGGCCTTTGAGCCCGTGGCGCCCTTCGAAGGCTTTCTTCTCTCTAAAGGTGACCTGGCATCCTATTTGGGGTAAGCGCGTTGGTAGGTGCGGTTAAAGTGATTATCAGCCTCGAAGCAAACCAGCCCCCATCATTCAAAAACCTAATCTAAGATATCTATAAATATTAGCACTATTATTCTATAAAGTTTAAATTGTATTATGTAAGCCTATTTATTTGTGGTGCTATTAAACGTTGTATATTGTCCTTCTTGCCTAAAGTATCATGTTTCACCGCCAAGACAGCGGGCTTATTTGTGTATACCTCACATTATATTTTTAATCAACAGCTCCGAGAGAATTGGAGGTTATATAATTCCATTCTCTCACTAAAGTGTACCTTCACCACTTTGTAGTAACCAAACACTACAACTTAAGGTAAGGTAAGGTAAGGTAACGTAACGTAACGTAACGTAACCTGGTCGCTCAAATGGGAATCCTTTTCTTGTGACGACACCATTTATTCAGTGGTAGATTTGGTGTAAGATACCATCAGATGCACATATGCTTCGTCATCAGTAATGAACAGCCGTCATATATCTCGCTGTATCGAAAGGTAACTATTATAAAGGCGGAGCATGCCGACAGGAGATCTTTCGGTCTATAAATAGGTCGAATGCGAAAAAATATAATAATGATAAATAAATAAAAAATAAATAAAATTGTAATAATATAAATAATAACAAATAAAATAAATGCATAGGTATAGTTAAATAATAAACAAACAGGCAAATAGTTATAGTAAATTGACATAAATGATAATAAATAAAAATCAAACAATAATAAACAGACAAATAATAATAAACAAATAATATAAGATAAATGGCAGGCGTTACAGCATCTTGCTTAGGTGTTTATCTAAACAAATCTTAAAGCTTCTAACTGATCTACATTGCACAGCCTCTGCAGGAAGTTTATTCCATTCATTAACTACACGGTTAGCGAAGTTGTTTCTACCCACTTCCAAATTAAATCTATTTCTTGACAGTTTGAAACAATTATTTCTTGTCGGATTCTTATTCACTGTGAAAATTTTGTCACTTTTGATGTGTCAATTCCCTTTAGAATCTTAAAGACCTGTATCAAGCCACCTCTGAGGCTACGCTTTTTTAAGAAAAACAGATTCATATGTCTTAGTCGATTTTCGTATGATTTATTTTTTCATAATTGGAATCAGTTTTGTGGCTCGCCGTTGTACTTTTTCCAATCTGTTAATGTCTTTAATGAGATTTGGTGACAAAACGGAAACAGCATATTCCAGATGTGGACGAAATAAGCTTGTTAATGAGAGATGGACTTTTGAAGTCAATAGATCCCGCAATCAGTCCTAGAATCTTATTTGCTTTCTCAGAGGTTAAATACACTTACATTAACCTTATTACTTTATATCATCTACAAAATTAATAAAAATAGTCTTATCGAGTAACGTTCCCTCGCTCTAATCAAGTTGTCTCGAGTCAGACCAGAATATATAAAGTGTGTCAGCGCATTAAAGCTGTTATGGAATGAACACCCTTTTGATCATCCGGAATAAGGTTTATAATTTATTTCTCTCAGAGAGAAAGAAATAAAAACAATAGAAATAATAACAATAGAAATAATAACAATAATAATGATGATAATGATAATGATAATGATCATAATAATAATTATATAATGATAACAATAATAGTAACAATAACAATAACAGTAATAACAACAATAATAGTAATAATGATAATGACAATGATAAAAATATCAACAATAATAATTAATGAAATCAGACGTCACTCAGTAAAACATTTGTACTAAAAAGATTCCAACTGTCAACGCTGGCTGAGCGGGTTAGGGCGTCGTTACTTGCGGCGAAGGTCGAGGGGATAGCGTTTCGAATCCTGCCACCGGCGAAGTTGAACCAAGAGCATGGCTCATTAAATTCCACGCTACAAAGCCCTCTGTGAGGGGCACCCTCCTAGCCTTCCGATAGGGGGGAGTTTGTGACGTTAAATCATATGATATCATCATTTTATTCTGGCTAACGTCACTCGATTTCATCACCATGCTTGAGAACTTACCTCTTGCTGGGGTCACGGTCCTAGTTAACCCAGTTCCTTCAAGGGGTCGCTAGATGGCCATCAAGGCTGTTCTGGTCATTTCTAGAATATAAAATATAGAAGAACACAAGAGCATAAGAATGAAGGAGACTGCAAGAGACCATAAGGCCTACAATGGACAGTGAATAAGTGAATAAATATGTAAACAGAGAAATGCATAGCTAAGAAGAATAAACGAGTACATTTAAGTCAATTTATGTTAGGTTAGATTAGGTTAGGTTTGTTAGATTAGGTTAGCTTTGTTAGATTAGGTTAGGATAGATTAATTTTGGTTTCTTAGATTAGGTTAGGTTAGATTAAGTTAGGTTTGCTAGATTAGGTTAGCTTTGTTAGATTAGGTTAGGATAGATTAAGTTAGGTTTGTTAGATTAGATTAGGTTAGGTTAGGTTAGATTAGGCTAGGTTAGGTTAGATTATATTAAGTGAGGCTAAGTTAGGCTAGGTTAGGCTAGGTCAGGTTAGGTTAGGACAGGTCAGGTTAAGTAAAATAGATAAGTTGTTTATGTTAGGTTAGGCACCCATAATCCTAAACTCCTCCATTAAAAATATGATATTGTTATCGAAATTACATTTGAAATGCTTTTATCAAATCATACAAGTTGTAACCCTCAATTACATTTCTCACATGACTGGAGACGTTTGGTTTCTGGGGCGAGGGGCGAGGGGCGAGGGGGGTGAGGGGCGAGGGGCGCAGCGCCCTTTCCCATGCCAGGGACCAAAAAGGGCGCTACCAGTTGGCGATGGGTATGGAGACGGTGGGAGAAGGGGGAGGGGAAAGGGGGAGGCTTTGTCCCCGAGCGGGTGTTAGGTTGCGGCAGGAAGTGGTAGAGGGGGGTGTTGAGGACAGGGGGGGGGGAGCGGGGAGGGGAGGAGGGGGAGGGGTACTATATCCCACCTCGTCCGGGCCTACCTCGCCCCTCGCCTTCTCTCCATAAGAAGGTGGCAGAGTGAAGGCCGAGAGCAGTCACTGGTACCGGGGCTTCCGGGGGAAGGGGGGAGGAAGAGGGGGGAGGAGGAGGGAGAGGGGGGTTACTGCCCCACCGGATCCGGTCCGAGGGCTTATGGGTTGCAAGAGTCCGTTTGTAGTAATAGCAACCTCTTTCCCCCTTTCCCCCTCTTACGCCTCTCACCCAACTTCCCGTTGGGGCCGCGAGGGAGAGGGAGGGGAAGGGGGAAGAGGGAGGGGGAAGAGGAAGGGGAAGGGGAAGGGGAAGGGGGAGGCAGGACCGTCCGGCAGGACTCGTACTTGTCCTCCTACCCTGGGCAAATGACCATCACTGTACAGTGACCTTAATCCTCGATGTCTTCTTGTATGCAGTCAGAGATTGTATACTCGTACATAGAGTCTGTAGTTTTAAGTTTCTGCAAGGAATACAGGTGTCTACCTTCTTGTTTGTACTGTACTACTGAATTTCTTGAATACTGAATGTCTCTTTCTAAGAGTGTAACATTATTTTGTATGTTGTATACGGTCTTCTGTTTTATGGCTATGCCTCTCACTCACACACACACACACACACACACACACACACACACACACACACACACACACACACACACACACACACACACACACACACACACAGAGTTTGTTGGCGCAGTGGTAGGGAACGTAACTACTGTCACGGCGGTCAGTGTTCGAATCCCGCCCAGGGCTGAAATAATTTCAGTACCGCTGCTCTGCGAGTCGTCACTCCAACCTCCATCTCTCGTGGATGGGGAGTTGGGTGTGTGTGTATGCGTGTAAGCCTGTAAGGTCACAGTATTACCCATAGATCGGTCATACGAGGTCTAAGCTCTCATCCGGGAGGTTAATAACTGTCGATCACGAGTCCAACACGTGATCCAAGACCATGGTGAATCACACACACACACACACACAATTAGAAACAAACTACAACTCACAGAAGAATAACGTCTAAGTTTGTAGTTCTCTATTGAATTTGTATCCTCCCTGATGATGACTGAGGTTAGAGGCAAAACGTTCTAATTATTTCAGTACATTTCGATGTGTACACTTCTGGTAACACTATTTATAATTCTTGTTTCTCACAGTAAGAAAATTGGCTAGGAAGATTGAAATTTTGATGAAAAGGTTTATGCGCGCGCGTGTGTGTGTGTGTGTGTGTGTGTGTGTGTGTGTGTGTGTGTGTGTGTGTGTGTGTGTGTGTGTGTGTGTGTGTGTGTGTGTGTGTGTGTGTGTGTTTTGTACATACACATATAGATATCATACAAATACACAAGACAATAGCACAAAGCATGTGCTATTATACCGAGCTTGGCAAAGGCACGAAGTCTCTTGTGTACAACGATGCACTGTATGTTGGTTGTTCATGAATCCCTGGGCTTGTGTTCCTCCGAAGGAACTTTATGGGTTCCGGTGGCATCCGGGGGGAAGGACCGCTTGCATCACGCGACCCGAAGGCAAAAACACGGACACGAGAAGATGGATTCTCCGCTGATCTTCATGGACATGTGGTTAATGAAGATGGCCATGTCAAAGTGCCATGCTAGGGTGCCTCCCTAGGGTACCATATGAGTGCCTCTCCTCCTTTCCCTCCTCCTCCTCCTCCTCGTCCTCCTCTTCCTTCTCCTACTTGTCCTTCTCTTCCTACTCCTCCTCCTCTTCCTCTTCCTACTTCTCTCTCTCCTCCTCCTGCTCCTCTTCCTACTTCTTCACCTACTCCTCATCTTCCTACTCCTCCTCATCCTCCTTATTTTTCTCTTCTTTTCATTTCACTGATAAATTGTGAAACATTATACTCCAAGAAATGCTTACTCCCTCATACAACATGCCTCACTCTAAATCTAGTCTTTAGGATTCTCTGGCTTTGTTATCCTCCCCCTCCCTCTCTCTCTCTCTCTCTCTCTCTCTCTCTCTCTCTCTCTCCCTCTCTCTCTTTCTCTTCCAACACCCAATCCATAATTTGGGCAGTTCGATGAGCAGAGGATCCACAGTATACGCTTACTATGAAACATTATTTTTTTTATTAGGCTGTATCTCTACATACCAAACACCATCTTTACTGTGTCTCTACAAAGCCTACCCGCCAGACAATTTCACTCAGCTTAGTATTATTTCGACTGTGTGTGCCCTCACAGATTTTATTCTGTCTAAAATATCTTTTTTATTCAGCAGGGATGGTATGCGGTACGCTTTTGTTTCAACATGTGCACGGAGCGATCGGGTCTTTGTTCTTACGTAACACCCCTCCTTATGGTCTCCTGTTTCTTCCACACTGAGCATTGTCGTTAAAAAGTCATTAGTGACCCCTTTTCACGTCTACTTTGCACTTCCCTTTTTTTTTTTTTCTTCTTGCAGTCCAAAATACCAATGCCATCGGTAAGGACCTCGAGGACCTGTGACCACATCTTACCATGCGAAGACCCTCTACTTCGTTGACAATGCATCGCCGACCGATGCAATGGCATGAACAAAGCAGGACTTCGACCGGAGGCGTTGGGTCCAAGAGGGAGGTCCTGACACCCGAGATTTTTCATTGTGGGACCTGGGCCTCGGGTGAGGGTCAGCTTCGAGGAGGACATGGCCATCCGCAGGAGGAGGGGAGATGGACAGACGATCCGGCGATGCCCGGTCAGGAAGACCTGACCCGCGGCAGATCCCACGAGCCTAAACGAAGTTCCTCTTCATTTCGTTTTGCCTTTCGAGATGAGGTCTTCCCACGGCGACCATCCCCCATCCTGGGGGATCTTCCTGAAGGTGAGGACAACACCCGCCAGGATCCACACCCCAGAATCCTTCAGCGCCTCCTTCGTCGACTTGTTCACCTCCTCCTTCCCATCCTTGTCTTCGTCACCATTCTAAAGGTCAGCAAGGCCGTTTTCACCAGTCACGTTGACTTCAATATGTCAACACGTCCCCTCAAGCTCCCCCCCTTCCCCCCTTCTCTCCCCGAACCTTCCATGACCGACCTGCCGATGCCAGTCCCTTCCACGCCTCCCCCCCCCCCGCCATCCCCCCCAACTCCCTCAGGTTGGCCATCTCTTCCCACTTACCCGTCCCAGTTAGCTGGGTTCCTCAGTGCATTCCTGGGCATATGAAAGGCCAGCCATTTCGACATATGTTCTTCGTACGGATGGTTCTTCGAGTCCAATTATCGAACTCATTTATTCTATCACCCCCCACTCCCCACCCCACAAAAAAAATAATAATAATAATAATAAGAGAACCGTAACGTCCTTGCAGAAACCGTTGTCATGGGATATTTGTTGGACTCGCCTCCCAACCTTTTGCTGTTCTATATATTTCTTTTGTTTTACTTAGCTATTCTTATTTTTGCTTTCGTTTGATTTTTTTCTTCTTTTTGGTGGGAGTTCCATTGGATGAAGTTGATGCTTCTGCTGCTTAAGCTACTGTTTCCCCTCCTCTTCCTCCCCTTTCCTCCTTCTTCTCTTCCTCATTCTTCTTCTCCTCCTCCTCCTTCTCCTCCTCTTCCTCATTCTTCTCCTTCTCCTTCTCTTTCTCATTCTTCTTCTCCTCCTCCTCTATCTCCTCCTCTTCCTTATCTTCTCCTCCTCCTCTTCCTCGTTCTCCTCCTCCTCTTCCTCGTTCTCCTCCTCCTCCTCTTCCTCATTCTCCTCCTTTTCCTCATTCTCCTCCTCCTCATCATTCTCCTCCTCTCCCTCATTCTCCTCATCTTCTTTCATCTCCAAAACCTTTTTTTCTTGTAAATGTTGCAGTTCCTGCTGTTATTCATCCTCCATTTCTCCCTATTCGACCGGGAGTTCCCGAGGCTTGCAGCGCGACTCCAAAGACTACCTGAAGACTCCACAGTGTCTCTGTGAAAGACTCGAACCATCTGGGCGAGCCACCTGTAAGCGATGCACCTGCAGTCGATCCGAACTGAGGGTGGCCACCTGTTCCCTACAACCTCTAGAACAGCCCAAAGCCGTCTCTAGATTCGCCTCTAGTTAGTACTAGGTTACTACGCTTTATCAGGTGAATCGCCTCCGAAGTGAATATGTTAAGACGAACTAGTACGCTTTCGTATGTGTGTGTATAGGTCCGCCTTAATGGCCCAATGCAGGACCGGCCTATCACCTGAGGCCTCTGCACCTCATCGTGGTGGCTTGATCCGGCTTGGTAAGGCTATATGCACGGTGAGAAAGTCATATGAAGTTTGGGTCCGTTGAAGGTTGGGCTAGTTGGAATGGCTGTAATTGTGAACGAAGTCTGAAATCAATCTTATCAGCTCGATCACACTGGCCTACCGGACCTCTGATGTCCGCCGTTGTGGAGAGAGAGGGGTTGGAAAGCCATGGAAATATTTGGCACTTACCGGGGATCGAACCCGGACCTCTCGCGTTCCGAGGCGGGCACGTTACCCACTGCTTCACGCAGACATATATGTCTCTGTGTGGTGAACATTACATATTCTGTTCTGGCTAACGGCAGACTTTTTTTTTATTCCGATGACGTGACGTCATAGGTCTGAATACATATTCTATTCTGTCTGCCGTCAGGCGATTTTATTCAGCTGACGTATGATATAACCAATTTAATTTCTTCCTCCGCTCTCTCCTTCTTAGCTTTATCCTTCACCTCCATTCCGTTACTTGCCACCATTGAGCAATCTTGCGCCTCAACTTCCACGCATAGAAACGTATTGAAGATATTATATTGTGGAGAATAATCTGTACTCAGCCTTAAATGGTCCAATGCAGAACCGCCAATCTATCCACTGATGAATGCACACTCTTAAGGTGGCGGCACACTAGGCTAGCATGCTACTTACTTTTGCTACCTCGTTTGAATAGGAACGACTTCGGTTACAATATTCTAGATTTCCGTAAGACCATCTCAACAATGTATCTAACATTCGTATTCTAGGTTTAACATCTTATTTCGTCATTCAGCTTCTCACTACATGACGCAGGAGTAATTTGACATTTGGGAATTCGAAAAACAAAAGATCGTGACCGAAGTCGTTTCTACTCAAACCCAGTAGCAAAAGCAAGTAGCATGCTAGCGAGAAATACCAGGTGTCCGGTATCTACTAAACCAAGGAAACGTGGCTTTATTCGCTTAAGAGGTCGACTGACTCCGCTTGAGCGGATTAGGGCGTCGTTACTTGCGGCGAAGGTCGAGGGGATGGCGGTTCGAATCCTGCCACCGGCGAAGTTGAACCAAGGGTATGGCTCATTAAATTCCACGCTACAAAGTCCTCTGTGAGGGGCACCGTCCTAGCCTTTTCCGTTAGGGGGGGGGGGTTTGTGACGTTAAACCATATCATCATCATCATCATCATCATGAAGGGATCCCAGGCAGAGCCTCCTTCAACCCGGCGAAACACTTTATAGTCTTTGTTCTTGCGAAGGACAAGCTATTTCATTCAGCTGAGGGTAAAGGTCCTAGTCCTTATCGGTACTGAAATTAGGGTCTCCAACGGGTCCCCTAAAATCTCGTTTAAGAATATGAACCTTATCCTTTATGTAACCTCATAACTCCCTCCTAAACCTTTTGTAACAAGCCTCC
>NC_134784.1:54779655-54789655 GCF_046742065.1 Oratosquilla oratoria | reverse complement strand
GAGCTACGCTCGTGGTGTCCCGCCTTTGTATCTCGCAGTGTGTGTGTGTGTGTGTGTGTGTGTGTGTGTGTGTGTGTGTGTGTGTGTGATTCACCATGATCTTGGATCACGTATTGGACTCGTGATCGACAGCTTTTTCCCTCCCGGAAGAGAGCTCAGAGCTCATACATGTGTGTATGTGTGCGCGCGCGTGTGTGTCCGTGTATGTATGTATGTATTCTGTCAGTTTACATGCACAGACGAAACAAGGCCCGTGGTGCGCGTTGTGTCCCTTCCAAGACTGCCCTACCGCACGTCTACCAAAAGATCTAAATTGTAAATTACCCACCACACTCCTAAAGCCCTTCTCCCTTACAAATTATGACAAAATAGGTAAAACTGTGTTAGGATCCTCCGATAAGCGTCGAGGGGAAGGGAAAACGAACCTTACGTTTGGGGGACCATAAGATTCGTTTCCCCGTGCCATCTTCCCACCGTTTACGCCCCTGTCGAAATGGTCCAGGTATATTTTACGAGAAGGCCACCCAGAGAAATTTAATTATCTGGCTGTAAATAAGACAGAGGTGTCTGAGTCGGTCCATATTGGGCGAACCACCTCGGGCCTACAAGAACGGGCAGGCCAGGCGGGCAGGCTACGGACGGCCTGCACAACGGACGTGCAGGCCAGGTGGTGGCGTGGAGTCCGGCCGGCGCGGAAGCCTTGACCTTCGCCGGGGAGCAGTGAAGCCCAACGTCCTCTCGGCCTTCTTCGGCGAAGAACAAGAGGAGCCTGCCTCACGTTCTTATGTCTCACGTTCTCGTGTTCTCACGTTTCACGTTCTTGCAATCTCGCACTCTTACGTTCTTAGGCTCTCACGTTCTTGCGGTCTTACGTTATTACGTCTCACGTTCTCACGCCTAACGTTCTTAAGTTATCATGCCACACGCCTCACGTTATTGTGTTCTCGCGTTCTTAGAGTTCTTTCGTTCTTGCATTCTCACGTTCTTGCGTTCTCACGTTCACATTGCGATGTCGTAATGCATTGAGTTTTGAAGTCGCCTCTTAACAAGGACCGGTGAGTGTGTGTGTGTGTGTGTGTGTGTGTGTGTGTGTGTGTGTGTGCGCATGTATGTGTGCGTACGTGCGTGCTGGGGGCACGTCCAGCTTCAATCCAGCGTATCCTCTTCAGTGGTGAGATGGAATGGATGATATGTAGACTCAGGGCTGTTCGTTCGTTTGTGGATGTGAAGCCATTTTCTCTTAAGCCTCGTCAAATGTTGTGAATTCGAAAACCTGGGAGACGGCTTCGCTTACAGTATTCTAGACTTCCCTAAGGATAATTCAACAATGTGTGTAATATTAGTCTAGGTTTAACTTCTCTTAGTTCGTCATTCAGGTTCCCAGTATATGGGGCAAAGGTGATTTGACATTTGGAGACTCGAAGAATAGAATATTGTAACCGAAGTCGTTTCTACTCAAACGAACTCGGGTCGGTGTGACAGGTGCTTTACCAGGCAAGTAAGTGTTGACACGAGGATAGTTCGGAGGCAAATTTACTAGCTTTCCGTTGACACTAGGCAGGTAGAGGGGTAGTTTGCAAGTCGCTTTTAGCACTAGCGACTACTAAACTAGCCCCTTGTCAGTTCTAGGGTTGTGTTCATAATGATTCTTAGACTCTAGGACAGTAGTTCTTAATCTAGGGCCTATGGGTTTTAGGAAGCCATGACAAGAATCTAGGAGGGTCATGGCCTGTTTTTACAAATTATACATTTCTATATAATGTGAGGAATCTGATGAAAACAAATATATTACTCTGTCCTGGCAGAATATTATGATTGTCAATCTTGCAGTAAAGCAAAGGGTTTCTCTTCATCAACATTTTATTGTTTTTATTTTATCATTATTATTATCATTATTATTATTATTATCATTATCATTATTATCATTATAATTATTATTATTATAATTATTATTATTATAATTATTATTATTATAATTATTATTATTATATAATTATATTACATTACTAGCCAAATTACCCGCGCGTTGCTGCGAGTTCGTGAATAATCCCTAACCTAACCATACCCCACCTAACTTTAACCCTTATCCCTAACCAAAATAATTTTTTAGTGAAATATAGCTTTAAACACTCCCCCTCCCAGGTGTGCGCCCCCCTACCCGAGGGTTGGGAAACCCTAGTTTGAAAATACATGCATACACAAACACAAATATCATATGTACACATTCTTTTGAGTGCGTGCGTGCGTGTGTGTATTGACAATTAATGTCTACAGCTAAAGGGTGAAGAAATGTATCTCGTTTATTTATCTTCAGAATATATATGGTTATAGGGGTTTGTGAATTATCAATTTCCGCCCGCAGTAAAATTGAATGAAAATAACCAATATTTTAACATTCGGTAAAATTATACAATCATTTTGCATTTACATGCTTCCTTCTTACAAAAGCTATCATGGTTTGTGGCAACATTAATTTCACAAATATAAATAATATTTATGGACACATACAATGGTTTGTTTAATCATATTAATTCTTATGTCACAAAAATAATGAGCGACTTAAGGGGAGACTACAGTAGTGGCGTGTTCCCTCACCATAAACCACCTAACTTTAACCCTTAACCCTAACCAAGATATATATTTTTTTATGAAATATAGTTATCCAAGTACCTGGAGTGATAGCGTATCAGAATATATATGGTTATGGGGGTCTATCTTCAAAACCCTAGGAGTTCGTGAACAAACAAATAAACAAACAGACAGACAGAGGCTACTACTTTATTAAAGTAGATTATATATTTATATCATATTATATATTTATATTATATTATCATATTATACTATCATATTATATTATACTATATTCTTATTATTATTCCTTTTTACTTTTTTTTTTTTTTCCCGTGGTGGAATTTGAGAGAAAAATGAAACGGGACCACACAAATGTAGAGACTTCATCAAAAAGGGGAGAATGGAATGAAAAAGACCAAGACCCAGTGAGCATAAGACTTGCCTTCACGTGCGGGAGTGATATACCTTTCAAACGACTTCACAATAAATCACGTCGACAATGAGAACAGCATTCCTTGCAGTTTGTCGTGTTTTTACTGAACTTTCTTTTACGCATTTTTCAAAAACGGAAACGAGGTACAAGAAACCTCATTTTGGCTCGATTGTCGAGAAGAACCTCGAGGTCTGGAATTCATCCAGTTTGAGACGTCTGAAGTCCGAGTAGTTTTCGTGAATTCCGTCCCTGGAATTAGTAATAATGAGCGCTGAAACAATTGGTTGTTTTAAAATAAGGTTAGATAACTTTATGGATATAGATGACACGAAGTAAGGGACATGGAACTACCTAGTGTCGGCCTTATGGTCTCTTGCAGAACTTGTGAATGATCCGGCATTGGGTCATAGATCCATCATGGCTCAAAATGGAGACAAACCCTTAAAGGCAGGCCTCTTCGCACTAGCGATTTGAACCGCGCGGAAACCGCGGCGGTACCGCATAGTAAAAAAAAAAAAAGCGTTGTTTTGTGTGAATACCTCCATTGACTTACATTGTTACACGTTTCACTCATCAAAACCTTTTCAAGTAAACGTCCACAGTCCAACGACCGAAAGGCTCCTTTCATACGTATCGACTTTACGTCGTGCGCCGTCCACGACACGACGTCGTGCTCTCAAATAACCATGGATGTCTATGGACGCTTTCTCACGTCACGACCACGAAAACGTGTGAAAGCGTCCATAGACACCCATGGTTATTTGAAAACACGACGTCGTGTCGTGGACGGCGCACGACGAAAAGTCGGTACGTGTGAAAGGAGGCAAACGGTGTATAATCAATAAAGACTTCTTAGTTCTCTTTTGACCTTAGATTGTAAGAACAAAAACCCTCTAAGGGACTGAAACGAGAATGTGGAAATCGTATTACCGGTGTCACACTGTGCGGCGGCGCCGGAGGGGGCCAGATGATGCTGGCAAGTTCAATTAGCTTAATAAAATCACCTGGCGACAACAGCCTGAATTTTATATAACGACCACCTGGCTAAAATAATCTCATAACCTTTCAAATCTAATGGCTCCTAATAAGGGAGATTTTGCTGTCGCCAACAAGTCGCAACGGCGGCGCCGGGCAGTGTGACACAGGCCATAAGAGGTTATCACACTGGGCAATATTTCCTCCAACCTCCAATTAACTGGCGGTACCACCTCATTCCAGCAATATTTCTGCCACAAAATCACTATGGCAGACTTTTATGCATTATCAACAATTTACATAGAATGCCGTTTGATATGCCGGACGAAAACTATTTTCCTCCAGTATATTAGCTTTCTTCCCAGAAACTACGGGCTGTAAATATGCTCAAACAGTTGGGGAAAAAATATCCCAGTGTGATAATGCTTTAAGGACGAAACATCTTCCCCATCAAATAGAAAACGAACGAAATCCACTTCCCTATGAATCAGTAGCATGGAACACAGTTCGTCATTTCAAATCAGGACAACCCCTGCGTCTGTCCTCTCACTGTCGCGAACATCAAGTCGTCCTTGGGGGAAGAGAAGGTCGCTGGGTCCGCCCCTGGGAGTGGCCCTCGGGGTCTCCGCCTCAGGGAGGGTGTTGGGCCTTCAGGTCCAGGGTCAGGTACTTGAGGGTGCAAAGTTTCAACTTCGCTTTGAGCGTTTCCCATGACCAGCAATGCTGTGCAAGTCGAGGTCGAGATGAGTCTTTATGCAGATTTTTGGTCCTTCACATGGTTAGGTTAGGTTAGTGAATTGTAAGGTATGCAGAAGAAACTCAGTTAATTTTCTTTAATGTTCTTGTGGGTAATGATGTTTGATTCAATAAACATAGGAAAACTGTGTGTCTGTTTTATGGGTTTTATGAGTCAATATATATATATATATATATATATATATATATAATATATATATGTATATATATATACACATATATATGTAATATATATATATATATATATATATATATATATATATATATTTAATACATAAAATTCGCTGTAAAATATGTAACGAGTTCTACATTGGTCAAACAGCAAAAGATCTATCTGTTAGAATTAAAATTCACAAAAAATGTGTAATATATGGGAATGATTCAAGTGCAGTTTTTAAACATATCAGCACTTTTAATCACCCTGTGGATTGGGATAATGCTAGTGTGATTACTTTCAACAATAACATTGTCGAAAGGAACACCATTGAAAGTAGCTCAATCAATTCCACAAATAATACTTACTTCAATTTTAATCTAGGATTGTATGAAATAGATAATTACATCTGTAAAGAAATAGCAAATATGTCCCAAATGTAAGCATTATTAGACATCTGATTCTCACCTTGTACCCATGGACAACTTCAAACATTCTTATGATATTTTGTCACTATGATATTTGGTCACTACCTTCTTCCACCGTTGACACATAGATCCCTTGTGTCCACGTCCCCTTTTCCCACCTGTATATTATGTTTGTACTTTCTATGTATTTCTGCACTGAAGACGTAATACACGAAAGCGCTCTGCTCCGGTCGTTTCTTTTCACAGTGGATACTTTGCCTCTGTAGGACAAACGTCTGAAGTGTTTTTATTATTATTGTTATTATCATTATTATTATTATTATTATTATTATTATTATTATTATTATTATTATTATTATTATTATTATTATTATTATTATTATTATTATTATTATTATTATTATTATTATTATATATATGTGTGTGTGTGTGTGTGTGTGTGTGTGTATGTGTGTGTGTGTGAGAGAGAGAGAGAGAGAGAGAGAGAGAGAGAGAGAGAGAGAGAGAGAGAGAGAGAGAGAGAGAGAGAGAGAGAGAGAGAGAGAGAGAGAGAGAGAGAGAGAGATGGACAAGAAAAAATAGCTATGCGAAGGCAAGTGACCGTAAGCCGAGATATGAATTCCAATGGAACACGTTGCGGCTCCACGGCGACCGTTGAGAGGAACCGGAGAGCTGAGTTGTTCTTTAAGAAAAAAGAAAAAAAAAATAGTAAAGGGAAAAGTTAGCGCTGAGAACCTCTACTCTACACTCTGTCCCATGACGAGAGAATGGAAAGAAAATAAGAAAAAAAATAGTTATAATTCTTTTCTGTGTTTTTTGAATACTCAAGAAGCTAAAAGAAGAATTTACGGAAGAAAGTACTCCACATTTTTACTTTTTTATTATTTTTTTTTCTAAAGACCCAGAATATAATGACAACAATGGTGGAAAGCAGATAAAAAGGTGCATGTTATAAAAGAATAATTTTTTTTGTTAAGTAACATGAGTTAGTCTATTTTGAATCTTATCAAATTGTAATTTACCTATATCGTATTTATACTGTATTTTATATTGTTTTGATATATTTATATGTCTTATATATTTCTCATATATCTATATTTGTATATTAGTATACTTTGCCATTCATAAGGATTTAACTCATTAAAGAATAGTGGATGAAAATGTTTTCTTCATCTTCTGTATCAGATCGACAACATAAAATCTGAAAATGTCACAAGAAAATGAATCAGGGGACAAGACTCCCTTCATGTGCTTGGAATCGTCAAACTTTATGGAAGGCAATTAACCAACAAAGAAAAAGAGAGAGAGAGAGAGAGAGAGAGAGAGAGAGAGAGAGAGAGAGAGAGAGAGAGAGAGAGAGAGAGAGAGAAGGAGAGAAACACAGACACAGAGAAACACTGTGACTGAGAGACAGAGATAGAGACACTGAGAGAGAAACACAGAGACTGAGACAGACAGAGAGATAGAAATAGAGATAGAGACACTGAGAGAGAAACACAGAGACAGAGAGACAGACAGAGAGAGAGAAAGAGAAAGGGAGAGAGAGAGAGAAAACAAGGAAAATTTAAAGAAGGCAATTAACCAATTAAGAAAAAAAGACAGAGAGAAAGAGAGAAACACAGACACTGAGAGAGACAGAGAGAGGGAGAGAGAAACACAGAGACTGAGAGACAGGCAGAGAGAGAGAGAGAGAGAGAGAGAGAGAGAGAGCGAGAGAGAACAAGGAAAATGTCTAAATTATCTTCAAAGTAAACAGTTCCTTGTTCATTGAGGGTTCAATCAGACAAAGGCTATGATTTCATAGGTTGGAAGAAATGAGGATTTCAAATTGAACACTTCGATAGAGCTGACCAAGAGGTCAACACAAGAGAGGGCGAGGTCTTTCTCTCTCTCTCTCTCTCTCTCTCTCTCTCTCTCTCTCTCTCTCTCTTTCTCTCCCCCTTCTCTCTCTCTCTCTCTCTCTCTCTCTCTCTCTCTCTCTCTCTCTCTCTCTCTCTCTCTCTCCTCTCTCTCTTTTCCCTTTTCCTCTCTCTCTCTCTCTCTCTCTCTCTCTTTCTCTCCCCTTTCCCTCTCTCTCTCTCTCTTTCCCCCTCCCGCTCTCTCTTTCTCTTCCTGTAACCCTTTCTTTCTCTCTCTCTCTCTCTCTTTCTCTCGCTCTATCTATCCATCTCTGTCTCTCTGTCTGTCTATCCATCTCTGTCTATTTCTCTCTTTCCTTTTCTGTATCTCTCTCTTTCCCTCTCTTTCTCCCTTTCTGTCCGATTTTCATGTCTGTGGGTCGTCCCTGGCAAGCTTCCAGGCTGACTCTCGGCTCATCCCCACCGTCTGTAGGCAGGCAGCTATTACAAATAACACAAAACTAGATTATGCAACTTAGTGAGATTCTCCTATTTCCTGTTGACGTAATCAGAGGCGTGCTGGTCTCGTATTCGCTTAGTTGTGGGTTCGAATCTCGCACTCCCGTCCAATTCCCAGAAGTGACTGTCTACTACCTGCCCCAACAGTCCCCAAAGTGCATAATAGGGCAAAGGTGACGGCTTCGGCCGCAGCTACTCAGCACCTCCTGGCGTAAGCTCCTCACCTGCATCAATCTTTTCCTTTACGAAGAGATAGATGGATAGATAAAGAGAGAGAGGAGAGAGAGGAGAGAGAGGAGAGAGAGGAGAGAGAGGAGAGAGAGGAGAGAGAGGAGAGAGAGGAGAGAGAGGAGAGAGAGAGAGAGAGAGGGGGAGAGAGAGAGAGAGAAAGAGAGAAATAGTGGAGGAGAGGAAGAGAGAGGAAGAAAGAGAGAAAGAGAGATAGAGATTCATTCTTGATCGCAGATGAAATAGTTACCTTGGCCTCCATCCCTGAAGTATTCGGCCGCAGTTAAGCGCCTTTAGGCGTAACCCCTTCACTTTTCTTAGAAAAAAAGTGTAATGATCATTGTGAGTCTCTCACAGACCCACCGAGACCTTATAAGACACCAGATACGAGACCATTTGGTCCATGGATATCCCGAAGACCAACAGACAACAGTTACAGGTCATAATGATATACAACAGAGACAGACTGGTCCTGTTGGATGCTCGCTCGGAAGTTTCTCCTTATAGAGGAGGAGGAGGAGGAGGAGGAGAAGGGGAGGAGGAAGAGGAGGAGGAGAAGGAGAAGGAGGAAGAGGAGTAGGAGGCGGAGGAAAAGGTGAAGAGGGAGGAGGAGGAGGAGGAGGAGGAAGAGGAGTAGGAGGAGGTGGAGGAGGAAGATGTGGAGGAGGGGAAGAGGAAGAGGAGGAGGGGGAGGAGGAGGGGAAGAGGAGGAGGGGAAGAGGAGGAGGAGGGGAAGAAGAGGAGGAGGAGGAAGAGGAGGAAGAGGAGGAGGAGGAAGAGGAGGAGGAGGAAGAGGAGGAGGAGGAAGAAGAGGAGGTGAAGAGGAGGAGGAGGAGGAAGGAAGAGCCCGGATGTTAGGAACTCATGGAAACTCAGATGTCCGGAAAGGTCCGAAATATTTGGAAAAGGGAACATTGGTTGTAAAAGGCGTGTAATTTTGTGTGTGTGTGTGTGTGTGTGTGTGTGTGTGTGTGTGTGTGTGTGTGTGTGTGTGTGTGTGTGTGTGTGTGTGTGTGTGTGTGTGTGTTTGTGTAGGTGTGTGTTTATTCTCCCCCCCCCCTCTCTCTCTCTCTCTCTCTCTCTCTCTCTCTCTCTCTCTCTCTCTCTCTCTCTCTCTCTCTCTCTCTCTATCTATCTATCTATCAATCTATCTCTCTCTCTCAACCCTTTCCCTGTAAACCTGTCCCTCGACTGAATAAAATTATCTGCTGGCAAAGAGAGAGAGAGAGAGAGAGAGAGAGAGAGAGAGAGAGAGAGAGAGAGAGAGAGAGAGAGAGAGAGAGAGAGAGAGAGAGAGAGAGAGAGAGAGAAGAGAGAGAGAGAGAGAGAGAGAGAGAGGAGAGAGAGAGAGAGGAGAGAAAGAGAGAGGAGAGAGAGAGAAGAGAGAGTCTGCGGGCAGGTGTTGTTGCTTATGAATTCCTGATCACTGCCAAAGCGATTCCAAACCGCCATAAAAGGGTCAACAAACGTCTTGGACTCAAGAATGAGATTTATTTATGAAGCCTTTCAGTTCCAGGGCCGCCGCCCATCACTCGGAAAAAGAAGAAGAAGAAAGAAAAACATCTGGTGCTGGCCTGATTATGTGTGTCATCATGTTAGGAAGGAAAATGACGATTTCTTTTCGGATGATGGTGATGGTGGTGATTGATGATAGTGATGGTGGTGATTGATGATAATGATGATGATGATGGTGGTGGTGGTGATTCAAGACAGTGATGATGATGATGGTGGTGGTGGTGGTGATTGATGACAGTGATGATGATGATTATGATGGTGGTGGTGGTGGTGATTGATGATGAGAGTGATGATGATGATGATGATGATGATGATGATGATGATGATGATGATGATGATGATGATGATGATGATGATGATGATGGAGATAATGAGGATGATGACGATGGCGATGATGATGGAGATAATAATGATGATGATGATGATGACGATGATAATGATGATGATGATGTTGGTGGTGGTGATGATGATGGTGATGATGACGTTGGCGATGATGAAGATGATGATGATGATGATGATGATGATGATGATGATGATGATGATGATGATGATGATGATGATGATGATGATGATGATGATGATG
>NC_134784.1:54769655-54774655 GCF_046742065.1 Oratosquilla oratoria | reverse complement strand
TTTGACCAACCTTAATGGCCAGCTCCGAATCTACCCATTCTCTTCTCCTAATCTCCACGTTTATCATGCTATCGATCCTCGTAAATCCTAACATACTCATCAGACATTTCATCTCAAATACGTTTAGGCTCTTCCTTTCTACCTCCTTCATATTCCAAGTCTCTGTGCACATACGAGTACACAATGTATATTGTGTGTGTGTGTGTGTGTGTGTGTGTGTGTGTGTGTGTGTGTGTGTGTGTGTGTGTGTGTGTGTGTGTGTGTGTGTGTGTGCTTGTACACGTCTCGGCGTAACGACCATCAATTCCTGTGTCTAGATTTAAGCATACATAGTAAACTAGACAAATGTGGAACAAAAACACTAAAACAAACAGATGCACAGGAGTCAAGAAAAAATAAATTGGTCAGTAGACCAGAAGGACCGTGGGCGGTTACTTCGAGGATGAGGAAAGCTTACACATAGACAAAAGACCTTGACTTCCATACTGAGGCAAGATGAAGAATAATGCATGAATGAATAAATACATTAATAAATAAATTGCCAATAGACATATAAATAAATTAGAAGTGAATAAATAAATAGATGAATATCTGAAAAGGTATAAAAGTATTAAAGTAAATAAATAAATAAATAGATAAATAAATAAAAACTTATATAAGTGATAACCGAATAAGTAGGTGAGAAAATAATTGAATTGATAAATAGTTAACAAAACATAAATAATTTAATAAATTTGCTAAATTTCCAATTGTAAAACATGCGATCGGATCAGCGGGAAGTTTGTTATTAATTTCGCGGTTGGCCAAGTTGTTTCTACCTTTTCGTTTAAATACACGACTCGACAAAGGCCGTTGGCTTGGATCTAGTGAGAAACAATAAATCCCAGCTCGATGTTGGTCACAGAGTGAGATCTCCCTCTCTCTCACACACAGATACACACACACACACACACACACACACACATAATCTGGGTTTAGCTGGCCATCATAAATATGAATTTTACGTATACAAGGCTAGAGACATATAAAGATTAATATATGCATGTACAAACATGGATAGACCCACGCACGTGCCCGCGCGCACACACACACACACACACACACACACACACACACACACACACACACACACACACACACACACACACTTACACATACACATTCACACACACACACACACACACACGCACACACACACACACACACATGTACACACAGAAACGCATGTTAACCAAGAGGTCCTGAGCTCGTCTCCCTCGTCTCGTCTATATACTGACACCTGACGAGTCCTCGGTTCAGAACCGGATCTGGGGGAAGCTGGGGGAAAGGGGGGAGTGGGGAAAGGGGGGAGGGGGAGGAAGTTATACAGTGAAGTAGAGGGTCTTGTTAGTACTTTGGGTATCTGATCAAATGCAGCCCGGTGGAGCTGGGGAGGGAGGAGAGAATTGGTAAAAAAATAAAAAAATAAATAAATAGAAATAAATGAATAGATTAATCAATTAATTAAAATATATAAATGAATAAATTAAAATGAAATAAAATGAAATAAAATGAAATAAAATAATGAAAATAATGAACAAAATAATAAAAATAATAAAACAAAACAAAACAAAAAACAAAAAATTAATAGTAATAGAATAATAATAATAATAATGATAATAATAATAATAATAATAATAATAATAATAATAATAATAATAATAATAATAATAATAATGGAAATTCTGAAACCCACTGGCTAATGGGAGGGACCGCATCGTTAAGCATACCTCCCCCATTACCGGGGTACCCCGAGTTACTCGGGGTAATTTATGACGTGAGAAAGAAAATAAGCTCACGGTAACCCAGCTGGAGCTTCCTGGGTGCGACTAACCCGTACAACTTAGTGTTCCACTTTATCCATTGGTGCTTAGGAGGCGTTTATTCGGGAGTAGGACAAATGTCCTAGGCGAGACACCTGGTTGAGATCATTCTTACGGTGGTATTCTTAAAAAAAAAAAAAAAAAAAAAAAAAAAAAAAAACATATATATATATATATATATATATATATTTATATATATATATATATATATATATATAAATCCTTAGAAGGGAAAGATTTATACAAGGAAATATTTTTTTAAGAATACCACCGTAAGACACTTACGATGGTATTCTTAAAAAAATTATTTCCTTATATGAATCTTTCCCCTCCAAGGATTTATATAATATTCATATAAGGAAATAACTTTTTTAAGAATACCACCGCTAGTTTCCCACCTCCCCCCCCCCTACCTTTTCCTTCTGCCAATCCAGCGTGACTGAATTTTGGCTTCGCCTTCAGGGTCCTTCAGGGAACTTCAGACACCACATGACAACCACGTGTGAGAGGCGCCATAACGCAACTGCTTTCTATCTTTTCTTCTAGCTCTGGTTCCCAAACTGGGTGGTAAATTACCCCCTTGTGGGGTAATTTAACCACCCAAGAATTCCTCAATAAGCTTCAAGCATGCAACTCCATCCATCCCACTGATGCTCTTGACATCTCTGGCAATAGTCATTAGAGATGCACACTGTTCAAACACAATAAATAAACGAAAATATCTCAAGTGTTTTAATTTAGCCATATATATCAATATTGACAACATTTTGTATAAAGGGCTAACATGCTTATTGTGACGTGATAAACTGGATAACAAACTGAAAAAAAAAATGGGAACCACTGTTCTAGCTGATACTGAACGATTTTATTCAGCTGAGAGGGTCCATCCGGGGTAATACGTGGTCTCGACCGCTAGCACCTCTCCGAAGATGGATAGAATCGTTGGATCATTTTTATTTTTCCTAATCAGTATGATCGAGTTCATAACACAACCGCAGCCAATGCAACATACCAAAACTCCACATGAATTTCTCACCATATATACCACCATACCAAGCCGGACGATGCCACCGTGGCGAGGTAGTACAGAGGCTGTATTGTCCCTCAGGGGACAGGCCGGTCATGCGGTGGACCATTAAGGCTGAATCTATACTGCACTAAGGCAACCTGTATGATGGTTGTGGGGCTGGGATACCCAAAATGATTGACGGAGTTAGGTTAGATTAGGTTAGGTTAGGTTAGGTTAGGTTAAGTTAGGTTAGATTAGGTTAGGTTTGCTTAACTAAACTTAACCAGAGGTTGAAATGAAATAATGGAACGATAAAAGAAGAAAGTAGTGTTGGGAAAATAAAAAAATATGTATCCAGAATTGTCTACAGATAACAACCAAATCATCTATACCAAGCGTCATTTTGTTGGTGGAAGCACTAGAAATCTCCATTTGAATAACTAGAATATGACTTCGCTTACAGAAATCTAGACTTCTCTAAGAACCTTTCAACAGTATGTCTAACATTCGTATAGGTTTGCAATCTCCTAGTTCCTCATGCAGCTTTGTTATATACGAGGGAAAGGCGATTTGATATTTGGAGATTTCAAAATTCAAATATTGTAACCGAAGTCGTTTTTACTCAAACGAACTTTCAACTGTCGGCGCTGGTGAAGCCCGTGGAAGCCTAATGTGATAACCCCTTAAAGAAACAGCTGAAGCTATTATTCCCCCCCCCCGTGGGTCGGCGGGGGGGAGGGGGGCGGAGGGGTAGATAGGAAGGGTGACCATCGTTACCCCATGGAACTCCGGGCTTACAGGAGGAGGGGGGGAGGGGTTAGCCCTTAAAACCCATTAGCCTAAGCGCGTTAGCACAAGAGCGAGTTTATGTACGCATGCAAGACTTAGTTAGAAAAAAAAAAGGTTAGATCTAATCTTCTCCCGTTCGTGGCCGCCATATGCATCTTGGAGCTCAAGAGCTTTGTTTGTTTGTTTGTTTGTTGGTCTATTGAGTGCTGACTGATTTATCACCCACTGGGGGCGTTCCTGGGTGCTGTAGCGATCCCCTGAGCATTGCTTTACTCCCCCCAATCCGCCCTTCCCCCCCCCACATCCCATCCTCCCCCCTTCCATCCCCCCATCCCCTACCTGAGTAAAATTCTTTGGCTTCATTCCCTTGGTGTCATTTGGTTTATGTCTTACAGGAAGAAGCGTATATGCAGCCAAAATGTATACACACACATATACATACATATTTATATATATATATATACATATATATATATATATATATATATATATATATATATATATATACATGCGAATAAATAACAAAAACACGTGACTCACAAAATGTGTAAGAAAGCCACTTGGAAAATAAAATTAAAGGTGACCGTGCGTTTTCGTCTATTTAAGACATTTTCAAAGGTGTTTTATTACACACACACACACACACACACACACACACACACACACACACACACACACACACACACACACACATTTATATATATATATATATATATATATATATATATATATATACTGTATATTTATATATATCATCAACCACAATTCACTTTAATTCTAAGCCATCAACATTGAGAGACTCGTGGAGGTCAACATGCAGAAATGGTTGATAAAAATGTATATCCGTTCACTGGGACCCATTCAGTGTTGTACATATACATACATACATACATATATATATATATATATACATATATATATATATATATATATATATACATATATATATATAATGTATATATATACATATATATATATATATACATATACATACATACATATATATACATACATACATATATATATACATACTTATATACATATATATATATACATATATATATATATATATATACATATATATATACATATATCTATACATATATATGTATATATATATATATATATATATATATATATATATGTATATATATATATATAATATATATATATATTGAGTGATGGTAGTAAAACGAAGATGATCTAGGAATGGGTTTACTCTAACGCTGCGACCAACATGGCCTTCTTCAGAGGGCTGTCTACAAAAAGGTTTAACCTAGGTCACATTCTATACCCCTCTTGAAGGGTCCTCGGTCAGGCAACAGCGCCTGGGCGGTGAT
>NC_134784.1:54754655-54757155 GCF_046742065.1 Oratosquilla oratoria | reverse complement strand
GCAAGTAGCATGCTAGCGAGAAATGCCTAGTGTTCCGTCAGAGCGTGGTAAGGGGAGGGGTGCCAGTGAGGGGCACTATAAAATCACAGTAAAACAACAATGATTAAAATAAAGACAAAATATATATATATATATATATATATATATATATATATTTATATATATATATATATATATAATGAAAATAGAATAAATTAGATAACGTAATATGATATAAATAAGTAAAAAAAAAACTAAACTAAACAAGCTGATGGTTTCCATTACAAGGGTGATGCGAGCAAGATCATCATATTAAGACAGCAGGACAGGATTCGTAGTAATGTTTTTGAATTGGACCAATCTAAGTTTATGAGGGAAACAGGCAAGAACCGATTTACCAAGAGTGCGTTTAACGAATGAAATAGACTTAGTGACAATGTAGCGAGGGCTGAAACAACTGGTTGTTTTAAGAAAAGACTAGGTAACTTTATGAATAGGAATGACAGATGGTAGGGGACATGAAACTGTCTAGTGTAGGCCTTAGGGTCTCTTGCAGTCTCCTCCATTCATGTGTTCTTATGTTCATTATGATCCACACATCACTTCAAGTGTTGGAAGGGAAGGGAAAGGAAGGAAAGGGAAGGAAAGGGAAGGAAAGGGAGGGGAGAGGGAGCGGGGAAGAGTGGAAGAGAGTAGAAGAGAGTGAGAAGAGAGGAAGAGAGTGAGAGAGACTGGGAGAGAGTGGAAGAGAATAAAAGTGAGTGAGAGTGGAAGAGAGTGGAAGATCGGAGGAATATGGAAGATAGTGGAGCAGATGGAATTGGAGTAGAAGAGAGTGGAAGAGTGGAAAAGAGTAGAAGCGAGTGAAAGAGAGGTGGGAGAGAGGAGGGAAAGAGAGTGGAGGAGATTGGAAGAACGGAGGAATATAAAAAACATTGGAGAGGATGGAAATGAAGTGGAAGAGAGATGGAAGAAAGTGGAAGGGGTGGATGAGAGGTGGAAGAGAGACTGGATGAAAGGTGGAACAGGTAAAGGGTTAGTGGTGTACACTGAGACCGTGCATTGCCGACCAGGCCAAGGGGGGGGGGAGGGTGATGGACGGAGGGGGAGGGAGGAGGAGGAAGGGGAGGGGAGGGGTAGGAAGGTGGAGGGAGGAGTAGGGAGGGAGGGGGAGGGGAAGAGTAGGAAGGTGGAGGGAGGGAGGTGAGGAGGAGGGGAGGGGAAGGGGGAGGGGAGGTGAGCGTGAGGGAAAGGGGAGGGGAAGGGAGAAGTAAAGGAGAAAAAGGGCAGGGGAGAGGGGGGAGGGGAGGGGAAGGGGAGGGGTATGGAGTAAGAGGGGGAGTGGAAGGAAGGAGGAGGGGAAGGGATAGGGAGGAGTAGGGGAGGGAGGGGAGGGAGGAGGGAGTAGTGGAGGGTAGACAGGTTAAGGTGAGGGGGAGGGGAGGGGAAGAGAGAGGGGGAGGGAGGGGGAGAGAGAGGGGGAGGGGGAGGAGGGAGTGCCTTGGCTCACGTCCGGTGCAGTCAAGCGAAGACAAGCGAAGACAAGAGAAGGCCATGAATCAAACGCGAAGATTCGCTCGCAGAGGCTATGAATCAAAGAGAAAAGGCGAAAAAAGAAAATTAAACCCTTAAATACGATGACGGACTGTATATATTCTATTCTGGTGAGGATCAGACTATACGTATACGTCACTGTGTTGAAGAGGGGGGGAGGTCATCCATGTTAATGGATGTAATCTTGTTCATCCACCAAAGCATCCATATCTTATCACATCCATGTAGACACGCAGCAATAAAAAAACAAAAAACAAAGAACCAATCAAGCAGAATCTGTTGGCGAATAATAAATAAATACAATAAATAGATGATAAAATATATAGATAAATAAATAAGTATACAAAGTAAATAAATGAACGAATAAATAGATCAAATAAAGAAATGAATAGATGAATAAATAGTTATTGTAAAAAAATATATAAATATATGAATGTAATAAGTAAAACTAAATAAATACAAATAGAATTAGTAAATACATAGATAAAATAGATAAATAAACAGCCTCAGTACATAATAAAGACAGAAGGAAAGACGCCGACAAATGGCTTTACAAGGAAAAACCACAATTATTGTTTTCTTTCAGTTTTCTTCGTTCTTCCTCTTCCTTTTCCAAGGAAACAGGCTACAAGGTTCTAAGTGATTTTTGACGACGCAGATGAGCACTAGGAGAGAATTATGGAAATAGTTAACGATGGAATGGAAATTTGCATATCAAGGAGACCCAACAGAAAACGGGTCTTGGTTCGTAGACAATGTGAAAAAGAAAAAGGGATGGAGGGAGAGAGGGAGACACGGAGGGAGAGGGAGAGAGAGAGAGAAACAGAGAGGTAGAAAGATAGACAGATAGATAGAGGCAAATATTTGGATAAGATGCAAAAAAGAACAATTAAAATGCATATTAAGACATATGACGAGAATACATGAAAACAGACATCAGTTCATAGCCAATGCACGCAAAAACAAC
>NC_134784.1:54739655-54749655 GCF_046742065.1 Oratosquilla oratoria | reverse complement strand
CTTCCTCTCTTAATTTCTTTCCAAAACATCTTTTTATTATTTTAAAAAATTTCTGTCATACTCTTACCCCATTTCACATCTGCTCTCCTCTTTGCCTCCTTTACCTTGTGCTTTACTTCTCCTCTCTTTTCTTTGTATCTCTCCAATTTCGTAACCAATCTGTGGAAGCTCGCATTAGACGAAGCACAGATATATTGAGAACATTAAAAGAACAAAATGCACAAATTATCTACTAACGGAATCATTTTGAAATTATAGAAAAATAATTACTAAAACAGACTAGATAAAAAGAAAACGATAATCTATTTGAAAGGAATTACGTTGTCATATAATGGAGATGTTAAGAAATTAATCGTCACATTTCATATTCCTATTAGAAAAGAAACCAATAAAATAAAACAAATAAATACATGAATTAATGAACGCAGAAAATGAATTAATAAAAGAACTGAGTAAATGATTATATAAAGAAATGAATAATGAATAAACAAATAAATAAAAAGAAATTAAAACAAATATGAATAAATAAGTAAACAAATATTAAAAAATATGAATAAATAGATGAATTAAATAAAGACATGAATAAACAAATAGACAGATAAATAATTAAATGAATGAATAAACAGATTAATGAATGAATGAATAACTAGAATATATAAGCGAATCAATAGATATGCAGTAATACCCACTAAAATACGAACTTAAAGAAATAATTGGAGAAGACTAGATTGATATCTAAAAGACACTTTGCTTCTAGGTTTGAGTTTGCACATATCAAAACTTCATTTTTTTTTTCTGAAAGTTCTCAATAACTGAGAACACAAAGATCCCGGGTTCGATCCCCACCAAAGGAACAACTGCCACTTATCCTCATCCTCCGCGCACAGTGGGCAAAGGTGACGGCTTTGTCTAAGCGCCTCCTGGCGTAGGCTACTCGTCTCCAAGGACCTGCTGTGTTTATGTAAAAAGTTCTCGACAAAGGCGCGAAGAGATGTGGAGTATTTGGACGTCGTGACTCGAACTGTGGCCCCTTCAGGAGAACGAAAATAACTCCTGAAGTTCCTGAAGTATGAAGCTCCTTCAGGCCCTGAAGTCTGGTGGTTGTTAACCCTTTCACAACAGGAGCCCTGCCTCAGATGAATAAAATCGTCTTCCATTCACCAGAATAGGATATATAAAGATAATTATCGTAGCCCACAAGGGGCGGGTAGCAACCTAACCCTTTTCCGCACGGGAGGAGGGGGAGGGGAAGGGGGAAAGGGGAGGGAAGAGAGGGGGGGAGGAGGGGGGGGAAGGAGGGGAGGGGGACAAAGGGGAGGAGGGGGAGAGGAGAGGAGGGAAAGGAGGGGGAGGGGAGAGGAGGGAGGAGGAGGAGAGGGAGGGGAGAGGAGGGAGGAGGAGGGGGAGGGGAGAGGAGGGAGGGGAGGAGGGGGAGGTGGGAGGGGAGGATGAAAGAGGGGTGAGAAAGGAGCAGGGGGAGCAGATAAGGGGGAGGAGTGAGGGGAAAGGATGGAGAAGAGGGAGGGTGGAGGAGTAGGGAGGAGGAGAGGGTGGTGGACGGGAGAGGGAGGGCTATTCTCAGTTCTGAATAAAATCGTCTTGCTTTAAATAAAATAAAGATTCTCAAGGTCACCAGCAGTGACAAACTTTCTTGTTTTTTATTCTGACTAATACCAGACGATATCTCTCAGCTGGGCAGACTCGAAAGGATACAATAGTTAGGATAGAAGCGCTGGTAAACTACAATTAACAACAACAATAGCAGCAGCAGCAACAACAATAATGAGTTATTATGTGTGTGTATTATCTACATTATCTTGCCCTTCCCCTCGGAATGGGGACTACAGTAAATCCCCTATTCTCTGCTATTTTATTACTAGAAGGTGTATTTGGGGTTACCAAAATGACAAACGAATACCCAACAATCATTACCCGGAAGTCGAAACCCCAGATCCGGAGTTTCTCGGTTCACAAACAATCCTGGGGTGCATGTGGACATCTGTCCCAGATTTGAACAAAGTTCTTCAACAAACATCAACGTTGTTCCAAAACAAACCCACAGCCAATTTAACAAAACTTCAAGTGTACTGTACTTAAAAAATCACTATAGCTATTGGAATTATAGTATCTATAGCTGGTACCCTGCTACCAGCTTCTGCTACCAGCTTCTGCTGTTGCTAGTTAGATCTGCTTCGACAGCTACATAGGGAAAGTTTTAGAAGATCTGCATGCAGTTGCTTGCCAACCCTGCTGTTTTGTGTTTGCTATTAATTAGACACCCGAATGGTGCAATTAAATGCTTTATCAATGTAATGTTTACAAATTGGCCTCTCCAACTGCGGAGACCACCCTTTCAATTGGGGAGTTTTTCCTTGAGTGTCTGCGAGACTCCATTAAAACAACAAAATAAAATGAATAAATGAATTATATATATACATATACACATATATATGTATATATATATATATATATATATATATATATAAATATATATATACAAATGTATATATATATATATATATATATATATATAAAATATACATATATATAGATTAATAAATAATAACAACAACAATAAAATAAAGAACTAAAATAAAGACATAATAAAAACAATAGAAATAATATAAATTAAGAATTAAACAAGTAATCAAAAAATATGAATAATTAAGTAAAATAGAATAGAATATTAAGAAAGTTAGCCTTCTTTCAAACTGCCTAGTGCGTATGTGTATATATACTGTACAGTATATATATATATATATATATACATATATGTATATATACATATATATATGCAACAGTAATCACTTAAAACACGTGAATAAAGATATTTTGCTTGAAACCACGAGGAAATCAAAGATCGGAATACTCAACATTTTCGTCTACATTTTCAAAGTATATATGTATATATACAATCTAAATAACCGTCGCGCAGTGGATTCTAACCACCGCCAGTAGCCTCAAGAGAGTCCGTCCCACCCGCCTTAGACCACTCAACCATAGACGATCTAAGGCGGGTGCTACGGACTCTCTTGAGTCTACTGGCGGTGGTTCGAATCCTCTGCGCGACGGTTATTTAGATTGTATGATTGATGTCGCTGTCCACTAGCGAATTTATTCACATGTTTATATATATATATATGTATATATATAGATATATGAATATATATATATACATATATACATATATATATATATATATATGTATATACATATATGTATATAAATATATATATATATATATAAATATATATATATATATATTATACATATATGTGTGTGTGTGTGTGTGTGTGTGTGTGTGTGTGTGTGTGTGTGTGTGTGTGTGTGTGTGTGTGTGTGTGTGTGTGTGTGTGTGTGTGTACAACTGTGCATATATATGGAAGCAATCACATTACCGTGATACAAAAATGCAAAATAACCACAGGAGAAGGGAAACTTGTAGACAGTAAGTACTTTCGTATATTACATCTTCAGACTGAAGATGTAATATACGAAAGTACTTACTGTCTACAAATTTCCCTTCTCCTGTGGTTATTTTGCATATATATATATATATATATATATATATATATATATATATATATATATATATATATGTGTGTGTGTGTGTGTGTGTGTGTGTGTGTGTGTGTGTGTGTGTGTGTGTGTGTGTGTGTGTGTGTGTAAAAACAAGTGAAGGGATTCTCTCGGATACATTTATAATTAAACACGACAGCATTCCAACAACTTGCAACAACACCTTCATGGACCACACTGGATGCAGCCTCAGTCGACGCCTCTCAATACATCCACACGAGGGAGCAATTAACCAGCACCTGAGGCAGCACTTCGGCATGAGAATTAGCAGGAAAATATTAGACAAATTAACGAAAATAATCGCCAGCGATGGAGAATCTCTCCACATTCGAAAAAAGACTTGAACATTTAACATCCAGTGGAAGATGGACTCTGTTTAATATTTCGTTTCGTGTAGGAAGAAATCCTCTTTCTTCTTCTTCCCACTACCCCGCCTCCCCTTCTCCCACCTCTACCTCCACTCTCCTCTTCCTCTTCCTCCTCCTCCCTCTCCTACACTGAGGAAGGCAGTTCGCTTCCAAGCGAGACATGTACATGAACGTACTTGAGTTCATTGTTTTAGCTTTTTAAGGATAATCTCAAATAGAATATCCTTTTTATTGTAACAATAACAATAAGATATAACAATCAATAACAATAACAACAATATCAATAACAGTTCAATGTTATTTTGTTTATATTCTTGCATTTAATCTATATTTTTCTACTTTTAGTTTACACGTATTACTGTTAGTGGTTCAGATAATTATCATTCCTGATCATGTCTCACTAAAGACGAAATATCGAAAAGTATGAGTAATTTTGAATAACTTGATTCTACACATTTTCTAGATCAAGGGTCCTGAACTCGTGCCTTCCACTTTTATGTATTGCTGTTCTTTAACCTCCTTGTGACTTCTTCAACGCTGAATAAAATCGCTTTGCATCCACTAAGTACCACTAGATTTCGGGTTTTGGACAGGCTTAAGAAACTCTTTGAATTCATAGAGCTCCGCAGACTCCATCTAGAATCTAGAACTCTAGAATCTAAATGGTACAATTCTTGTTCGAAAAATGGAAATGCGAGGAAGACAATTATTAATTGCCTGAACGATGCCGTATTCAATTACATGTATAATATTTTTTTATTCTTACTTCTTACTTCAGCTCCTGGTAAGGCCCTGTTCACACTAGCGGTTTGAACCGCGCGGAAACCGCAGCGGTACCGCATAGTCAAGGAAAAACTGCGCGGTTGTGTGTGAACGCCTCCATTGACTTACATTGTAATTGAACCGCCGCGGTTCAAACCGCTAGTGTGAACAGGGCCTAAAAGTTTATTCTCTGTCAGTCGATCCAGCATCTTCATATATTCCATTCTGTCCTGTACTGTCTGATCTTCTCTAAGTTCTTCCAGTCCTGGCATGCATAATATATATGTAGGTATATACGTGTGTGTGTGTGTGTGTGTGTGTGTGTGTGTGTGTGTGTGTGTGTGTGTGTGTGTGTGTGTGTGTGTGTGTGTGTGTGTGTGTGTGTGTGTGTGTGCGTGTATGTGTACGTGTGTGCATAAACCCAGTCCCTGTTTGCATGCAACAAGAGAAGCAATTCTATGCTTCTTCCACAGGAATTCTCACAAATCCGTCCCTCGACATCGCGAATCCCAAGAATCCAGGATTCCTCTTTGGGAAAGAACGCACGACTAACTGCTTACTATGCATTCCACCCCCCTCCGCCCATTTTCTCTTTGATAAATTTGCGTTATAAGTTCTCCCAGTGAGACATGCTTGTGTGTCCTTTGATAAGAAGAATTCCATTTTATTTTCTGTGTGAGGTCCAGCGGATTTTTTTTTTTTTTTTTTGGGGGGGAGGGACGGGAGGAGAGGGGGAGGAGGAAAGGGGGGTTGCTTAGAAATCCCTTCAATCTATGCCTCCTTTGTGTATGTAACCCCCTTCTATATGCAAACAACCACCAACCCCTAAAATAAACAAAACATCCTTGGCAACAATGTACAGTATATGTAATGTACATAAAACGAATATTGCGTAAGACTGAATGTGTACGTTTATGTGCGTGTGTTGGAGTGGGGTTGTGGGGATGCTCCATCAGGTCTGCAAGATTTCTGGATGTTGAGGTGTCTCAGAAGAACATATCCTTCCAGAAGCTCCCAGAAGCTCCTGGAAGCTCTCTTGGCCTCCGGAGAGCAGTTTCGTATTAGCCAGAATAAAATTTGTAAAAGACGTCAACTCGGGAAAGGACTTCGCTGGCTGGCGTTCATTCAGTCACATACACATCGGCTCCAGATGACATTTTGTGACGTAAACAGTCAGTTCTGTTCCAGTGATATTCAAACGCATTTTTTTAAATCTATTTTTTGCGTTTGAAAAATATATTTTTTCCACTGAGTGTTAAGTTAGTTTAGTTTAGGTTAGGTTAGGTTTGATTAGATTAGATTAGCTCAGGTTAGGGTCAGGTTAGGTTGGTTAAGTTAGGTTAGGTTAGGTTTGGTTAGGTTAGGTTAGGTTAAGTTAGGTAAGGTCAGGTTGGGTCAGGTTAAGTTGGGTCAGGTTAGGTTGGGTCAGGTTAGGCCAGGTTATGTTAGATCAGGTTAGGTTAGGTTAGGTTTGGTCAGGTTAGGTCAGGTTAGGTTGGATCAAGTTAGGTCAGGTTAGTTTAGGTTAGGTTAGGTCAGGTTAGGTTAGATCATGTTGGGTCAGGTTAGGTTAGATCAGGTTAGGTTAGGTTAGGTCAGGTTAGGTTAGATTAAGTTAGGTCAGGTTAGGTTAGATCAGGTTAGGTTAGGTCAGGTTAGGTCAGGTCAGGTTAGGTTAGGTTAGGTTAGATCATGTTAAATTAGGTTAGGTTAAGTTGGGAACTTTTGGATCATGCAAGTTTCATGAGTATATGTGTTTGCGTACTTTTTGAATTTTACCATATAGTCACTGCCTACAGAAATATTATGTCAGAACATACTAATGTTTCTTATCAATGGATTATAGTCCTCTAGGGTTACGATTATTTTTCCTAGTCAGCTTAAACTTACCATCGAAAAACAAAGCAAACCATTACTCACTTCCTCTAAGCTGATCGACGAATCTGATACATGATGAACTGGTTGTGATCAATCTATTTTCTCTGTTTACTTCTTTAATACACTACCACCACTCGCATTTTATCATTTCAATGTTTATACTCTTGCAGAAGATCCCAGACCTTGATAGCGAAGACCAGATGTAGTCGAAATACGAGAAAAAAAAAAGCGGTGTTAACAGACACAACACTAAGACTTATGAACTTCTGTTCACCATCGCAAGTAAACAAAACTAAAGTTCTCTGTCTGGAAAATAAGTACCCCCATCTAGTGTGATCTATGTAGAGTGAAAATCCTGAATGTCTATGGAAAATAGGTACCACCCATCCAGCGTATTTCTACGTAGCGTGAAAATCCCAACTTCTACGTAGTACTGTTAATTAAAAGTATATGCCTCTTTCATCACTAAATGTGAACAACAAATCATAAGATAAACATATTTCAGAGCTAATGCAAGCTTATGTATGAAGTGATTATCACACAATCTGTATTGTGATTTCTTTTAGATAATAGCTTTTACTATTTCCATTTCGAGGCAAATTTTTTGATCCATCGCGTTATATACATTTCCTGAATTTATTGATCCTACGGTGACGTCAAATAAAATAAACAAATAATTCGCTAAACATTGTACCAAAATTTAGGTGATTTTGGTCATGTTTTATAGGTATGACGGTAATGGACATAGAACTACCTTCATTCTTATGTTCTTCTGTTCTTAACAACTAATGAATTCCAGTGGTTAATCGAGACTGTCTTTTCAATTCTTTGTAGTTAAGAAGTTTAACCTTGCCAGCAGAATAAGACCGCCTGTTATCAATGTGTAACTTATTAGTGGAGCTCATAGTGTGTATGGTTGTAGTATATGCTGTGTGTGTGTGTGTGTGTGTGTGTGTGTGTGTGTGTGTGTGTGTGTGTGTGTGTGTGTGTGTGTGTGTGTGTGTGTGTGTGTGTGTGTGTGTGTGTGTGTGTGTGTGTGTGTGTGTGTGTGTGTGTGTGTGTGTGTGTGTGTGTGTGTGTGTGTGTGTGTGTGTGTGTGTGTGTGTGTGTGTGTGTGTCTGTGTGTGTGTGTGTGTGTGTGTGTGTGTGTGTGTGTGTGTGTGTGTGTGTGTGTGTGTGTGTGTATGTGTGTGTGTGTGTACGCGCGCGCCCATGATAGCCTAATACCATAAGCAGTAGATGGCTAACCTGCACCATCTTCAGGACCAAAAAAAAGCCCGAGGAAGATCTGAAGAAGGTCTTTCTATAATATCTTCCTCAAGACAGTGGGAGTTCTTCAACAGAGTACCATAATGGAGGTGAATAAGTCTGGACACAGAGACCGCGGGAGGTCCTACAAGGCCCTCACACGGATCCGTGGAGAAAGGACGCTGATAAGACAAGAGACGTAAAACGTCAGACTCCGAGCCCCCTTCAACGCGGTGACGTACATTCCAGCTTTCATTCTGGCTAAACGACAGGGGATTTTATTCATCTGATGGTGTGAGTTCTATCCTCAAGGGAGTCTCGATCCAGTAAGTCCTGTTTTAGACCAGGGTCCGTTCCCTCAGCTACTTGAAATCGCCTGATTTAAGCCAGAACATAATCAACAAAGTGATTCACTGTATTGAAGAGATTAACAAGAGAATTCCGTCTAAGAGGAAAAGTGAGCGAGAAGTGGGGATGGGTCTACGCTCGGGGGGGTCCTGCCTCTTATTCTGAATTCATGTATCGTTCCAGTCTGGGCTGTATCATCATTCAGGCTATTACAGAAGTTTGTATATATGTAAAGGAAATTTATTTTTCACATCCTTGATTTTTTTTTGCCCCCAATCTGTCAGTTTACTTGTCTGTCTGCCTATATGTTGGTCTTTCTGTCTGTCTGTCTATCATTTTATCTATTTGTGTGTCTGTGTGGTCGATTGTCCATGTGCTACCTTTCTGTCTCTCCGTCTATCCCTTTATCTATTGTCTGACCGTCCCTTTATCTGTCTGTCTGCCTGTCTATCTGTCTGTCTGTCTGTCTTATTTGGCTTGACTCTTCACAGGTAAGAATACTAAAAAGACAGAATTCCCTATTCCATTGTAATGACGTTGTAATGCTTGTAATGACGCGCGGGGTAACTTGGAGACGGTATTCTTGTCCCCATTTCGCGCTGTAGAATATGGAGAACCGGAGGACCACCGGAGGGTTCCTGTACGAAGATCAAATCAGTCGAAGGAAGTAAAGTCTGCAGCAAAGCCGATTACTCCGTCAGAAACACGTTCCGTCTGGGAGCGGGTGCTTTTGTCAGGTACTAAAAAAAAAAAAAAAAAAAAAAAAAAACTCACATACATACATATATCAACGGCTTTTCCCCCCTTACAAGGGAGGTAGCTAAAAACACAAAACCATGAGATCCACTCCCACCCATTCCATCCCTACGTACTCCACTCCCATTCACCCCCTCCCCCCTCCGCCTCCATCCCTATTATCTTAGCTCCTCCTGGATGGCGGGTCATCCCTGCATCTCACCCACTGAAGCAATGAAGCAACACAAAACATTTCCACAAAAAAATGAGAGAGAAAGAGAGAGAGAGAGAGACAGATAGAGAGAGGGAGAGAGATAAAGAGAGAGTGAAAAACAGAGATAGAAAAAGAGGAAGCGAAAGAGAGGACGAGATGGAACGAAAAAGAGAGAAAACGAGAAAGACAGAGACAAAGAGAGAGAGGATGAGAGGAAGCGTGGGAGGAAGAGGAAGAGAGCGCATGCGAGTAGAAGTGACACAAAGGAGGGACTCCGCAACGTCGGGAATACAAAGTCGGAGAAGACACTGAAAGAACTCTGATGGAATACATATACTTAATGTGTATATATATATATATATATATATATATATATATATATATATATATATATTTGTGTGTGTGTGTGTGTGTGTGTGTGTGTGTGTGTGTGTGTGTGTGTGTGAGAGAGAGAGAGAGAGAGAGAGAGAGAGAGAGAGAGAGAAAGAGAGACATTGTGGCAGGTTTGAGGAAGGTGGAAGAAAGAAGACACGGGTCTAGGGCCGAGTTTATTCCTGACCGGTTTCGCTTAGAGCTTCTTTAGAGGAAGCTTTAAGCGAAACCGGTCAGGAATAAACTCGGTCCTTAGACCCAAGTCTTCTTTCTTCCACCTTCCTCATATAAATATATATATGTATACATATATATATATGTATATATATATGTGAACATTTTTAGAAGCTCCGCATGGGATACGAACCCTGACCCGTGCGTCGATAATCACGAGGCCAAGACGCTAGCGACCATGCTACATGGTGATGGTTCAAAAGGACTGTACTAGTCCCCGACCACGCTTCACGTAACATTGGAAGATCTAGTCTCGTCGATA
>NC_134784.1:54733648-54736655 GCF_046742065.1 Oratosquilla oratoria | reverse complement strand
ATGTCATGTGTTGTCTCTGGTAATTGTGTCTTGCACAAGCATTTAGGCAAAAACGATGCTAAATGTCAGTTAGTATTTTATGTTTATGACTACCACCTCCTTCTCTGAGAAACATTTTTTTTTTCTATTTCATACATCAAAATATAAATGACCAGAATACAACATTTATGGTTGGTTAGATAGGTAGCATAATAATTTTTCTAACCTTTGTATAATGTACAACTTTGATAAGGCTGTTCTGAAAAGATTCATAAAAGAATGGTAATTGTTAATTTATTTATTAATGAGATGCTCATACACGTAACACTGATCTAAATAATCATCATTACTGATGGGTTAATAAGCTGGGGGTTATATTAGTTCGATGTAACAATAGACTACAACCAATGAAATTTATGTACAAATATATAATGTGTAAACTCTGAGAAAACAATGGAAAAAATAGCCCTAGTTACCTAGTACTAAAGTAACTAGTCTAATCTAATGTAAGTCACTAAGTGTTCACTTCATAGATTCTATATTCAATTGCAAATATCTTCACTTCTATGTCACGATATTTCAACATATCCTTACCACTCCTCTGTATCAATATGCCCTTTGAAGTCCTTTCTTTAATGTGCACTGTGCAATTACTCAACTTTTAGGTGATCTTTGATTCATGTATGTACAATGTAAACAAATGTTTTGTATACGTCGTCTGTGAAGGCCCGTCTTCAATTTGGCGCGTCTTGGAGAAGTTTCGTAACATAAAAGGATCTTGAATATAAAAAAATATATATGTGGCGTCCTCTGTACTACACATCGTCATAAGGACGGCATCTCATATATCTATGAGGGAGTTTTCTTTTCACCATTAGGAACGTGTCAGCTAGGAGAAGATTTTTGAAATTGTGAATGAAAGCAAATTGATATTTGTTTGTCATATCTCTCGTGCGATACAATCATACATATCCGGTTTGGGCGACCCTGAGGAGATTTTCATTTCTTAAGTTAATATATGAGTCTTATCTAAAGCGACATAGCTCTTGTGATTATGGAGACACTCAAGCCTGTTCACCAACCATATACTAGTGTCGGCTCCCATGAGAAATAGATAGAATACATATATTGCACGGGATATACTACAGAAAGTATGACATTATAAGTTTCCCCATGGCATTCATAAAGCCGCTGATATAAACGAGTTTCTACCAATGATATTTGCCTACTTTTACGCATTTCATTAAAATAATGACCAATACGACTAGTGTGGACATGGAAACATCTTATAGTTACCCCTTGCAATTTAGTTTTCTTTAAACATATTAGGTCGAGTTTTCTTTTTTATAGTATATTATTTTTTTATGTTTGTATCCTTTTATTGCTCACCACCTTAAATTATTGATTAAAATTAGGTATGAAATTTAATGTAATTCCTTCTTTTTTTCTCGCAATTTTTCAGTTGGAATGGGATATGGTGTGTCAACATGTTTACGTGTATGGATAGAGCAAATAAAAGTCGAGGATACCTGGTATTTGGTATTATTAAGTTAAGCACGTATTGTACTACAGAACAGATTTACAGATCTATTGCAAGCACCTCTAGAGGCCCATGACGCTATCCTACAAGACATGCACTGTCTACAGAGGAGCCTGAGGAACTCCCTCTACATCGATTCACATCGTGAGGAGGAGCAACGGCGACGGATCCTTCCAAGTTCTGGAGGACCGTCAAACGACAGCTGGAGGAGTGCTCTGTGCCTCCACCCAAGGTCATCAACCATCTGAATCACTCTGCACACTTCCCCCAACATCAAGCTGACCTTCTGGCGTCAACATGGAGTGAGGTCTTTAAGCCCCATCCTGTGCAAGGACCACATTGCTTTAGCACATTGCACGGTGTTATCTCTTTCATGAATAGGTGTAGTGACCTCACTACCGACGAGACTATTGATCTTTCTCATTTAGATGAAGATTATTCTCTTATCTGCCCCATCGTTTTGAAGGAGGTAAAGGGGGTTATCTCGGCTTTAAAATTCAAATCCCCTGGCCCCTAAGGCATCGATGCACACCTACTCAAACATATGCCAGACAACATAATCTCACACATGACGACACTATACAATAGCTCACTAGCCTCTGGGTACTTCCCATAACTTTTTAAGGCCTCCCATATCATTCTCATTCCCAAACCCCAGAAACCCGTCTCCGTCCCCCTTTCATACCGGCTGATCTCCATTCTGGAGTGCTTTGGTAAGGTGTTTGAGCACGTCCTCTGCCGCCGCCTAACCGTGTACCTGGAGACGGAGAATGTGCTGAGGGATTGCCAGTTTGGTTTTCGACCGGGGCGTGGTGCAGACGACGTCATTTCCATGATCACTCAATGGGTTCAAAGACCGCCAGACGGTCGCCCTGGTAATGCCATTTTGGTTTGTAAGGAAGTGGAGAAGGCATTCGATACTGTCTGGCATGAAGGCATTAAGTACAAATTGTACCACAATTTCGACTTTGCCCTGCCGTTCACAAGGTTGCTCTGCAACTACCTGGACGACAGGACAATAAGAATAAAGTGGAGGGGACTGTCTGTCTCAACTTTTTGTGCCGAAGGCTGGAGTACCGCAAGGGTCAGTCCTTGCCCCCAACTCTGTACAATCTATATACGAATGACCTGCCAGAATCGGCTTATCCACGCAACCGAGCTCTTATTCTTTCGTATGCGGACGACACTAATCAAATTAGCAGACACAAAACGCTGCAGGGAGCGTTACATGTAATGCAAAACATCCTAGACGGGGCACACGCGTGGTAGCAACAGTGGCGCATTAAGACCAACGCGTCGAAATGCAAAGCTATATACTTCTGCTGCAAGCGAACCAACAGAACAATCACGAACACTCCTCTTAAAATAAACAACACAAACGTCCCAGTGAAAGACCATGCCTGTGTGCTGGGTAGCACATTGGATAGTGGCCTTACCTGGACTCCACACTTCCGCAGACAGGGAGCGAGGGCTAAGACTGTGCTGGGA
>NC_134784.1:54668648-54731148 GCF_046742065.1 Oratosquilla oratoria | reverse complement strand
CACTCCTTCATACAGTCTCCTCTTCGCATCCATTCCCAAATGTCTATTCCTCATTACACTCTTTAAACCACCAAGGCATTTACTCGCTTCTCTCAATCTACATTCTACCTCCACCTTCACCCCACCTTTTCCTGCTACACTTGCACCCAAGTATCTAAAACTATCCACTTCCTCCAGTCGCTCTCCCATAATGTTCACTTCCAGTCTACTGCCACTTTCACCCTTTGTACATCTCATCACCTTACTTTTACCCACATTTATCTTTAGCTTTCTTCTATCACATACTCTCCCAAACTCTGCCACCAGCTTCCTCAATCCCTCCTCTGACCCTGCCACAAGCGCAGTGTCGTCCGCAAACAACAGCTGGCTCACCTCCCACTTTTCTCCATTTTCTTTAACCATCTCCAATCCCTGACTCACTACCCTAGCATTCACCTCTCGCACCACCCCATCCATGCATAAGTTGAACAGCCAGGGCGACATAACGCATCCTTGACGAAGTCCCACCTTTACTTCAAACCACTCACTCTCTCCATTTCTAATCCTAACACATGCTCTACTACTCTCATAAAAACTCTTGACAGCTCCCAAAAGCTTTCCTCCTATCCCATAAATCTGCATAACCTCCCACAGTGCCTTTCTGTCTACCCCATCATAAGCCTTTTCCAGATCCATAAAAGCCCAAAAAACATCCTTCCCCTTTCCTATAGCTTTCTCACATATCTGTCTTACCACAAAGATCTGATCTACACAACCTCTACCCGTCCTAAATCCACACTGTTCCTCACCAATTACTCCTTCTGTTCCTCTCCTAATCCTCTCAATTAAGATCCTCCCATAAGCCTTCCCTACTACACTCAACAGGCTAATCCCTCTGAAATTACTACATTCACACTTGTCCCCTTTTCCCTTGTAAAGAGGAACTATACAGGCACTACTCCAGTCCTCCGGTACTCTACCCTCTCTCCAGCAAACATTAAATAACCTCACCAACCAGTCCACCATCACTGAACCTCCCTTTTTCAGACATTCTGCATGACATCCATCCAGACCAGGTGCCTTACCTGCTTTCATCATCTTAACAACTGCCTTCACCTCATCCATCCTTATTTCTCCTCCATTCTCCTCACTCATCACTCTCATTTTCTTAGCATTTCCCACTGCAGCTATCTTTCCTTCCCTATCCTCCTTCACATTCAGCAACTCCCTAAAATATTCTGCCCATCTTCCCCTCACTGCCATCTCTTCCATTATCAACTCTCTATCTGTACCTTTTACCTTTTCTTCCCTACTTGATTCGCCTCCTCTTCCTCTCTTAATTTCTTTCCAAAACATCTTTTTATTACTTTCAAAATTTTCTGTCATACTCCTACCCCACTTCACATCTGCTCTCCTCTTTGCCTCCTTTACCTTTTGCTTTACTTCTCTTTTCTTTTCTTTGTACGTCTCATATGACTCCCCTGTCCTCTTTTGTAACCAATCTGTGAATGCTCGCTTCTTCTCTTCTACAACCTTCTTTGTTTCCTCATCCCACCATTCACTACCCTTTCTTCTATTTCCCCCTGTCCTTCTTGTTCCACACACCATCCTTGCACACTTTATGACTCCCTCCTTGAACCATCCCCATTCCTCCTCCACACCCATCTCTGCTCTATCCTTTACTCCCTCCCACTCCTCCTTCAGCTTCTTTTCGTACTCCTTCTCCTTTTCCTTTTCATTCAAGGAGTTCACTCTAAGAACCTCCCTACCTTTTGTCTCTTTCCTCCTTCTCCATCTATCCTCCACTCTCAGCTTACCTTCCACCAAAAAATGATCTGATATTCCCCCACCCTCTCCCCTTAGCACATGTACATCCTTAACTCTTCCTATCATAATCCTATTTACCACTACATAATCCATTAGCGCTCTATCTACCACCCTTCCCTCCACCACCCTCTCCCATGTGTACTTATGCTTGATTTTCTTCCGAAACACTGTATTTGCTATCATCAACTCTCTTTCTAGACACATTTCCACCATCAACTCTCCACTACGATTCTTTCCTGGAACTCCACACTTCCCAACCACTCCATCGATTGGACCATTTCCCACCCTAGCATTAAGGTCTCCCAGTACTATTACATTGACATTTCTTCCTAAACCCTCTATGCACTCATTTAAATCTATCCAAAAGGCCTCCCTTTCTTCCATGCTCTTCTCACTGCCCGGCCCATATGCACTTACAAAGACCCACATCTCCTTTCCCAGTTTCACCTTCATCCACATTATCCTTGAGGAAACCTCCTTCCACTCCACTACCCCTTTACCTATCTCCTCACTTACTAGAATAGCCACCCCTTCCCTCCCTCGCCCTCTCTTCACTCCTGATAACCTCCCACTTACACTCCCAAACTTACACTCACCCTTCCCTTTCAACTTAGTTTCACTCAAAGCCAACACATCCAACTTTCTTCTCACAAACATACTACCTATCTCTTCCCTTTTACTCTCATCTGTACCACATCCACGCACATTAAAAGACCCAAACCTTAGGGTGCTGGCCCGAGGCCCTCCAGCACCCCTTATGCCTTTCCTTTGCTTTTTAGGAATCTGCCCCTTGGGGCTACAGGGAGAAGGATGCCTAGTCCCTCTCCCCGTCCCTTTCTTCTCGCCTCTTACGATCCAAGTGGGAAACTTGGTGGCAGTATTCTTTTCCCCCACCACAGGGAATTCCCCCATCACAGAAAGAGAATACTCAGAGAAATGGTACAGGACAGCAACAAGGGGTTGGGGGACAGCATAACGGAGGGACAGTCGTAGTATAAAAGTGTCATCATTTCTCTATGAACAGAATTTCTTCTATCATAGACAAAATGATGTGTGGCTCTGGTCCGTCGGGGCGCCCCATATAGACCCTAAAGTATCGGCTGCATGCTACTTTGCCACAATAACAAGCAGCCAATACCCCAGACGGGGAATAATAATAGTAATAATAATAATAATAGTAATAATAATAATAATAATAACAATAATAATAATAATAATAATAATAATAATAATAATAATAATAATAATAATAATAGTAATAATAATAATAATAATAATAATAATAATAATAATAATAATAATAATAATAATAATAATAATGATAATAGTAATAATAATAATAATGATAATAATAATAATAATAATAATAATAATAATAATAATAATAATAACAATAATAATAATAATAATAATAATAATAATAATAATAATAATAATAATAATAATAATAATAATAATAATAATGATAATGATAATAATAATAATAATAATAATAATAATAATAATAATAATAATAATAATAATAATAATAATAATAATAATAATAATAATAATAATAATGATAATGATAATAATAATAATAATAATAATAATAATAATAATAATAATAATAATAATAATAATAATAATAATAATAATAATAATAATAATAATAATAATAATAATAATAATAATAATAATAATGATAATAATAATAATAATAATAATAATAATAATAATAATAATAATGATAATAATAATAATAATAATAATAATAATAATAATAATTTCATTTGGCATTGAATCAATATACATGAAGTGCAGATAATGAAAAGAACACATAGTTCGAAATAACAATTACAAATGCCGAGGATAACACAAAAAACATGTAAGCTTATTTCCATTGTGGTCCTCAATAGACTGATTTTCTACACTAAGTTACACAGACAACATACGTAGGGGTTAAGGGGACCAGAGACAGTCATGAGTAATACCAATCAGTACACATATGACACATAAACATTATTATAGATTTGCTAATACTACTAAAATGTTCGTAACACGTAGGATATTGAGACCAAAACTTGAGCACCATCACAATAAGGAACATTGCATTATGCATCAGGAACAACAAAATAATGCTAAAAGGTACCAAAACAGTATGAGTGAGTACCATATCAGTGTAGTACCATTAATGATATACTACATTATTCTACAGCTGTATCAGCAAGTGTAGGACAATAAAGGGGGAGTCCATCCCAGGGTAAGAGTAAATATTAAATACCGCGGGATAGAAGGTAGCAGGCCATCAACAATATAAACATGTTAAGCCGCGTCTACACTTGTTGCATTTCCACGTATCGTATCATCTTTGTGTACCACCTAGTGATACGATACGGTGCAGCAGGGTATTGTACCTACTTGTTGCGTATCCGTATACAGCAGGCGGATACGCAACAAGTGGGTACAATACCCTGTTGCACCGTATCGTATCACTAGGTGGTAGGCAAAGATGATACGATACGTGGAAATGCAACAAGTGTGGACGCGGCTTTATAGTGAATGCTACATTGCAGCTAGGGTCGCCTATTAATTAATTCCAAAATTTAACTGTACCTCAGTACGGAGTGGGCAATTGCACATTAGTATGAGCACTAGAAAGTAGTACATTATAACCTGAAGCTCCAGAAATAGAGTACAGGGGACCAGTACTCGTATGAGTAAAACAACAAGGAGATCGAGGGAAAGGTCCAATTACATTGTTGCCTGGTGTCCTGATTCACCAGGCTTGTATTATGATCAGATCATAACTGTTCTCTGACCATACCTGAGACATATACAATAATATGACAAGCAAAACAAAGGTGGAAACCAGCTTTGAACATCAAACATTGTTATACTAATCTAAACCTCTGAAAGACAAAAGGGAAGGTCAGAACAGTTAAGAGTGAACGCAAATTTGGATGGTATTGCTTATGGAGTCTGGTAACCCTCACTAGGCTAGTAGTACATAAAATCAAGAATGTTCTCGGTCCATAGCTGAGACATATAGTAATCCTTGACTTTTTCTTGAAAGTAACCTTGCTATTCGACTGCTTAATGGACATAGGTAGTGAGTTCCATAGTTGAACACCTGTGAACTGAAGGCTGTTTTTGGTGAAGGAACCTACATGAGTTACAATAATAGACCCTTGGCTGTTCCGGGTTCGGTTCACAGCAGATAACGTAAAATGACAGCTCACATATGATTTTGCCCCACTCCCCTACAAAGATTCCTGCGGAATCCAGCCACAAGGAATAAAGTCAGAAAGAGAAAAGATGAACGTGTATATACATCATATATATGTACCAAGGGCCTTTTTCCCCCTTACAAGGGGGTAGCCAAAGTCAAAGGCATAGTTCCATTCCCACCCATTTTATCCCCATATACTCCACTCCCATTCACCAGCCCTCCCGCCCCCTCCCTCTTTTCTTCGCTTCTCCTGTATGACGGGTCATTCGTCAAGATAATAATAATAATAATGATAAGAAAAAAATGTATTCCGCAATGGAGTGGCGAGTATTAACAGAAATCATAAAAGGTTCATCAAAATAAAGTAGTTTTAAATTATACCATGATAGTGATAGATACTACTTGATCACGTAAGGGATTCCTAATGGATACACATCTCACATAAAGACTTCTCAGTAACTCAAGTTGGTGCCTTGTATAAGCAATATTGACTTTTGTTTTAATTTCTATTCATTTATTTGTATATTTATTTATTCAGTTATTTTTTTCATTATTATTATTATTGTTATTATTACTATTATTATTATTATTATTATTATTATTATTATTATTATTATTATCATTATTATTATTATTATTATTATTATTATTATTATTATTATTATTATTATTATTATTATTATTATTATTATTATTATTATTATCATTATTATTATCATTATTACTATTATTATCATTATTATATTATTATTATTATTATTATTATTATTATTATTATTATTATTATTATTATTATTATTATTATTATTATTATTATTATTATCATTATTATTATCATTATTATTATTATTATTATTATTATTATTATTATTATTATTATTATTATTATTATCATTATTATTATTATTATTATTATTATTATTATTATTATCATTATTATTATTATTATCATTATTATTATTATTATTATTATTATTATTATTATTATTATTATTATTATTATTATTATTATTATTATTATTATTATTATAATTATTATTACTATTATCATTATTATTATTATCACTACTATTTTCATTATTATTATTATTATATTATTATTATTATTATTATTATTATTATTATTATTATTATTATTATTATTATTATTATTATTATTATTATTATTATTATTATTATTATTATTATTATTATTATTATTATTATTATTATTATTATTATTATTATAATTACTACTACTACTACTACTACTACTACTACTACTACTACTACTACTACTACTACTACTACTACTACTACTACTACTACTACTGCTACTACTATTTGTTTATTTTATTTTATTTTATATTATTTATTTATTTATTATTTTTAGGGCGGATATCCCTTACTGATGCCCCATGGTGCCAGAGTAGACAGGATCGACCGACCGTTGAGAGTTCGTTTGAGTAAAAACGACTTCGGTTATAATATTCTATTTTTCAAATTTCTAAATGTCAAATATTCTTTCCGTCATATATAGCAAATCTCAATTATGAACTAGGAGGCTGTAAACCTATACAAATATTAGAGATACTGTTGAAGTGTTCTTAGAAAAGCCTAGATTTCTGTAAGCGAAGTCATATTCTAGATATTCAAATAAAGGTTGGAGGTAGGATGTGGGAGGAAAAATAGCCCAGTGTGACAAACCCTTAAGTGAATTGGTGAATGACCATGAGAGATCATGCCTAGGTAATTTATCCTTAACTATTCAACTTATCATACATCTGAAGAGGAAAGGAAAGTTCACATTTCGTTGTAACTTTAAGAATAGCACTTGACAATTGCCCAGATTTTTTTTATTAAACTTGCACTATGTTGGTGAAAATTCATAGATGTATATATCACTACTCCTAAGTATATTCAAAATTGGCGGTATTTGTTTCGATCTCTAAAGGAACATATAAAAAAGATAACCTTAAGAAAGAAAATGCCAAACTAATTCCATATGAGCTATAATAATACAAATAATATATAAAACATTCGGTGAGTTTAGAATTATTTGTAAAAATAATTTCGATGTAGTCATATGAAGAAAATAGAACATACAGCTGTCAGCTGACTTTTGTGTTTGTTCGACTTTATATCTTAAAACTCTTTTACGTGAAAAACTCCATATATCATTTATATTCAACACAAAAATATACTGACTTATATTTTTCATAATATTAGAGTTGTCACAGGCAGGAACAAATTATACAGGTCAACAAGTTTAAAGGAAATCGATTAATCTGATCCAAGTCGACTTTTGAGATTGGTCTGCTGTGGGTTGTAAACAAAAGATCGTAAAGGATGTCAGCGCGGGACAAAATTAATATTTTCCCCTCTCGGGGGTAAGTATACAGTTATCTTAAATGCAAATTTACATTTTGTCTGTTTTTTCATTCACTCAATATATAGTAGTATTGAATGTTTGCATACTAGATATGAAAATGCTTGGAGTGTCAGTAACTTTGAGTTGGACTTGGTCTTGGGAGATCCTCATATCTATTCTAGCTTGAGTGTATGATATAGTATAATAATAATATGATATAATCTTATATGATAATTGTAGTAAGGTGTTTTTAGTAAAGTAATAAAAAATGTAGCATCACTGAATAACTAGTGACTGCGCTCAAAGAGACTGTCAAGCAATTAATTTTTTAAATTGAAGCCTTGATTTAATTAACCCCAATAACCAATTGCTCTCAAGGAGATGGCAAGATAACCTACCATTAGAATGATAGGAAAAGTGCCACCTAGCATGGAAAAAGTTCATCTTTTATTACATAGCAAGGTGCCACAAAAATTGGTTCTGTTCCATTATAACAAACACATCTTCAAGATGTGTTTGTTATAATGGAACAGAACCAATCTTTATATATATGGAATAATATATATATGTTATAATGGAACAGAACCAAAACATCTTTTGAATACAAAAAAGAAAAGCACAAGATCATAATGATCTTGTGCTTCTTTCTTTTTTGTATTCAAAAGACGTTTTTCTGTAGGATAGTTAGGTTAGCTTATTTTAGGGTAGGAGTTATTGGATAGTGTCATTTTTATATTAGATATCCATGTTTGTGTGACTCTGGAATTTTACCCTAAGGTTGATAGAATTAGTGATGACTGTAGTGAAAAGAAAAGCGACTCATTGCTGATGACCTCACATGTTTCCTTCTTGCATCCTTACATCATGATGAGGATGCCCTCTTGATATGTGCTAGTAATAATAAGTTTGTGCAATCAGGTTACATGCCAATGGACCAAGAATTTTCTCCAGGAAACATAGTGGTCAAATGTACGAGACAGCACTTAGGAATATTCTGATGAATTAAGTATGAATTAAGTTTGTCATAGGTAACTCAATATCAAAGGAAAATGTTCATGCCATATCTATCAACCTCAAAAAATTAAGTAAATCAATCCATTACTTCGTATCTTTTTAGAGATCTGTGACCCTCAGAAAATGAGCCACACCCATTGGGATGGACCAGAGTTCACAAAGAATGAGATTTTGTTGTATTGTCTGAATTGGATGAATGTTGAGCAGTGTAATGTGATGTGTCTTCAGTATCATGGCAGGATTTCCTTGATTCTGGCCGGCATCTCTGTAGCAAAGGGGTTATTTTCCAAGTCTATGTTTCCAGAAACCTATTTAACAGATTAATATTTATGATTTAAATTTTTTATTGTTATGTATCAAAATTATATTATATCAAAAGTACTTTTATATTTTTTCATTGTTGGGTGGTTGTTTTAAGTTATGGCATAGGAATGTAATTCATGAATGTGTTGGTAATGATTTCCTCTCAGGATTCACATAAGGAATTATGTGGGTAAATATAGGATTGTTGTGCATAGTTTACAGCATTTTGTGGTCTGTATATGGATGTGTTTTATAGTGGCATGACAATTAATCAAACACAGTATAGATTTCATAATTATGAATTGTACAGTATAAAGGGTTCCTGTATAATCCAAGAAGATTTGGATTATATAGGAACCCTGGAAATACTGTTAATTTAAAAATATATATAGAGTAAAGTATTTTGTGGATGTGTGATTATTAGAAATTTCTTTAATTTTGTATAACTTTGTATTTAAGGGCCCAAACAATGATAAAGGCCCGTTTGGCTGGAGCTGTTAAGGGTCACTCTTTACTGAAGAAGAAAGCTGAAGCATTACAGATGAGGTTCAGGCAGATTTTGGCAAAAATTGTTGATGTAAGTTACCAGGAAGTGTATATGTGTGTGTGTGTATATATATGTATATGAATTTTTTAGTAGATATTACCTTTGGTAAAAACATATAAAGTCCCATTACATTAGATCTATGCATGTTAATTTGTGTGTATTTACCTTGTTGTATTATATGGGAAGGGGAGCTATGCTCATGGTGACCCGTCTTTGTATCTTGCAACATCTAGTTTGTTCTTAAATTCATATATGATTTTTGCACACACTATTGTTTCATCCAATTTGTTCCAGACATCCACCACTCTGGGTGATTTTTTTTTTTTTTTTTTCCTTCTTCTTTCTTTCTTTCTCCCCTCTTCTATAACTGTCCATTTTGAGTTTCTTTCCATGTCCTCTTGTGTTCATCTTATCCGAATTTAGAAAGTTGTTTTTATCAAGGACTTCCACACCTTTCATAATTCTGTAGTTGGTCAACAAGTCACCTCATTCTCTTCTTTGTTCCAGAGTCGGTAGTTCTAGTTTTGACAGTCTTTCTTCATATGACATTTTTGATAGTGTTGGGGCCATCTTCATAGTTGCTCTCTGGATTCTCTCAATTTTCTTTATATTCTATTTAGTATTGGGTGACAATATTGTTGCTGCATACTCCAATTTAGGCTTTATCACTGTAACTAATATTTTCTTTACTATTTCTTTATCCAAGTAACTAAAAGCCACTTTTATTGATCTTACCAAGGTACCGGTATAGGTTTCATTGACAATTTTGTTTATATGTTTGTCTTTCACTCTGTTGGTCGTCAGGTCAGACGGCCCTTCACCGCTTTCACTATGCCTCTCAAGATGGTTCTATCCTCTGCCAATTCTTTCCAGTCCTCTCTTGATGCCATCCTCTCCACATTCTTCTTTATTCCATCCATCTGTACCTGGGTCTCCCCATTAGTTGTCCGCCCTCTATTCCTCCTTCCATCCCCTTCCTTGGTAGTCTGTCTGCCTCCATTCGGACACAGTGTCCAGCCCATCTTGCTCTTTTTCCCCGTTTGTCAGGGGACATATCTTTTGTGATGATCACTCCCAGGTCTTTTTCAGATCCCATTTTCATTATTTCTTTTTCACCACACCAATTTTATATTGTCCTGATATCCTTTTTTTTTTTTCCTCCTAATTCCATTGTGCTACATTTCTTTATGTTGAAATCCACTTCCCACTTCTGGCTCCATTCCCAGACCCTGTTCAGATCTCTCTTTAGTGAGTCACAATCCTTTTCAGAACTTACTTTCTTTAAAAATTTTGCATCATCTGCAAAAAAGTTCATGTAACATTCTACACCTTCGTCTATGTCGTTCACATAGCAAACATAATTGGAGCCAATACTGATCCTTGTAGAACTCCACTAATTATCCCTCCCAAGTAGAACTCATTTTTGACCGCTACTCTAATTTTTCTTCCATGTAAAGGTCTCACTTCTTTTTTTTTTGGGACCTTATCAAAAGCTTTTTCTAGATCTAGAAATGCACATTCAGCCCATCCATCCCTTGTATTATGTCTAGTAGTCTTGAGTATAAACAGATCAAATTTGTGGTACGTGATCTTCCTTGTCTAAATCAGAATTGTCTCTGATTTAGGATCTTGTTCTCCAGATTATCCATCTACTTTTTATAACTTTTTCACAAATTTTAGTTACCATGCTTGTGAGGGAAACTGGTCTTTAATTTGTTGGATCTTCCTTATTTCCTCCTTTGTAGATTGGTACGATATCAGCATTTTTCCAGTCTTCTGGTATTTTTCTTTCTTTGGGTGAGCAACTTGTTATATATTTTGTTTGTCAGTTCTTCTTTATATCCTTTTAATATCCAAATTGATATTCCATCTGGGCTGTGCAATTTCCTGATATCAAGGTTCATTTGATCCATTATTTCTTTCTGTGTTACTCTTACTTGTCACATTTTTTTTCTCTAGTGAAAACAGACTTGAAGTGTTTGCTCATGACTTCCACCATTTCTGTATCTTCTGTGTATTCCATATTCCCTTGGCATAGTTTCACTATTTCATATTTATTTTTAGTATACTATTTACATGTCTATAGAATAGTTTTGGCTGATCCTTACATTTTTCTATTATGTCTTTTTCATATTTTCTTTTTTCTTCCCTCCATATTCTTACATATTCGTTCATTTGATTAATATATATTTGCCACTTTTTAGGTTTTTTGTCTTTTCTCCATATTTTCCAAGTTTTATCTTTTCTATTGCTTCACTGTACCTTTTATTAAACCAGCACTTAATATACACCTTTTCCTGTTTTTGCTTTGGGATATATTTATCCACTCCTTTGTAGATTTTCATAAGAATCATCCATTTTTCTTCCACTTGTGTTTCTTCTGTGTAGAATTTTTCCCAGTTCACTCTAAGAAAAAATTTCCTAAGTTTCTCAAAGTCCGTTTTACTATACATCAGTCTTCCCTCTCTGTGTTTTTCATTTCTCTTTATATATATTTCCTCCTTTATTTCTAACTTAAGTAGTATGTGGTCACTTCACAATTGATGTCTTGTATTCAATGTTGTCTATTTCAGGTTCTGACTTAAATAATAAATCTAGTCTCGACGGTTCTTTGTTATTTCTAAATCTAGTGTTTTCTTTTGTCCATTGTGTCATTGTATGTTCTATAGTCATGTCAAGTAATACATTTTCCCATTGATCACTCCACCTTTCACTGTCATCTCTTCCCAACACATTTCTTTGCAATTAAAGTCTCCCATGAATACTGCTTTATTTCCATCCTTCAGCATCTTGTTTAATAAAAGTCTCATATCCTCTAACATTTTGAAATAATCTCTCTCCAAGACCTCGTTTTTGTGGGCACATAAATCACTGCAAACTTTCTGCATTTCATGTCACTATCTTCCATTCTTATTGAGATTATCTCTACTCTGTTTTCTCCATATGTAACTTTTTGTCACAGGAACATGACTCCTCCACCTTGTTTCTCCTCCCTCTTTCTAACCCAGTGATTATATAATCCATGACCAACACTGTTTGGTACTATGTGTTTATATAGGAAGGGAGCTATGCACGTGGTGACCCATGTTTGTATCTTTCAGCATCAAGTTTTTTCTTAAAATAGTGTTTGCACACACTGTTTCTTTTTCTAAGTTATTCCAGATATCCAGCACTTTTTTTTTTCAGATCTCTTCTATAGTTGTCCTTTTTTTAGTTTTTTTCATGTCCTCTTGTTTTTCCATTGTCATTTTTTAGTAATGTAAATGTGTATGTGTGTGTTTATTTGCCTAGTTGTATTATACAGGAAGAGGAGCTATGATCATAGCGACCCATCATTGTATCTCGCAACATCTAGATTGGTCTTAAATTCTTGTTTGATGTTTGCACACACTTGTTTCATCCAATTTGTTCCAGACATCCACCACTCTTTTTTTTTTTTTTTTTTCTTTTCCAGATCTCTTCTATAACTATCCTTTTTTAGTTTCTTTTCATGTCCCCTTGTTTTTCTTCTACCCCACTTTAATAAGTCTTTTCTGTCAAGCACTTCCATGCCTTTCATGATTCTGTAAATGGCCAATAGATCGCCTCTTTCTCTTCTTTGTTCTAGGGTTGGTAGTTCCAGTTTAGACAATCTTTGCTCATATGTCAATTTTGAAAGTGTTGGGACCATCTTTGTCATTGCTCTTTGGATTCTTTCTATTTTCTTTATATTCTTTTTTGTACTGGGTGTCCCTAGTGTTGCTTTGTACTCCAATCTTGGTCTTATCAGTGTGACTTAATATTATTTACCATTTCGTCATCCAAGTATGTGTGTGTGTTTATACTGTTTTCAGTTGAAGTTTACATTGATAAGTGTTTGTGTCATAGTAGACATGCAAATATAAGCATTTTTTTTTTTTTTCCAAATATTTAGTAAGCTTTATAGAGAATAGAATACAAAGAAATTAAGATTTTTCTTGTTGACTTGGTAATAGACAAAGACCTTGATGGGAGATGTAATGAAGGATGCAGCCTTTTCCTTGGCTGAAGCCAAATTTGCATCCGGCGACTTCAACCAGGGTGTGTTGCAAAATGTCACTAAAGCCAGAATCAAGATCAGAAGCAAGATGGATAATGTGGCTGGTAAGTTTGTCTTAAAATCTAATATGTAAATGATAATTGTTTTCACCTATAGTTTTGTCACATTTTTAAACCAGTTGACTTTTTCTGCAGATATGTATTTATAATTTTTATATGGGCCAAGGCAGATTTGACAAAAAAGAAAAAAAAGATAGAAATAAATGTGTACCATTAAAATGGTTTATATTAATGTGAATATATAATTTTTGTCAGGACATTTTCTTAAATCATATTAGCAAATTGGGTGCATGGCTTGGCTGGGTACCTTCCTCATAAGGGAGAAGAAAGCCTTTTGGTATGTAGATAGATGGATAGATATAAGCAAATGTATTAATGTACTTGGCTACCTCCTTTATAAGGGGGAAAACCCTTGGAATATAGATTAATGTACTTATCTGAATATGAGTTTCCTATTTGTCCATAGGAACAAACTTGCCTGTCTTCGAGAGTTTTGAAGATGGTGTGGACAACTATGAGCTAACTGGTTTGTCTCGAGGTGGTCAACAGATGGCCAAATTGAAGATGAACTTCAAACGTGCCATTGAGCTATTGGTTGAACTTGCTTCTCTACAAGCTTCTTTTGTCACACTTGACAATGTTGTCAAGATCACCAATCGTAGAGTTAATGCTATTGAACATGGTAAGATGATGATTTTTTTTTATACACCTTGCTTCTAAATTTGGTTATATATGGATCAGTGCAACTTGATGCCATGCTCCTACTGCACTACATCAATTATGCTCATGTCATAAAAGCATAGTAGGTGTGTATCTTGTTATACAAGTTGTCAGCAAAAGACTCAAATTGATCTCAAATGTCATAAATTGTTTTGTTAGTGCCTCGCACCTCATTTAAGGGAAGAAGAGGTAAATGAAACCCTCTTGAGTCTCATTGTATACATCCATTCCTCAACTTACAACTGGTATTGTGACCTCTTCTATACGCAACCAAAAATGCATGGAAAATAATAAAATAGAAACCAGAGAATCATATGTATCTATTATAATATGAAATCTTCCTTGAGAGACCTATGGGAAGGTCAAAGGATCATTGCCAGCCACTGTGGGGCTGTGGTTTTTCCACTTAGTGAAAATCGAGGCAGTAATACTGGATGGTTAAAACATATATAAAGGGGATAGGAAATGGTATTAATATGTCATCTCAATTTTCTCCATTGTTAAGAATTTAATCTCTAATAAATAATACCTTATTTTTTCATCTAAAAATCTTCCTTTACAGTTATCATCCCTCGTTATGAACGCACCTTAAGTTACATCTTAGCAGAGCTTGATGAACTGGAAAGAGAGGAATTTTATCGCCTGAAAAAGATTCAAGAGAAGAAGAAGCAAGCCAGGGACAGAGCTGAGAAGGAGAAAGCCAAATTAAAAGAGCAGGGTCTTGATGTCTACGGTCATGCAAATTTGATTGCTGATAATGAAGATGAAGATCTTCTGTTCTAGATTAGTGCTTGTTGCAGAAAAATTTGATGATAGATATTACATCTTCAGTGTTGAAAATATTGTGTCACTTAGCCTGATTATTACTCAGTGAGGATCTTAAAACAGTCAATATAGTATGAAGCTGGTGACTTAAAAAAATTGCTTCCATTTCTTAATAATAATATAATTCATGAGTTAAACATTTTTAATTGTCTACAAATTAGATCACCTAAAACTTTATAGCCATTTTTATTTGTTCCTCACTTTGGTCGTACAATCATGTGAAACAATTATTTGGTTTACATTTTATAAGTTCCGACTTAGAGTAAGGTTAAGGGAACAGTGTATTGTAAATACCCTATGTGGAAATTATGTGTGTAATGTAAATGTGTAAATGTTTTAGTAGCTTTATTTATCAGAAATAGATTTGATATTGTGGCAATATTTAATAGATTTGGATTATATTTTCTTTTACCTTGTTTGTAACATACTTGCCAACAACTGTGAAGAAATTAAAAAATTATAAAGATTAAAAGAATTGAAGTTTTACCTGCTGCATTCCACTTGTTATAAATGTTATTAGTTGATAGTTATTTTATCACGGAATGTATATATTGAGTTTAATAAAACTGGGATTTTGGCTGATAATGCCGTTGACTAAGGTTACTTCATTTTCCTGTATCTCCGAATTCCTTCAACATAATCAAGCAACTTACCCAAGCATAACAACCTCCCTTCCCTCCCAACACAAATAACTTGGGAAACCATACATGACATTCCCTCAGACTACTTCCCAATAAAGATTATCACAGAACAAGACAAAAGTTCAAAAAACAAAATAGAAATAATAATACAATATCTTTTTTCCTATCAAAAGGGAGGTAGCTAAAGTTATAAATCAACTACCTCCCATTTCATCCCCACATACTCCCTCCCTCCTATCTCTGCCCCTCCTGAATGATGGGTCATCCCTGCATCTCGCCCACTACCCTGGATCAGAAGCAATGTAGCAAGACAGCACATCCACAACCCTCACTCTGTCCCATCATCTAGAAAAAGAAAAGATGGGGGGGAAATCCCTTCAGGCTGCATCAAAATATCATTTATACATACTCCCTCATCCCCCACCCATGCCCTTCTATGCATCACAGCATCATCCACACACAACCATTCTCCACTCACCCCTAGCTTCTGTCTTTTCCCCTCATTCCCAATGCCCCTTTTACCCCACCTATCCATCTTGTCCTTGGTCACCCCCTAATGTTCACTCCCACACTTCTCTTACTAATCTTTCTTCACTCGTTCTTTCCATGTGTCCAAATCATCCCAATACTCTTTCATCAACCCTATCTCCCAACTCCCTTTCCACCTCTGCTCTTCTCCTCACCTCGTTTCTCACACTATCCAGCCTAGTAACCCTTACCATACTTATCTGGCATCATCTTAATACACATTTAAACTTCTCCTCATGTTTCATGTTTCTGCCCTATCTACTGCCAGCACAATCATCCCTTCATACAATCTCATCTTAGCAAGCATTCCCAAATGTCAATTTCTCATTACACTTTTTAATCCCCAAAGCATTAATGTGCTTCTCTCAATCTACATTTTACCTCCATTCCTCCCTTTCCTGCCACATTTGCACCCAAGTATCTAAATTTATCCACTTCCTCCAGCCTCTCTCCCTTTATACTCTCTTCCAATTTGCTGCCATCACCCCCCTTGTATATCTCATCACGTTACTTTTACCCCCATTTATCTTTAACTTTCTTTCGCACACCTTCCAAAACACCATCACTTACTTCATTACAATAATTATAATATTAACAATACATGCATATACCACCCATTCCATCCCCTACTTACTCCACTCCCCTCCACCCTCTTCCCTCCCTCACATCTTGGCATTTCCTGGATGACGGGTCATCCCTGCATCCTATCCACTGCCCTGCATCAGAAGCATTGTTGCAGGACACAGCACATCCACACCAAGATCACTTCATTAATTCAGAGACTCTCCGTCCCCTCATGCAGAAAAGGAGAAGACAGAAATCCCTAAGGGCTGCATCAATTTATTTCTCATACTCCCTCACCCCCTCATGCATTACATAATCATCCATACACAACTCTTCTCCATTCACCCCTATCATCTGTCCTCTTCTGTCCTTCCTCAACAGGCATTCCTCTCTTTTGTAATGCCCCTTTTACCCTATTCATCCATCTCATCCTAGGATGCCCCTTCATGTTCACTCCTTCCATCTCTGCCTTCCACACCTCTTTTACTAATCTTCACTCATTCTTTCCATGTGTCCAAACCATCCCAAAACTTTCATCAACCTTATTGACAAAAAAAAAATGCAAATTGTAAAATTAAAAGGGCTGTTACTGTCTGGTTATTGTTGGTATTCATTCTGCATTTGCATGACCTTGCTGGGAGTGGCTCCTCAGTCAGGCTGGGGTTAGGTGGCCATGTCTATGGCACCTTTTAACTTCCAATAAAGAGCAAGCAAGGTGGGTCCTAAAGAGGAATGTTTGGTCACACAGGATGTTGCCGAATTGTAATGCCCTTTGCATCACAACAAACTGACCATTATGCTTGGATTACCACCCATGTAGACTGATTCAGGGCTTCCAGAGATCAACACCCGCCCCCACCATCACACACCACTATTAGAGGACCTTTTAGTGTTATGTGGTGGGGGAAAAGAATACTGCTACCAAGTATTTCCACTTGGATCGTAAGAGGCGAGAGGAAAGGGACGGGGATTGGGACTAGGCATCCTTCTCCTTGTAGCCCCACAGGGGACATTCCTAAAAGAAAAAGCAAAGGCATAAGAGGGTCTGGGAGTTTTCCGACCAGCACCCTAAGGTTTGGGTCTTTTAATGTGCGTGGATGTGATACAGATGAGAGTAAAAGGGAAGAGATAGGTAGTATGTTTGTGAGAAGAAAGATGGATGTGTTGGCTTTGAGTGAAACTAAGCTGAAAGGGAAGGGCGAGTGTAAGTGGGAGGTTATCAGGAGTGAAGAGAGGGTGAGGGAGGGAAGGGGTGGCTATACTAGTAAGTGAAGAGATAGGTAAATGTGTAGTGGAGTGGAAGGAGGTTTCCTCAAAGATAATGTGGATGAAGGTGAAACTGGGAAAGGAGATGTGGGTTTTTGTAAGTGCATATGAACCTGGCATTGAGAGGAGCGTAGAACAAAGGGAGGCTTTTTGGATAGATTTAAATGAGTGCATAGAGGATTTAGGGAGAAATGTCAATGTAATAGTTCTGGGAGACCTTAATGCTAGGGTAGGAAATGGTCCAATTGATGGAGTGGTTGGGAAATGTGGAGTTCCAGGAAAGAATCATAGTGGAGAGTTGATGGTGGAAATGTGTCTAGAAAGAGAGTTGATGATAGCAAATACAGTGTTTCAGAAGAAAGTCAAACATAAGTACACATGGGAGAGGGTGGTAGATAGAGCATTAATGGACTATGTAGTGGTAAATAGGATTATGATAGGAAGAGTTAAGGATGTACATGTGCTAAGGGGAGAGGGTGGGGGAATATCAGATCATTTTTTGGTGGAAGGTAAGTTGAGAGTGGAGGATAGATGGAGGAAGAGGAAAGGGACAAAAGGTAGGGAGGTGCTTAGAGTGAACTCTTTAAATGAAAAGGAAAAGGAGAAGGAGTACAGAAAGAAGCTGAAGGAGGAGTGAAGGATAGAGTAGAGCTAGGTATGGAGGAGGAATGGGGATGGTTCAAGAAGGGAGTCACAAAGTGTGTAAAGATAGTGTATGGAACAAGAAGTACAGGAGGAAATAGAAGAAAGGGTAGTGAATGGTGGGATGAGGAAACAAAGAAGGTTGTAGAAGAGAAGAAGCGAGCTTTTACAGATTGGTTACAAAATAGGACGAGGTAGTCATATGAGAGGTACAAAGAAAAGAAAAGAGAAGTAAAGCAAAAAGTAAAGGAGGCAAAGAGGAGAGATGTGAAATGAGGTAAGAGTATGACAGAAAATTTTGAAAGTAATAAAAAGATGTTTTGGAAAGAAATTAAGAGAGGAAGAGGAGGCGAATCAAGTAGAGAAGAAAAGGTAAAAGGTGCAGATGGAGAGATGATAATGGAAGAGAAGGCAATAAGGGGAAGATGGGCAGAATATTTTAGGGAGTTGCTAAATGTGAAGGAGGATAGGGAGGGAAAGATAGCTGCAGTGGGAAATGCTAAGAAAATGACCGTGATGAGTGAGGAAAATGGAGGAGAAATAAGGAAGGATGAAGTGAAGGCAGTTGTTAAGATGATGAAAGCAGGTAAGGCACCTGGTCTGGATGGATGCCATGCAGAATGTCTAAAAAAAGAGGTACAGTGATGGTGGACTGGTTGGTGAGGTTATTTAATGTTTGCTGGAGAGAGGGTAGAGTGCCGGAGGACTGGAGGAATGCTTGTATAGTTCCACTTTACAAGGGAAAAGGGGACAAGTGTGAATGTAGTAGTTTCAGAGGGATTAGCTTGTTAAGTGTAGTTGGGAAGGCTTATGGGAGGATCTTGATGGAGAGGATTAGGAGAGGAACAGAGGGAGTAATTGGTGAAGAACAGTGTGGATTTAGGACGGGTAGAGGTTGTGTAGATCAGATCTTTGTGGTAAGACAGATATGTGAGAAAGCTATAGGAAAGGGGAAGGATGTTTTTTGGGCCTTTATGGACCTGGAAAAGGCTTACAACAGGGTAGACAGAAAGGCACTGTGGGAGGTTTTGCGGATATATGGGATAGGAGGAAAGCTTCTAGGAGCTGTCAAGAGTTTTTATGAGAGTAGTAGAGCTTGTGTCAGGATTAGAAATGGAGAGAGTGAGTGGTTTGAGGTAAGGGTGGGACTTTGTCAAGGATGCGTTATGTCGCCCTGGCTGTTCAATTTATACATGGATGGGGTAGTGCGAGAGGTAAATGCAAGGGTAGTGGGTCATGGATTGGAGATGGTTAAAGAAAATGGAGAAAAGTGGGAGGTGAGCCAGCTGTTGTTTGCGGACGACACTGCACTTGTGGCAGGATCGGAGGAGGGATTGAGGAAGTTGGTGACAGAGTTTGGAAGAGTGTGTGATACAAGAAAGCTGAAGATAAATGTGGGTAAAAGTAAGGTGATGAGATGTACAAAGGGTGAAAGTGGCAGTAATCTGGAAGTGAGCATTAAGGGAGAGCAACTGGAGGAAGTGGATAGTTTTAGATACTTGGGTGCAAATGTGGCAGGAAAAGGTGGAGTGAAGGTGGAGGTAGAATGTAGATTGAGAGAAGCGAGTAAATGCCTTGGTGGATTAAAAAGTGTAATGAGGAATAGACATTTGGGAATGGATACTAAGAGGAGACTATATGAAGGAGTGATTGTGCCAACAGCACTGTATGGGGCAGAAACATGGAACATAAGAGAGGAAGAGAAAAGGAGTTTGAATGTGCTTGAGATGAGGTGTCTGAGAAGTATGATGGGGGTTACTAGGCTGGATAGAGTGAGAAATGAGGAGGTGAGGAGGAGAACAGGTGTGGAAAGAGGGTTGGGAGATAGGGTTGATGAAAGAGTATTAGGATGGTTTGGACACATGGAAAGAATGAGTGAAGAAAGACTAGTAAAAGAGGTATGGAAGGCAGATGTGGAGGGAGTGAACATGAAGGGACGTCCTAGGATGAGGTGGATGGATGGGGTGAAGGGGGCTTTGGGGAAGAGGGGAATGTCAGTTGAGGAAGGACGGGAGAGGACAGAAGACGGGTGAATGGAGAATGGTTGTATATGGATGATGTTGTGAGTGCATGAGGTGGAATGGGCGGGGGGATGGGGGGTGAGGTAGTATGTGTGAGCAAATTTTGACGCAGCCCGAAGGGATTTCTCCCCGTCTTCTCCTTTATGCATGGGAGGACGGAGAAGGGGAGGTCGCCGATTTAATGAAGCGGCCTTGCTGTGGATGTGCTGTGTCTTGCGACACTGCTTCTGACCCAGGGCAGTGGACAAGGTGCAGGGATGACCCATCATCCAGGAGCTGCTAAGATGAGAGGGAGGGTGGAGTGTATTCAGGGATGGAATGGGTGGGAATGATTTTATGCCCTTTACTTTTTGGCTACCTCCCTTGTAAGGGGGAAAAAGCCTTGGTATATGTATGTATGTATGATAGAATGAAGTTATTGTTTGTGGTAGAAAAGATTGACAATCGCTGAACATATTGTCAGTCTCAGTCACTGCCTTACTCTTGGCATCAACTGCCAGATGGGAGAAGAACCCAGCCAACAATGCTACAGAGGTGGTGAGGCAGTAGTTTGTTTTCCTTCAGTTTACTTCCAAACCCCATTTCAGGGTCTTGCCACCCTCTTTTAAGGCCAGTGGTTCTTGGCCTGGTGGGCATGGCCCCTAAAGTAGCCATGAAAAGAATTTAGGGGGACCATGGCCTGCTGTTACAAATTATACCTTTTTGTATAATGTGAGGAATCTAAATTAGAAAAATAATAAATACATACACATACCAAGGACTTTTTCCCCTTTACAAGGAAGGTAGCCAAAGTCAAAGGCATAAATCCACTCCCACCCATTTCATCCCCACATACTCCACTCCCATTCACCACCCTTCCCTCCCTCTTTCTTGGCACATAAAAAAAAAAAAAAAAAAAAAAAAAATTCAGTGTACTGGCAGAAGATAATTATGAGGCTGATTCAATATCACAAACCCCCTTATCAGGAGGCTATGACAGTGCCCCTTACAGAAAACTTTGTAGCATGGAATTTAATGAACCATGCCCTTATTTTACCTCGATGGTGATGGGATACGAACAGCCATTACCTCGACCTTCACCACAAGTAGCAATGCCCTAACATGCTCAGCCAATAAGCTCCTGATAATTAGGATTGTAAATTTTGTAACATAGTACAGGGTCTCTTCATCAACAATTTATTATTATTATTATTATTTTTTTTTTTTTACCTTTTTTAGACAGGGTGGGATTTGGGAGACATGAACGGGAGCCACACAAATGTTGAGAATTCATGAAGGTGGGAATGGAGTGGAAAAAGAATGAGATCCACTGTCTTAGACACATGAGGTGGATAGGGCTGCAGGAAAGACTCCAAAATGGAAGTCATAGCAGGCATGAAAACTTTGTTCCACAGCTCGATACGGGGATGAAAGGCTACAATTTAGAAAGAATTTCACCTCTACTTCTCCCAAAGCAGTGGTATCATATGCTGAAATTATTCCTTATCTTAAGTTGAAGGACTATCCTCAATGAAAGAAATATATTGTGTATCTTTAATATGAAATAGCACTTTGGTTGCATACATACATCTTAATCTTCCACAAAGCTTGCACTTTCAAGAAAGCCTGTATTGTTTACAACACACCAGATTTTCAAAACCTATTTCCTTCTACAAACAAAAAATATATATTTCTCACAGAATTTAACAATTTCTCACACAACAAAGGAATAGATATGACTGCTATTCACCTGTTTCTTTAATAACAATATACAAATATGACAATGACCTGTTTACTCGTTTTCTGCCATTTATTTTGCTGAATAGATAAACCACATATATTTTGCTAATAATATATCAATGAGAGAGTGAAAAACTGCATAGACAAAATTGGATAGATGTGCGAGAAATGGAATTTATGAATAGGGTGACGAATACTATCAAAATAGGGCAAGCACTTAAAATTCAGTAAGAAGGAAGTCTTAGATATTTATTGGATACAGCAACGTGAAACTCACAAAGAACACCAAAATGTGTAAAATTATAGACCTAATTCATATAAATGAAAGTGAATGTGGTTGAAAACATAGTGAAGACTGTTGCTATACAGAAGAGAGTTCTGTACTTAGGAATCAGTCTCATGGAAGAAGGTAATTGTAAAGATTAATTTTGTGGGATATATGCTGCGAGATAAAGTGTAATAAAGAGGACTACAGAAAAATGTACCAAAAATGGTGCATGAAGAAAATAGAAACAAACTCTCGATGAGCTTGTATGAGCATGTAATAAGAGTAGATGGAAGAGGAGCATCAGTGTTAGGCAAATGTGTAGTTCAAGACAGCAGGATAAAAATGTAGTACGAGTTTCTGAGAAGAAAGATGATGGTAGAGGAGGCAAACGTCTTGGTACATACAAGATATAAGGGGGAGGAAGACAGAAGAGCGAGATGGGAGAGGGTTGATGGAAAGAGTAAGTTAAGAGAAATAGGAACAATTTGCCGCTTCAAGGGAAGCAAGGAAATAGATACCAACCTCTCAAACTATTTTGTTCTTGGGTCTGAATGCACTTGCTTGTCTGGCTAGCTCAATGATCCTCTACATAGGGTGATCCAACATAAATTTAAGGAAAAATTACACATATTGGGCCAAAAGAATATTTCCATTTCTCCATTAATTCACCGATGACCTACACGTGTATGTGCCACACATGAATTTTTTTAAGGATGTCTAAACATTAGTAGTAGAATTATGGTCTTGCATCTTATAAAAATTCTTTTCATTCTGGAAGCCAGCACTTTTTAACTCTTCCTTAATGAAGCCTCATTGACACAGGACTAGTTTAGTAGCTGCTAGTGCCAGCAACTTGTAAACTACCCCTCTACTTGTCCAATACCAACGAAAAGTTAGTAAACTTGCCTCCAAACTATACTTGGGTCAACACTAATTTGCCAGGTAAGTTAACTTGCAGCTAGCACTAGTGGCTACTAAACCACTCCTGTGTCAACATGTACTGCATATACATGTATATATACTTTGACTTAGCTACCTGAAAATACAGTATTTGTGTGTATATGATGTACAGACACAAAACTCTTGACATTACATTCATGACAGAAAAATCAGATTAAGTCAAATAAGGAATTTGAAGCTCAAAATAACACACCACTCAATGAGGCCGTCATTGTCACTCAACAAGATTGCCCTCTAGACTACTCTTCATTCCAGTGCTTGCTCCGTTACACAAGAACCCGTCTTACTGAATCTTTTATGGAATGTCATAAAACAGTGGCCTCCAGCTTTGTTTGAATAAAACTGTTGAATAACACCAATTCAATACTATATACAAGTGCATTATTTCTGCTCCATGGTGAATGTCAATTACATTATTCATATTTCAACAACTAGACATGTTTTCCTTTTCAATATAATGTATTATATATATACACACAGACACACACATACACACACACGCACATGCACAAAGGCTTCAATCTTCCTTATAAGAGGATGGCTGAATGAAATCCTTTGAGGAAAAAAACAAATATATAAATAAACAATAAATAGTTGAGAACACCATGTTACTCCTTATAATGTCATGTTCTGATAGTTGTGCCAGTGGAGCAAGTCAAATACCACACTAGTACCCTAAAATTGTTCCTGCCTAAACAAATGACAAATTCCTCCCTGTGTTGTGCCTGATATTGAATAACAACTACTGTCCAAACAGGAATGATTTGCAAAACTACAGAAAATGCAGATGGAGAATGTACATTATCACATGTGGTTTGTTTAACCATAAACACATCACCCTGTACCAAATATTTTTCTTGACCACAAACCCAATTCATGTCAAGTGACAACTGAGTAAGTTACCTCATGATTATGAAATATTTGCTCTCACTACTTAATTAACTGTGAAAACATAAACTCTAAAAAGCTTTGTATGGTTGTATAATAATTCACTAATAAAGATCCCATAACAAAGTGACAAATAAATATATCAAGAACTAAAAAAGATTGGTCATACCAGTAATTAAACAATATGGACAACAGGAATATGAACTTTGTTAATCTAGTTACAATAAACACTGCCAAGATAATAATAATAATTAAAAAAACAAAAAACAAAAAAAAAAAAAAATTAAAGCAGTTAAACCCACACACAATAATGCTGTATCACATGATCATATCATTGTGAAGGCAGACGCAAATCATAAATAAACAATACACAAGGCTTATGTTTCTATGTCAAGGCAGCCTTCTTTTCCTCAGTTTTAGCCTTTTGGGTCACTGGTTTACCTCGAGGCAGCCTTCTTTTCCTCAGTTTTAGCCTTCTTGTTACTATCATCTTTTCCCTTTTGTACCTCTGATTCATTTGCTTTGATTTCTGGCTTAACAGCTTCATCTTTTTTCTTTACCGCTTCTTCATTTTCCTTCACTTTTTCATCCTGTGGCTCGTCCTTGGCTTCAGGGGGCTCCTTTGCAGCTTCCTTCTCCTTGGCTGGTTGGTCACTGTTAACTTCTGCTTCATTGGGAACTGAAGTTTCTTCTAAATTTGGTTTGTTCAAGTTGGCGGGAGGCGTAAAGAAATACAGCTGAAAACAAAAATAAATTCAATAACATAAGTATATCATTCTTATGTACTGCTTCTGACCCAGGCAGTGGGCAGAGATGGAGATGACCTGTCATACACAAGGAGCTAAGATGAGAGGGAAACACAGGTGGTGGATGGAAGTGGAATGGGTGCAAGTGCATGTGTGCCTTGACTAGCTGCCTCCCTTATAATGGAGGGAAGAGGCACTTGGTAAAGTATCACTCAAGTCTTACAGTACTGGATATGTGAGAAGCAGAAGCTGAAACTAAATGTGGGCAAAAGTAAGATACATACATACATATACCAAGGCTTTTTCCCCCTTACAAGGGAGGTAGTCAAAAAGAAAAAGGCATAAAATCATTCCCACCCACTCCACCCTCCCTCTTATCTTAGCACCTCCTGGATGACGGGTCATCCCTGCACCTTGTCCACTGCCCTGATGATGAGATATAAGAGGGGTTGTGATCATGGTGGGTTGGAGGTGAGTTTAAAGTGTGAGAGACAGGAGGAAGTGAAGAGCTCAATATGTTTGAAGTCATGTGTAGTAATAAGAGGAGTAGGGATAGAGGTGAGCTATAGATTACGGGAGGCAAGTACATGTCTGGAGAGGGGGATGAAAAAAAGTCACGAGAAATAGGTGTCTGAGGATAAATGCAAAGAGAGGACTGTATAAAGGAGCAATAGTGCCTTCAACATTATATGGGGATAGAAACTTGGAATTTGAAGTAGGCAGAGAAGGAGAACAAAAACATGTTTGAGAAAAATTGTCTAACAAGAATGATGGAGATTATGAGAATGAATAGGGAGAAATACAGAAATGAGTTGATCAAAGAATGTTGAGAAGGTTTGAGCATATAGAAAGGATGAGTGAGTAACAAGTAGCAAAACAAGAATGTGGACAGCAGTGGATGAAGGGAACTTGCAGGGATGACCAAGACTGGGGTGGATGAATGGGGCGATAGATGCAAGAGGAAAGTCTGTCATACATTTGAAAACTTACTCAATAAAGCAAGAAATAAGTCACACTCCATTTTATCTTAATTTCAGAGTATATATGTACAAATCAAACCAAACTGTATTCCCTTACAAATTTATATTCTAGATCTAATAAAAATATTTTTGAATATTTCAAAAGTATTTTAGCAATGACCATATATGGCCGTATTCATCCTTTCATCTTGATTGCTGCCAGATTTCCAATCACCCCTATGATCCCCTGTCAGAGAAGAAGGGGTTGGGGTTGTTGTTGTTGTTGTTGTCATTCCCTAGACTGTCTGGCTGAGCAGTCTAGTCTCCCTGAGAAATGCAATGGCTGGAACGGGCTTTTTCCACAAATCTCTTATAGGATGCATACTGTGCTATTGGCATGCATGATTGTGTACAATGGAGTCTTCTCCTATGTGTTGAATGGTATGGGAATAAACCCATCTCCATTAATCCTTTACATGTCAAGTGGTCTTTATCTTTTTATTGTCTGTTGCAGTAACAAATGCATTTAAGCCATCTCAATTAACCCTTTCCATACCAAACAACAATCTATCTTTCTACATATCAAGTTTTTTTCCCTTTATAAGGAAGGTAGCCAAGTCACAGGCACGCACCTACTCCCATCCACTCCCCCTCCCCCCCTCTCATCTTAGCTCCTCATGGATGATGGGTCATCCCAGTATCTGGCCCACTGCCCTGGGCAGACACAAACAATGTTAACCTTTTCAATCTGTCTATTACCAGGCAATTTTATTCATCTCTAAGATGCCCTTTCCTTTAGTAAAGGGTTAATATACAATTTATACTGTCATCAATCAATTGCAACAATACTTACCATGAACCCTAGAGCTAGTGTTGCATGCAATACAAGAATGATAACTGCAATTCCTATTGCAATTTGTTTCGTCTCATGTGCTAATGTTGGCCACACAGTCCGGACAAGCACAGCCCCACTTAACACAGGAGCAACAATTGCAATACACCACTGTAGCCAAGGCACCGGAACAATCCACAGTATCTGTAAATTGTTAATATAAACTTTACATACTGTATACACATATAAATACATTTGAGGGAATTCACAGACAAGAAATATACAAAAATGGACCATCATTCTGAATGTTAACAACAATGGAGGATTAGTTAACCAATGTGAAATAGCAAAAAATGAGATTGGTGGTGCCGAGGAATATATGCCAGAGGGCACACACCTGCAGCCAAAGCTGTCACATGTACCCCATTTATTTGGAATGTTGGGGCAGGTAACAGTCACAGCTGGGAATCTGAGAGAAGTGCGGGATTTGAACCCACAACTAAGCAAATCCTAAACCAGCAAGTATCTGATTACATCATGGGAAAATAGTAAAGAAATAAGAAGAAAGAGAAGAACTAATGAAAAGCATTGTATATGACCATGACATGAGTGTTTTGCCTGTGTCTGAATGTTCCTAAACCATACCACCAACACTATTACTTATATAAAACTTAATACATGATAATATAGCAATTTTTTAAAGTAATATTGTATAGCCATGACTTTAAACTACAACATTACTTACTGATACAGGCACAAATATTGACAATGAGTATCCATAGATGCAGAGCAGTTCCACTAAAGCCAGGTCTGCCCTGCTTCCTCGCCAAGTGACGACTGCCCACAGCAGTAAAGGCACCAGCCAAGCATAGGTAAATATAGCAGTTGCTGCAAAAGTCACTGCAAAGAAATGTTACACCAAAACTTTAGACATAGTATATTATCACACACAGATATATTGTAGGATATATTATAAGAGTATATAACACAGCTTGTGTTCATGTTTCAGACACCATTTTCACAGGTACAGAAGAAACATTATTCATTAATATGTCAATAAAAGATGTCATTATCAAAGGATATGAACAAGTTGGGAAACATTTTTGCTTAAAACTTGACAATGTAACAAATACAAATACCATGCCTAGCTTTTCCCCATTACAATACAGAAGATTGGTATTAAGGTAAAAACTTAAGCATCTACTATGTCAAGATCCTTTTCCAAATTAATTTCTGACCCACAGAATTGAAAATAGAAAATTTAATCTTGTAAATAACTATGTGTGAATAATTAATAACACTTACCTTTGTGGAAGTCATATCTCCAAACATCAGAGTTCGGAAGATTCTGGATATAATTAGCTAAGTTTCCAGTTATGGCAGTTGTAAAGATCAAGGTTACACAAATCCAAAATGGACCTAAAACGAAAAAAAATATCAACAAATCAAACAAATATTTGTTATTTATGAAACGAGCAAGCAAGAACACACTATTTCACAATAATAAAAAAATATCTAACACAGGGTACCTTACCATAAAGATCAGGTTTTGGTCTGATATAAGTTTGCAGATAGTTGACACCAGGCTTAGGTACCATTGACCATATGATCCTATCTCCAACCTGACCACTTTCTATGTCAAAAAATTGTTGATAGAACTCAAAGGTCCAAAAAGATGGCCCTGTTTTTTTTTCACCTTCTTGCTCTTCAAGGAGCTGAAAATAAACAATGAAGCAACATGAGTTTTTTCATCATGATTATCAATCAAGTTTCTCTGGGATGTCTGTAATAAAGGCTTCCATCAATCTACAGCCTCATTTCTCTTCCAGGAGGCCCACAGCCTAAGTATTTAGTGTCAACCACTGGGATGGCCCACAGGTCACTCCAGGAACAGAATTTGTACCAGCTGTTATGACTATTGGGCAATGTAGTATACAGCATGGCCTCTATTTGCCCAATTGTACCTAACTGTAGCTGACAAGAAAGGAGATATGCATACATGCATTCAGCACCATCCAACACTAAAACAGTACCAGCACCAAATAGGCCTGGCCACAGAATCAAACTGCCCAAGATGTAACCATCATACAGAGGACACTAAGAAACTTATCTTCACTGTTCCATACTAGCTATTCTTTGACAACAATGCAATCTATCTTCCATGAGTGACCTAAGGATCAGTCCAGTGGGAGCTACCAGTTATCCAAGAGCTGTGGTTCTTCTGTCAGAGGCCTGGAGCAATGGATTGATTGATGGATGGGGGGGGGGAGGGTCTTCACTCCATTAAGAGGGAAGTGTCATGGGAAAGGGTGAGAATGCAGAAGGGGGAACATTGATTTTGGGAGACATAGTGCTCCCATCCTGTTGTTTTCTTGTCATTATCATTATTATTCAAACCACATTTGGGTGACCTTGCTGGGGGTGGCTCCCAAGCCAAGTTGGGGTAAGAGGATGATGTACGAGGCATCTTCCCTAGCCTCTTCCGTATATGGAGTAAACAGGGTGGATCCTAAAGAGGGCTACTCAGTTATACATGCTGCCACCAAACTGTAGTATCCTTTGTTCCCTTACAAAATGATCACTGGGCCTGCACTACCACCTGTGTACACTGTAACAAGAGTTTCCAGAGATCACCTCCTCTTGTCTATCACCATCAGTTACTATCGGCAAAGGACTTCTGAGTGTTAACCTCTTCCATATGATGACACCTACATAGGCATCATGAGGCACAAGTGGGTAAACGGGAATGCCGGTGTTGGTGTCCTAATTATATTTATTTTGTAGTTGTAACTGAGTGATCCCCAAATTCTATGAACTGGCTTGATTGTGTTTTCTGTGTTTATTATTACCCCGAGTGAAAGAGAACAAGTAAATCAATGGTGACTTTATATTTTATAATGTGAGTATTGTGATGCAGGAAGCTTGTTGGCTGAGGGGGTTAGGGCATTGTTACTTGTGGCGAAGGTCGAGAGGATGGCAGTTCGAATCCTGCCACCAGCAAAGTTAAAACAAGGGCATGGTTCATTAAATTCCATGCTACAAAGCCCTCTACCATCCTAGCCTTCCGATAGGGGGGAGTTTGTGACGTTAAACCACATCATCATCATCATTGTGATGCATCATCGTAAATCAGGCATCTGATGCTATGCACGAGAGTTTGACTTGTATTGAAGAGGTTAATTGAAAAAATTAAGTTATTGTTAAACAGTGGAATGGAAATTTAATTGTGACTGAATATTATGTCAGTCTCAGTCAATGCTTTAATAATGGCCATTTATCAGGTCTACAACAAGATGCGCCATTTTTTGTGGTTTTGGTTATAAAGAAAAAGTATATAAAATGAAACATGCATACATATACCAAAGGCTTTTTCCCCCTTTCAAGGGAGGTAGCCAAAAAACAAAGGCATAAAAACCACACCCACCCATTCCATCCCCATATACTCCACTCCCATCCACCCCTTTCCCTAACTCTTATCTTGGCACCTCCTGGATGATGGGTCATCCCTGTATCTTGCCCACTGCCCTGGGTCAGAAGCAGTGTTGCAAGACACAGCACATTCACAGCAAAGCTGCTTCATTAAATTAGTGACCACCCCTCTCCATCCCCTTATGCACTAATGGAGAATACAGGAAGAAATCCCTTCAGGCTGTGTAATTTTATTTTTCACACATACTCCCTCACCCACCCACTCCCCCTCATGCATCACAGCATCATCCATACACAACTATTCTCCATTCAACCCTATCTTTTGTCCTTCCTCAACAGACATTACCCTCTTTCCTAATGCCCCCTTTACCCCATCCATCCATCTCATCCTTGGTTGCCCCCTCATGTTCACTCCTTCCACATCTCTTTTACTAATCTTTCTTCACTCATTCTTTCCATGTGTCCAAACCATCCCAATACTCTTTCATCAACCCTAACTCCCAATTCCCTTTCCACCCCCATTCTTCTCCTCACCTCCTCATTTCTCACTCTATCCAGCCTAATAACCCCTATCATAAAAACATAAAAATTTTGCCCCTCAAATCCAGAAAATATATACATAAAAACTAAACAGCAGCTGGCAATAATCCTTGTGCCTTCCCAACAGATCTCTTTCAGAAGAAACAGTGGACTGTTGTTTGTGTTGTATTCGTGGTTTCTATGTCATCAGCTAAAAGTACAAATAGGGGAGAAATTGCCAGTTTTTCATTCCTCCATGTGTAAAAAGTGCCACAAAATAGAATTTAATTTGACAGAAAATTTTTAGGCCCAGTCCGAAGACTGAGTGTCAGCCCTATCAGGAGGCTACAATGGACTTTGTAGTGTGGGATTTAATTAACCATGCCCTTGCTCCAATTCACTGGTGACAGGGTTCAAACTGTTACTACCTTGAACTCCACCACAAGTAGTGAAGCTCTAACCAGCTCAGCCAGCGAGCATCTTGCCTACTTATCTAAATATTGGTACATACATACACATACCAAAGGCTTTTTCCCCTTTACAAGGGAGGTTAAAAAAAAACAAAAAAAAAAAACACTCCCACACATTCCACCCCCTCCCTCCCCCTTTTCTTGGCTCCTCAAGGATGATGGATCATCCCTGCATCTCGCCCACTCCCCTGGGTCAGAAGCAGTGTCACAAGACACAGCACATCCACAGCAAGGCCACTTCATTAAACAGTGGTACTAGGTATACATCAAACAATTTTTTTCTTTATTCTTTTACTGAAATTAAAAAATATATACATATTACTCATTTACTAAAAATGTAAGACATGTATGTAAAATACACGTACAAAGTGTACTAACCCTTTTGCTGCAAAAGTAAACTAAACCTCATATAGTGAGTGACCAAAAATCTCAAGTAACTAAACTTTGTTCAGTAAACCCCTCATCTTTTTTATTATGGCTACCCAAAGGAATTCTATTTCAGAAAAATAAAGTTACTGAGTGACCAATTATGAGAATCATTAATACATTATCAAACACCTTATAATATCTTAATCATCACTACTCCTGGGGGGGGGGGGGGTTATGGCTCTTCATCCACAAGAAGCTCGGATGTAGGGGAAGGATTGGTGAGGGCGAGTACATGCCTTCACTGGCTACCTTCATTATCAAGCAGGGCCCTCACATGTTGGGAGGGGTGGTATATGCATTGGGGGGCAGCAATTCTAGTCTGGACATGTCAAAGGAGCCCTCAATATTTTAACATAATATACGAATTTTGCGTTCGAATCAACAGAATATGAAATATTTTTCCCTTATCCTTTCTGCAATAGGGACACTAAATACAAATTTTAAAATCCATTTAATTATTTCACAAGCCAATAGCTAAAACAGGCTGTAAGGGATGGTGGAGAGGGAGCATCACTGAGAACTTTGCCCCGGGGCAGCACTTAGGTATGTAAGGGTTCTGTTATCAAGGAGAAGAAAAGATTTGGTACATAGATACAGTCAAGGCATGTAAGGGCTGTTATCAAGGAGAAGAAAAGGTTTGGTACATAGATACAGTCAGCACAGTTCAAAATGAGAATTGCTAAATTATACTGAAGCACTCCCCACAGACAACAATGCCGCACTAACCACCTTTCTTCCTTAAGGCAAGAGCATGGGTGAGTGAATGAAAGTTGCCAATTAGTCAATTTCTCCCACGTGATTATTTTGATATGGGTTCTTTGAAATTCAGTATAATTTAGAAATTCTTATTTCAAACTGAACTGAATGTAGGTCAGTTCACTACCCCAGGTTGGTCTTGCATGAGAACCATAGCCACCCCCCCCCCCATAACAAGCCACAGTCACTGATTTAGCCCAGTCATTCAGAGAAGAAATTTTGTGTTGTTCTTTGAATAGGGTCACTGGTAAATACATTCTTCTTATCCAATAGGAGGAAAATGCATCAATTTGGTGCAATACTTTGCTTTGAAAGACCAATAAGGCCAATCATATAATTACCCAAAATAACATCCTATTTGATGATAACCACAACAAAAATCCTGAAAAACTCCAGCAACAATGATGCATTTTTGAGTAACTATTGATTCTACAAGTTTTCACGATCTGCCTCATAAACTCGGAACACTTCGAACCTGTGATTAATACCAGATAAAGTATGAAGTCTTGTTTTGGACATAAGAGCACCTTCCTTTTGATTGAGATCCGAGAAAAAAATTCTATTCACTCGTGAGTGCAGGAGTGCCATGCAGCACATCATGCATGGCTCTCTATTTACAAACACATTGAACCCTGTACAAATATACGCTTGTTTGCTTCCAGCACCCTGGATATCACCACTAAAACTAGGTTCTGTCCTATCACAAAGGGCCTTCTCTTCTTCATCATTGGCTTTACTGGAATTTACTGCTTCACCTAATGGTAAATATTCTTTTCTGTGAAGATGCCTCCATGCTCCTCCCCCCTGGAGTACCGCAATCTGGTCTATGGCCATCATCACTGCATGACAGAGCGGATGGGAACTGCTTTCATCATGAACTCTGGCCAGGATTTTGTTACTCTCTGGATCTACAATGACAACACCAACTTCCCGCTGCCCTTTCATTTTCCCAGTTTTAGCAACTTCAAATGACTCATTCATGTAGTTCATAATATCAGTTTTATCTTTATCAGTAAATAAGGTGCTATGTACAAGTTGGCTTAAATACATATCCTCATGAAATGAACACGGCCAATATGCCGTAGATAGTTCATACCTTTCTCTTAGTTTTGGTGGATGTACGGGCACATTTGACACGTAATAATCAGATGCAAAAAACTCTGTGGAAATACCACTTTTCTCCAATAATGTTTTAACTGCTTTAGTTTCATTGTCTGATAATCTTTCAAGGTTATTCTTACTTGTTATACTTTCTCTCAAACATCCGTATTTTCTGGCATAATCTATGTACACGAGAACATTTTCCTTGCCATCCACAGCAACTTTGCGCACTCTTTTCAAGTGTTGCAATTCTCGTACTGATGCGTGGAGGGAGAGTAACTGTATGACCTTGGATATTTGTTTTTTATCAGCAATACCAGCAACAACAACTTGCGTCAGCTGTATGGGGCCTTGCACGTCAAGGGGCACTACCGCTTCTACCTTCACGCAACCACTAAATCTCTTTGACTCCCCTGGTGTTTCCTCTCTTTTGCATTTCTTTAAAGCTGGGCCCATCTGTAAGACATATTTTCCTATCACTACAATTTGAAGATTTTTCTTTAAGTTATGTTATGGTGCAACATGCCACAAAATTAAACTATTACTAATTAAATCTTAAAACCTAATTCATAAATAGACTATTAAAACAAATACTGACATATTGAACTATAAGACCATGTACTCTACTTAATGAGTAAATACACATACTGCTGTACAGCATGGTGAGTTTAATCTGAGAAAAATCTTCAACTGAATTTAATTCTATAAGAAGCACAAACAATCATTACATATATATATATATATTTTTTTTTTTTTTTTTTTTTTTTGGGGGGGGCACCTATTAGACCATGGAAGTACGTACATACATACATATACCAAAGGCTTTTTCACCTTTACAAGGGAGTTGGCCAAAAAGAAAAAGGCGTAAAAACCATTCCCATCCACTCCACTCCATTCCCCTCTTATCTTGGCACCTCCTGGATGACGGGTCATCCCTGCATCTTGTCCACTGCCCTGGGTCAGAGGCAGCGCAGTGGATTATTTTTGGCCAAAGGAGTTGGGCAAGGATAGGGCTGACCTTTTATTCAAGAGGTGGTGATTTGGAAGAGATAAGGAGGTACTGACCAAGTTTTAATATGTATGAAGTGAGTCCTTTGATACAGCCATCCCTCTTATATGGGGGAATGACCTTTGGTATACTACATGAGAACCATGAGATTCTTGCAAGAGAGATCTGGGACAACAGAATGATTGGTAAAATACATAGATATATACACACATCCATACATATGTACAGTATACCTACATACTAAAAGGCTTCTTCCTCATCACATGGGAGTTAGCCAGCCAAGGCATGTATCAACAGCAATGAAGAACCAAAGGACCTTTATCAGCATTTAATCACATAAAAAAGCACAAAGATCACTATCAAAATAACAATAAGACTTCTTTTCTATATATCCTTCCTTCACACTCACAACCCGGATGTGAAACAAGTGTTTTTGTAAACAAACAAAGTGACCAGTGCCTAAATAAAACAAAAGTCCACTCTACTGGACTGTCCCTTTCCCGCGTAATCAAAAATTCTATACAACCTATATAGCAATAATTCATTAAATTTATATCTCACCTGATGATGACTGTGGTTATTGATTAAACATTAAAAGTATTGTATTGTTATCTAAATATATTCCAATATGAATTTGTTTGGTAATGTTGTGTTTCTTCTCATCACCACCACAAAGAGACAGACTTGTTCGTCCAATGTTGTAAATGTACAACAGTTTCCAATTGCCTCTTAGTTCCAGTGGTATTCATGAAGTCTTCCATGTCTGTTTCTTCAAATAATTCATTCAAGCCTGAAATGTCTGCCTTGCCTGTATTTTTTGTTCTCTGGCTCTATTTCCCCAGCTACCAACTGAAATTTCTGTCACATGGTCACTCTTCATCTATGGCAAAGATACTTACAAGAGCTAATGATGTCTGGCTCTTTGATAAATAGCAATTCCAATCTCACTGAAGTGTCATCCTCTCTTACTTAAGTCACCTTGTTTACCCTCTGGATCATTGTACTCCCCAATGCTATATCTAACAGGGTATTACCCCAGGAATCCACTTTACCACTTGCTTCCCACTCCTCCCAATTGACCACATTGCAATTAAAGTCTCCCATTAGCATTTTACTTTCACTTTATTTTATAATTTGATAGTTGGAGAGTCATGTCCAATAACATGTCTTAGTATTCAGTTTCATTTGTGCGTGCCTTTGGCTTAGCTACCTCCCTTATGAGGGGGAAGAAGCCCTTAATATATACAGATTTTTTTTTTTTTGGGGGGGGGGGGGGTGGAAGCATATGCCACCATGAAATCTCCTTCCAGCCCTTTGGTTCTAACATTCAGATTGCTTCAGTTTGTCTTCACTCAAAATAACTTCTTCACAGCCATTACCCCAACATCTTTGTATTCTCTGTCTCATCTCCTGATAGTGCATTTACTGTTCCCTAACTGTAGATCAACATTTCTTGGGAGTTTTGTCTCTATTAAGTATTAAATATCAAGCTTACATACCATCAAGTGAGAACTGGGCACGTTACTGTCAGACAGATAGTGCATTACCAAGAAATCTAGGGTGCATTTCTGTCATTGCATACATATATACAATGCATATATGTACATATATCGATTTTTCAGTATCGCACTACCTGTCTGACGGTAATGCACCCAACTCTGGGAGATATAGCCCTGAGGCTCTGACACTATGTCCCCAAACTGAGACCAAGATCTAACTTTATTAACTTCAACTATATTTTTTATACCTTTTCATACATGGTGAACTAACAACTGGCAACTATTCCCCTCCAACTACTTTTAGCTGGTGACAAAGATGCAACCTCACACTAATACAACAAAAGTCTCTTTCTAGAGAGATCTGTACGAGGACATAATGATTAATGCCAACTACTGTCCTGTTGCAGGTTTTCCACTCAGTATTTTCCTTTAGTTTATAATTATTCTGTTCCTAACTTATCATTATTTATCTATCTACTTATTCTTTATTAATTCTTCTTTAGATGGAGACTGCTTTAAGAGAAGGTTGGATCACTTTGTTTGAATATATAGATTTTGACCATGAGATTATTCAACAAAAAACCAGTTGAAATAATGTGGGAAAACATTTGTCAATGGTTTATCTTAAAGTACACACTGGATATAGCCTTAAAATACTATATGCTTCTGAAAACAATACACAATCTGGATGCACAATAAACATACCTGTTGTTCTTCTGTTGATTCCGGAGACTCAGGAAAATCAGAAAAATGGAAAGTCTGTTCACGCCCTTTGACATCGGAAAGGGGCTGAGTTTGCGTCTGCCCAAAATCTGAAATTGACAAAATACACATAAAAGAAAAAATAAACAAGTAAATAAATATTAACATTAATAATGTTAACAATGCAAATGTATATAGAGTATTCACATAATCTGAAAGACATGTGAAATTAAAATCTAGTATCATACAATATGAAAACACTGATGAGAAATGTTAGGATACAAACCTTGGAAATGAAGATCCCCTATCTCATTATCATCATTCTACAAAAGAAAAGGATTATGAAATAACAAAAATAATACCTTCAAATAAGAAATAACCAAATTTAAATTACTTTGAAATTCAAGGATGTGAGAAAGAGTGAGAGAGAGAGAGAGAGAGAGAGAGAGAGAGAGAGAGAGAGAGAGAGAGAGAGAGAGAGAGAGAGAGAGAGAGAGAGAGAGAGAGAGAGAGAGAGACTTCATACATACCATGGAGCATAAGTGAATGGGACTTACCAATACACAATCCTAAGGCATTATTCCTTATTTCAACGATTACTCAATTAAACTATAATTCTTGTCTGCAAGTTTTTCCTATCTAATCTATTAGCCTGATAAAAGTCTCAGAAACCCAGATTCCTTCTGTAAGTTGATATGATCGTAGTAACAACACGGCCTATTTGCTGCCTGATACATTGGCTCACATATTTCTGTGGGCGCAGATACAGTCCAGCCCTACACTGTGGCACATTTATAGGTTAATAATAACTGCATTAATTTTGAGGTTATAGACATGTTTTCCAATGTATCATGATGTGCATTTGTTTTATTAATTTTGACAATTAAAAGATCTTTTAAAGTCAGAAAAGTTGGATGACACTCTTTTCTTTGAAAGTGTTTTTTTTTTTTTACAAAATGATTAGGTTAGCTTATGTTAGGTTGGGAGCTATTGGACAACATAAATTTCATGATAACTATCCATTTACTTACACCTTTTTTATGGCTTTTGTTGATTTAGAGACCTAGGCTTAGAGATTAAAATTATGAACCAAGCATTTTTACTTTAATTTACTGCTGCCTAAGCCAATACTCAATAAGCAGTTGAAGCTATCTCCATTTATTTTTCTAATTACAATGATTCATGCAAGATTGTCTTATTCAAAATAGGAAAGAAAAAACCCGTTAATGGAGTTCCCTTAAATTATCATACACATCAATTAATATGGCTTTCATTGTATGAATTACTACCGTGGTTTCACACACGATAACTATAAGTCTGGCTACACAAGAACAAGATTAATATTATCAGTCACTGAAATTGTCGTTTTCTAATGATGACGGTCAATGTGAAATACGCCGCAACTAACTTATTGAGACGTTAGTTCCAAAAGAACAACTGTTGCAACCTTTATGTACAAATAACAGCAAAATTATAATACGTAGTCAATTACAACTCAGATGACTAATTCATCGATGTCAGATACCTGTATATCTAATACTGCAAAATCTGAAGACATTTTGACAGCGTCACGTTGATACGTAGACGCATACACCAGCAGTTGTCTTTACAGTACGATTATCCTATCGTGCTGTTGACGTTGACAACAAACGATAGCCTTTGGACTATAAAATTCTTAAGGGTAACAAAACAATTTTGCAAATAATTATTTGACACATTCATTGTACGCTTGTATAAAGGTAAATGTATCCCACCAGAAATATATAGTTTTTATATCTATAATTTTTCAAAACTATTTGAGTAATGTTGATCAAACATGCAAACTCACGAATCATTCATATCTCTTTTTCAAACATGAATCAAAGTTAAATTGATATCTAGATCTATATGTGGAATTTCACTGCTGATCGGAGAAAGGGAAACGAGGGACGAGGGAGTGGGAAAGAAATGTAGAAAAAGGAGGAAAAAATACACTGAAAACTTGTTTTATGCACGTATGTAGTTTTCCTACGATTACCAAAGGGTTGTTTTTTTGGGAGAGTTTAGTGAAAATATATGTACATCAAAGCGTTGTTTTTGGGAGAGTTTAGTGAAAAATTATGTACAATATTGAAGAAGGCTCATGTTTGCCAGTAGGGTTTATATATATGTATATATATATATATATATATATATATATATATATTATATATACTTATATATACATATATATACATATATATATATATATATACATATATATATATACATATATATATACATATATATATATATATATATGTGTGTGTGTGTGTGTGTGTGTGTGTGTGTGTGTGTGTGTGTGTGTGTGTGTGTGTGTGTGTGTGTGTGTGTGTGTGTGTGTGTGTGTGTGTGTGTGTGTGTGTGTGTGTGTGTGTGTGTGTGTGTGTGTATTCACCTTGGTCTTTGGATCAAGTGTTGGACTCGTGATCGACAGCTATTTCCCTCCCGGAAGAGAGCTCAGAGCTCGTATGACCGATCTATGGGTAATGCTATGACCTTTCACACACACACACAGCCTACGAGAGTCAAAGTAACGACCCGAAGCACAGCGATACCGAAATAATTTCGGCCCTGGGCAAGATTCAAACTGGGTACTGCGAGCACTATCGTACTTCCCAGCCCAGTGCTCTACCAACCGCGCCACCGAGTCCTGTGTGTGTGTGTGTGTGTGTGTGTGTGTGTGTGTGTGTGTGTGTGTGTGTGTGTGTGTGTGTGTATTTACCTACCTAGTTGTATTTACCTAGTTGTATTTTGCGGGAAGGGGAGCTATGCTCGTGTTGTCCCTCTTGTGTGTGTGTCTGTGTGTGTGTGTGTGTATTTACCTAGTTGTATTTACCTAGTTGTATTTTACGGGAAGGGGAGCTATGCTCGTGGGGTCCCGTCTTCATATCTCATTTTATCTAAACTATTTTTAAATTCATGTATTGTTTTTGCACACACCACTTTCTCATCTAACTTGTTCCAACTGTCTATTGCTCTGTGAGGAAAGCTGTTCTTTTTAAAATCTCTTCTATAGCTGTCTTTTTTTATTTTCTTTCCGTGTCCTCTTGTATTTCTGTCATCCCATTTTATCAGATTCTCTCTATCAGTAATTTCTATGCCTTTCATGATTCTGTAAATAGCTATCAAATCTCCTCTCTCTCTTCTTTGCTCTAGTGTCTGTAGTTTAAGTTTTTGTAGTCTCTCTTCATATGATAGTTTTGAGAGTGTTGGTGCCAGTTTTGTAATTGCTCTTTGTATTCTTTCAAGTTTTTTTATACATTTTTTTGTACTTGGTGACCATATCGTTGCTGCATATTCCAATCTTGGTCTTATCAGGGTGATTAGGATTTTCCTCACCATTTCTTCATCCAGGTATGTAAATGCCACTTTGATTGTTCTTATTAAATTATAAGTTTCTCCAAAAATCTTATTTATATGTTTCTCAGGTGACATATTATTCATAACAATGACTCCCAGGTCCTTCTCATTTTCTACTTTTTTTATTCCTTCTTTTCCCAAATTATATGATCCTGTTATTCTGTTTTTGCTTTTTCCAAATTCCATTATACTACACTTTTTTGTATTGAACTCCATCTCCCACTTCCTACTCCATTCTTGTACTTTATTTAGATCTCTCTGTAGTGATTCACAATCTTCTTCAGTTTTCACTCTTTTCAGTAATTTTGCATCATCTGCAAAGAAGCTCATATAGCTTTCAATTCCTTCATCCATATCATTAATATATATAGCAAACATTATTGGGGCCAGAACTGTTCCCTGCGGGACACCGCTTATTACTTCATTCCATTTTGAGTGCTGATCTCTTATCACTACTCTCATTTTTCTTTCTTGCAAAAAGTCTTCCATCCAATTTAGCAATTTACCTTGTATTCCTCCTTCATATTCTAATTTCTTAAGCAACTTCTTATGTGGTACTTTGTCAAAAGCTTTTTTTAGGTCTAGAAATGCACAATCAGCCCATCCATCTCTTTCTTGTATTATATCTATTAGCCTTGAATAGAAACATATTAAATTGGTGACGCATGATCGTCCTTGTCTGAATCCAAATTGCCTTGGATTTAGTACGTTATTTTTTTCCAAGTATTTTACCCATCTACTTTTGATAATTCTTTCACATATTTTTGCTATTGTACTTGTTAGAGAGACTGGTCTATAGTTGGTAGGTTCTTCTTTATTTCCTCCTTTATATATAGGTACTATATTTGCTTTTTTCCAATCTTCTGGAACTTTTCCTTCTTTTAAGGAACTGCTTATTATGCTATGTATTTTGTCTGCCAGTTCATTCCTGCATTCTTTCAGAATCCAGTTTGCTATTTCATCTGGCCCATGCGATTTTCTGACATCAAAATTACCCAAGTGTGTCAATATTTCATTCTTTGTTACTTCTATTTCTTCCATAGGGGGGACTTTTTCCTTCCACTCAATCTCTTCAGGTTGTATATTTTCCCTTGTAAACACTGATTTAAAATGTTTGTTCATAATTTCTGCCATTTCCATTTCCTCAGTGTATTCAACTCCTCCTTGTCTTAATTTCTCTAAGTCTTGTTTGTTTTTCAGTTTATTGTTTACAAATCTGTAGAATAGTTTTGGTTGATCTTTACACTTTTCTATAACATCTTTTTCATATTTTCTTTTTTCCTCTCTGCACTTTTGTACATATTCATTTCTATAACCAGTATATATTTTCCATTTTTCAGGTCTTCTGTCTTTTTTCCATCTGTTCCAGGCTTTGTCTCTTTTGTCCTTTAACTCCCTACAACTTTTGTTGTACCAGCATTTTACATATTCTTTTTCTTGTTTTTGTCTTGGGACATACTTTTCCACTCCTTTTTTGTAAATTTTTGTCAAAATATTCCATTTCTCTTCCACTGTTGTTTCTTCTTTGTATATTTCTTCCCAGTTTTCTTGTTGGAAGAATTCTCTTATTTTATCAAAGTTTGTTTTTTCATACATCATTCTTCCTTTTCTATATTGTTCATTTCTTTTCATATATTTTTCTTCATTAAGTTCCAGTTCAATCAATATGTGGTCACTTTTACCTATTGGTGTTTTATATTCAATCTTGTCCACTATTCTAGGTTCAGATGTAATTATTAAGTCTAGCCTCGATGGTTCTTCTTCATTTCTATACCTAGTGTTCTCTTGTATCCATTGTGTCATTGAATGGTCAGTAATCATCTCAAGTAGAGCATTTCCCCATGAGTCATCACCACTCTTTACTGTCATTTCTTCCCAGCAGATTTCTTTGCAATTAAAGTCGCCCATCATAACTATTCTTCCTCCGTCTTCCATTATTTTAGTTAATGCTATCTTTGTGTCCTCTAACATACTTTTATGTTCACTCTCCTCCCATGAGGCTGTTTTCGGAGGCACATAATTGATCACAAATTTTCTGCTCTTCTTATCTCGGTCTTCCACTTCTATCATAATCATCTCTACTGTATTCTTTCCATATATGACACCTTTCACGTTTATATCCTTCTTAGTCAGGAACATAACTCCACCCCCTTGTTTTTTCTCTCTGTTTCTAATCCAATAATTGTATGTATCATGTCCTACACTGTTGGGTGGTAGTGGGCCTTTTAATTTTGTTTCTACAATTCCCATTATGTCCGGTTCTTTTTCTTTCAAATAATCATTCAGTTCATTCAATCCTGTTATCAATCCATCTATATTTGTGTAAGACACTCTTAGTTTTCTGCCACTTCCATTGTATTCTCTGTTTCCCTTATGTTTTTCTTTAGTATGTCGAACTGCTTTATTTTCATGTTCACTACTCTCCAATAGAATCTCTCTTTCTCTGACTCCGTTCTTTCCTCGTTTTTTGCTTTAGCTTCAATTCTTTTCTGCTTTTCTGCCTCTCTTTCCTCCTTATTCATTTCTCTTTTTATCCATACCTTTTTATATTGATCATTTGTTGCTAGTTTCCCTGTCTTGGATAGAATTTTCTCTGCTGTTGTTTGTGACCTGAATTTAATCTTAATTGGTCTGGTCTTATCTGTACTATATTTTCCGAGTCTGAATTTTTCCTCAATTTCCTTTATAATTTCTGGTTCATCTTCCTGGACTAATTTTAATAAACTGCTTACTCTTTCATTTTCCTCCTTGATTCTTGCAGTTCTATCTGGGTTATGTTTCTCTTCCATTCCTAATATAATTATACATTTCTTTTTGTCAGCTAATTCTCTTACTATATTCTCCTTCTGTCTCATCACTTTAATAACTGAGTCTTCATTATGTTCTTTCAATTGCTGTTTGACTATGTCAGTGAATGAAACCTTATTCCCTTCTTGAGTTATTCTCCAATTTTTAGCTTCTGTAGCTAGTTTCTCTCTGTTTTCATTACTATTCTTCTTCAATTTCTCATTCTCCTCCTTTACATTTCCTAACTGTCTTTTTAGGTCCTCTATTTCTTCAGTTAAGTTTCTGTTAGCCTTCTCTAGTTGTTCCAACCTTTCAATTCTTTGAAAAATGGAGTCTACGTTACCTAACTTACGCTCCAAGTCCTCGATCACCTTATCAACTCTCTCCTCTAGTCTTATCAGTCGGGGGGGGGGGGGTTGTGTCCCCCCCACCCTCTTTAAATCCCTGGAACATATTCTCGTCACTTTCTTCTGTATTGCTCCTCTCTATACTTCTAATCTTTACATTTTTATTAGACATTTGATCCTCGCTAAGTCTTTTGTTTACCTTCCGCTTGTCTGGCTGGTCAAAGTCTACTCCCTCCTCATTTCCTTCCATTTCCCTCAGTAATCCCTCCCCTTTTTCTCTTTCCCTACGTTCCCACTACTCCACGAGCAATTTCCCCCCCACCCTGCAAAAACACTAGGCACTTCTCTTTGCGTTGGGATCCACAGACTTCACTTTTCTTCAGAACGTCTTCTAAGCCGTCCATTCGTTGAAGTGTGTGTATGTGTGTGTGTGTGTGTGTGTGTGTGTGTGTGTGTGTGTGTGTGTGTGTGTGTGTGTGTGTGTGTGTGTGTGTGTGTGTGTGTGTGTGTGTGTGTGTGTGTGTGTGTGTGTCCGCTCGTGACCTCAGCAGAGTCCGCTCGTGACCTCAGCTTAGTCCGCTCGTGACCTCAGCTCAGTCAACTCGTGACCTCAGCTAGAGACCTCGTTTTCTGCACAGACACCAGCTAGCGAATACCTGTGAAATCTATATCTCCGAATAGTGTTAAGTGATTGTGTTGTGTTTTTGTGATTGTATACGTATAGCGCTATACAGTTACAGATATAAGATAAAGTGTAGTGTTCTATTTAAATTCAAAACAGTTTTCTGTTACTGTACTCCAAAGGTAGGAGAAATAGTATAAGGTAAGCTTCGCGTATTAAGTTTATTAGAGACCGCTTTAATTTTTTGTTGTTGTTGATTTGCATTTTCTCTTTGCCGTTTTTATTACTGAAGGGGGAGCGAAATGGCTTGTGAAGGTTGCGTGAACCTAGAGGTCCGTCTCAGGATGTGTGAGGAGGAAATTCGTCTTCTCAGGAGTGCGCTCCGTGAGAAGAGTGAACCCTCCCCACAACCCAAAGAGCGTTCCACTTCTTCCCCTACTGTCACTGCCATGAGCGAGTGGCGCTCCGTGGGGTCCCGTTTGTCGAGCCCGCGTTCGGTGGATGTGTGCCCTGTGGAGCAACCGTTGGCTCTAGCCAATCGTTTTGCTCTACTGGAGGATGAAGTGGCTGAAAACCAGGAGTTCTTGGTGGTGGGGGACTCCATGGTGCGAGGCTATGACGACATCCTGCAGCGAAAGACTAAGCGACGTTGCAAGCTTATATGTCAACCGGGCCGTGGGACCGTCGATTGTACCTGGTCCATCAGGGAGCAAGGACGGAAGAACACGGTTACGATTGTTCATACGGGAAGTAACGATGTAGGTGGGGTGAGATCAGAGGAGCTTGTTCGGAATTACAAGGTCCTCCTTCAGGAGATGAAGGAACGTGGGAGCCGTCACGTAGTCTGTGGGATCCTCCCGAGGATCTACGCAGGCTCGTGTTGGAACAGTAGAGCCATAGGGATCAATGATAGGATATCGCAGTTGTGCACACAATTGGGATACCACTTTCTTGATCCTTGGTATCTCTTTTCTAGGCGCCATGACCTTTACGCTTCTGATGGGATCCACCTTACCCGCAGAGGCAAAGATGTTCTTACAAACCTCATTGTGGGAGTTTGTAATGAATTAGCTCCTTTTTTAGGGTAGAAGCCCAAAGGGAAGGGTAAATAGAATGTACTTGGGAAAACAGTGTAGAGTATAGCATTAATGTAGAACAATGTGCCAGTATAGGACAAAATATAATTTTAGGATATAATGTCGCTAGAGGACGAAATGTCACATTAGGATGCAATGTCATAGGACAAAATGTCCTAATGGGATGTAATGACAGTGGAGGACAAAAGATCACGATGGGAAGTAATGATAGTGGAGAACAAAATATCACGATAGGATGTAATGATAATGGAGGAGAAAATATCACGGTAGGATATAATGTCAGTAAAGGACAAAATATAATTTTAGGAAGGGATACCGGACAGAATGTCAATGAAGGCCAAAATATCATGATAGGATGTAATGATAATGGAGGAGAAAATATCACGGTAGGATATAATGTCAGTGAAGGACAAAATATAATTTTAGGAAGGGATACCGGACAGAATGTCAATGAAGGCCAAAATATCATGATAGGATGTAATGACAGTGGAAGACAAAAGATCACGATGGGATGTAATTATAGTGGAGGAAAAAATATCACGGTAGGATATAATGACACTGGAGGACAAAATATAATTTTAGAAAGGGATGCCGGACATAATGTCACTGAACGACGGGAGGCCGGCGTGAATCACGGTGACGAAGGGGGACAAAATGTACAAAAGAGATCGGATGACCGTGATCGACCAGATGTCCGTGATGGGGGAAATGTTAATTTTGATGGGAGAAATGTTAATGAGGCATTGAACGTCAATGAAGGACCAAATAATAATATAGAGCAAGGTATAAATGAAAAACAAAATGATAATGTAAGACATGATATTGAAATTCAAAATGTGTCAAAAAGAAATAATCACGAGTTTCTTAAAACCATGTACTTTAATGCTCGTAGTATTAGAAACAAATTTCAAGAAATACAGGCGTATGTCAAAAGCGAAAATCTCGATATGATAGGAATAACTGAGACATGGTTAAATGGTACAGAGTTCGAAGCTGAATTTAATATTGCGGGATTTAAACACTTTCATCAGGATAGAAACCACAAGAAAGGTGGGGGTGTTCTATTGTACGTTAAAAACAATGTTCATGCTTGTGTTTTAGAGAAAGTGAAACAGGATGCATATGATAGTTTGTGGGTTGAGTTAACCCAAACAAATGGACAAAAAATGAATATAGGTGTAATATATAGGCCAAAGACATTATCATTAGCAGACGACAGACTGATATTTCAAGAACTGTCTAGTTTCTGCAACCGGGATTTATTGATAATGGGTGATTTCAATTTTACTGACATTGATTGGATGACCCTTGAACATGGCCATATAGGTAGTCGCTTGTTTGATTTTCTTGGTGACAATTACTTAATTCAGCATGTAAAAGAGCCCACAAGATATGGAAACTTACTCGATCTTTTGATCACTAGCCGCGAAAGCATGGTAACTGATGTAGAAGTCGGTGAATCTGTTGCAAATAGCGATCACAACCTAGTTAGATTCAAACTCCTAAACAATTTTAGAATAGATACTTGTGTTTCTAAAATACCCGATTTCAGTAAAGCTCAGTTCATGGGACTACGTCAGGAGCTTCAGCTCACAGATTGGGAGGCCAAATTAAACGAAAGACCTGTAGATCAGATGTGGGAAATATTTCAAAATACGCTCACTAAGATGATTCAAATTTACATTCCTTTTAAGGACAGACGTCCCCCAAATCAGGCTCGCCCAAAGTGGCTCGACAAAGAAACTGAAAAAAGTATTGCTAAAAAGAGACAGGCTTATAAGAAATATAAGTGCTCGGGTGCATCTAATGACCATGAAAGTTATGTATTAATACAGAGAGATTTAAAAAAGACAATAAGAAAAAGAAAACGACAATACGAAATAAACATCGCTGATAAATCCAAAGAGAATCCCAAAGAATTCTATAGTTACATTAGAGATAAAAAGGTTGTTAGGAATCACATTGGTCCACTATTATCTGCTGACGGTCAACTTGAATATTCAAATGAAGGAATGTGTAATATCTTAAACAATTATTTTAGCTCGGTATTCGTAAACGAAACACCTCAAGGTGAATTCCAAACTGAAACCTGTGAAAAGTCTAGGGTAAACTTACTCACTACGGTAAATATAACAAAAGAAAAAATTAAAAGGTGTATAGACAAACTCAAAGTTAATAAAACACCAGGGCCTGACGGTTGGCATCCAAGAATCTTAAAGGAAATGAAAAATGAGATTGTTGTTCCATTACAAATTATTTTCAAGAAATCCATCATATCCGGAGATGTCCCAAGAGAATGGAAGCTAGCTAACGTTACTCCCATATTTAAAAAATGTGACAAAAAGAAACCAAATAACTATAGGCCTATAAGTTTGACTTCAATCGTAGGAAAAATAATGGAAACTATCATCAGAGATGCTATCGAACATCATTTAGAAAGTAACCGTTTGATAAATGATAGCCAGCATGGTTTCAGACGGAAACGTTCTTGCGTGACTAACTTACTCGAATTCTACAACACAGTTATCTCGAATTATGACAAAAGAAACAATATAGATTTAGTATATCTAGACTTTGCAAAAGCTTTTGATACCGTCCCACACGAAAGACTACTTACTAAATTAGCTTTGCATGGAATAAGTGGTAGCCTATTAGGTTGGACTAGTAATTGGTTGAATGGTCGAAAACAGAGAGTTGTTTTAAATGGAAAAACTTCTGGATGGAAAAGTGTTGCAAGTGGAGTTCCTCAGGGTTCCGTTCTTGGGCCACTTCTATTCATAGTATATATAAATGATATAGACCATGGACTAAAATCTACTGTTTCCAAATTTGCTGATGATACAAAACTGTGCGGAGTGGCAAATGATCACTTAAACCAATTAGATATTCAAGAAGATTTAGATAAATTACAGCAATGGTCTGAAAAGTGGCTAATGAAATTTAACACAAGTAAATGCAAGGTAATGCACATAGGTAAAAATAACAGTAAGTACGATTACAAGTTATTTGGAAATTCATTAACAAAAGTGGATAGTGAAAAAGATCTCGGCGTAATTATCAGTAACGACCTCAAATCATCCAAGCAGTGTATTTCAGCCTCTGAGAAAGCAAATAAGATTCTAGGACTGATTGCGCGATCTTTTGATTTCAAAAGTCCATCACTCATTAACAAGCTATATAAATCGTTAGTTCGTCCACATTTGGAATATGCTGTTTCCGTATGGTCACCGAATCTCATTAAAGACATTGACAGACTGGAAAAAGTACAACGGCGAGCCACAAAACTGATTCCAAATATCAAAAATAAATCATACGAAAATCGACTAAAACATATGAATCTGTTTTCCCTAAAAAAGCGTAGACTCAGAGGTGACTTGATACAGGTCTTTAAAATTCTAAAGGGAATTGACAACATCAAAAGTGACAAAAATTTTACATTGAATGAAAACCAGACAAGAAACAATGGTCTCAAACTGTCCGGAAATAGATTCAATTTGGAAGTAGGTAGAAACAACTTTGCCAACCGTGTAGTTAATTAATGGAATAAACTTCCTGCACAGGTAGTGCAATGTAGTTCAGTTCGAAGCTTTAAGAATCATTTAGATAAATACCTAAGTAAGATGCTGTAATGATTTTAATTTATCTTATATTATTTGTTTTTGTTTTGTTATCATTTTCTGTCTGATTTTCATTTATTATTAGTTATATGTAAATTTATTATTATTTACTATTTACCTGTTTGTTTATTATTTAACTATACCTATGCATTTATTTATGTATTCTATTTGTTATTTACATTATCATAGTTTTCATTTATTATTTTATTATTAATATGATTTTTTTTCGCATCCGACCTAGATATTGATCAAAAGGTCTCCTGTCGGCATGCTCCGCCTTTGTAATCCTTTGTGTGTGTGTGTGTGTGTGTGTGTGTGTGTGTGTGTGTGTGTGTGTGTGTGTGTGTGTGTGTGTGTGTGTGTGTGTGTGTGTGTGTGTGTGTGTGTATTTACCTAGTTGTACCTAGTTGTATTTTACGGGAAGGGGAGCTATGCTCGTGAGATCCCGTCTTCATTTCTCATTTTATCTAAAAAAAAATTAAATTCATGTATTGTTTTTGCACACACCACTTTCTCATCTAACTTGTTCCAACTGTCTATTACTCTGTGAGGAAAGCTGTTCTTTTTCAAATCTCTTCTATAGCTGTCTTTTTTTATTTTCTTTCCGTGTCCTCTTGTATTTCTGTCATCCCATTTTATCAGATTCTCTCTATCAGTAATTTCTATGCCTTTCATGATTCTGTAAATAGCTATCAAATCTCCTCTCTCTCTTCTTTGCTCTAGTGTCTGTAGTTCAAGTTTTTGTAGTCTCTCTTCATATGATAGTTTTGAGAGTGTTGGTGCCAGTTTTGTAATTGCTCTTTGTATTCTTTCAAGTTTTTTTATACATTTTTTTGTACTTGGTGACCATATCGTTGCTGCATATTCTAATCTTGGTCTTATCAGGGTGATTAGGATTTTCCTCACCACTTTGATTGTTCTTATTAAATTATAAGTTTCTCCAAAAATCTTATTTATATGTTTCTCAGGTGACATTATCCATAACAATGACTCCCAGGTCCTTCTCATTTTCTACTTTTTTTATTCCTTCTTCTCCCAAATTATATGATCCTGTTATTCTGTTTTTGCTTTATCCAAATTCCATTATACTACACTTTTTTGTATTGAACTCCATCTCCCACTTCCTACTCCATTCCTGTACTTTATTTAGATCTCTCTGTAGTGATTCACAATCTTCTTCAGTTTTCACTCTTTTCAGTAGTTTTGCATCGTCTGCAAAGAAGCTCATATAGCTTTCAATTCCTTCATCCATATCATTAATATATATAGCAAACATTATTGGGGCCAGAACTGTTCCCTGCGGGACACCGCTTATTACTTCATTCCATTTTGAGTGCTGGTTTCTTATCACTACTCTCATTTTTCTTTCTTGCAAAAAGTCTTCCATCCAATTTAGTAATTTACCTTGTATTCCTCCTTCAGATTCTAGTTTCTTAAGCAACTTCTTATGTGGTACTTTGTCAAAAGCTTTTTTTAGGTCTAGAAATGCACAATCAGCCCATCCATCTCTTTCTTGTATTATGTCTATTAGCCTTGAATAGAAACATATTAAATTGGTGACGCATGATCGTCCTTGTCTGAATCCAAATTGCCTTGGATTTAGTACGTTGTTTTTTTCCAAGTATTTTACCCATCTATTTTTGATAATTCTTTCACAAATTTTTGCTATTGTACTTGTTAGAGAGACTGGTCTATAGTTGGTAGGTTCTTCTTTATTTCCTCCTTTATATATAGGTACTATATTTGCTTTTTTTTCCAATCTTCTGGAACTTTTCCTTCTTTCAAGGAACTGCTTATTATGCTATGTATTTTGTCTGCCAGTTCATTCCTGCATTCTTTCAGAATCCAGTTTGCTATTTCATCTGGTCCATGCGATTTTCTGACATCAAGATTACCCAAGTGTATCAATATTTCATTCTTTGATACTTCTATTTCTTCTATAGGGGGGACTTTCTCTTTCCATTCAATCTCTTCAGGTTGTATGTTCTCCCTTGTAAACACTGATTTAAAATGTTTGTTCATAATTTCCGCCATTTCCATTTCCTCAGTGTATTCAACTCCCCCTTGTCTTAATTTCTCCAAGTCCTGTTTGTTTTTCAGTTTATTGTTTACAAATCTGTAGAATAGTTTTGGTTGATCTTTACATTTTTCTATGACGTCTTTTTCATATTTTCTCTTTTCTTCTCTGCACGTTTGTACATATTCATTTCTATAACAGGTATATATTTTCCATTTTTCAGGTCTTCTGTCTTTTTTCCATCTGGTCCAGGCTTTGTCTCTTTTGTCTTTTAACTCCCTACAACTTTTGTTGTACCAGCATTTTACATATTCTTTTTCTTTTTTTTTGTCTTGGGACATACTTTTCCACTCCTTTTTTGTAAATTTTTGTCAAAATATTCCATTTCTCTTCCACTGATGTTTCTTCTTTGTATATTTCATCCCAGTTTTCTTGTTGAAAGAATTCTCTTATTTTATCAAAGTTTGTTTTTTCATACATCATTCTTCCTTTTCTATATTGTTCATTTCTTTTCATATATTTTTCTTCATTAAGTTCCAGTTCAATCAATATGTGGTCACTTTTACCTATTGGTGTTTTATATTCAATCTTGTCCACTATTCTAGGTTCAGATGTAATTAATAAGTCTAGTCTCGATGGTTCTTCTTCATTTCTATACCTAGTGTTCTCCTGTATCCATTGTGTCATTGTGTGGTCAATAATCATTTCAAGTAGAGCGTTTCCCCATGAGTCGTCTCCACCCTTTACTGTCATTTCTTCCCAGCAGATTTCTTTGCAATTAAAGTCGCCCATCATAACTATTCTTCTTCCATCTTCCATTATTTTATTTAATGTTATCTTTGTGTCCTCTAACATACTTTTATGTTCACTCTCCTCCCATGAGGTTGTTTTTGGAGGCACATAATTTATCACAAATTTTCTGCTCTTCTTATCTCTGTCTTCCACTTCTATCATAATCATCTCTACTGTATTCTTTCCATATATGACACCTTTCACGTTTATATCCTTCTTAGTCAGGAACATAACTCCACCCCCTTGCTTTTTCTCTCTGTTTCTAATCCAATAATTGTATGCATCATGTCCTACACTGTTGGGTGGTAGTGGGCCTTTTAATTTTGTTTCTACAATTCCCATTATGTCCGGTTCTTTTTCCTTCAAATAATCATTCAGCTCATTCAATCCTGTTATTAATCCATCTATATTTGTGTAAGACACTCTTAGTTTTCTGCCACTTCCATTGTGTTCTCTGTTTCCCTTATGTTTTTCTTTTGTATGTCGAACTTCCTTAGTTTCATGTTCACTACTCTCCAATAGAATCTCTCTTTCTCTGACTCCGTTCTGTTCTCGTTTTTTGCCTTAGCTTCCAGTCTTTTCTGCTTTTCTTCCTCTCTTTCCTCTTTATTCATTTCCCTTTTTATCCATATCTTTTTATATTGTTCACTTGTTGCTAGTTTCCCTGTTTTGGATAAGATATTCTCTGCCGTTGTTTGTGACTTGAATTTAATCTTAATTGGTCTGGTCTTGTCTGTGCTATACTTTCCGAGTCTAAATTTCTCTTCGATTTGTTTCATAATTTCTGGTTCATCTTCCTGAACTGATTCTAGTAATTGGCTTACTTTTTCATTTTCCTCATTGATTCTTGTGGTTCTATCTGTGTTGTGTTTCTCTTCCATTCCTAATATAATTATACATTTCTTCTTGTCTGCTAAATCTCTTACTATATTCTCCTTTTGTCTCATCACTTTAATAACTGAGTCTTCAGTATGTTCTTTCAATTGCTGTTTGACTATGTCAGTGAATGAAACCTTATTTCCTTCTTGAGTTATTCTCCAATTCTTAGTTTCTTTAGCTATTGTCTCTCTGTTTTCTTTACTATTCTTCTTCAATTCCTCATTCTCCACCTTTACTTCTCTTAACTGTCTTTTTAGGTCTTCTATTTCATCAGTTAAGTTTTTATTCGCCTTTTCTAGTTCTTCCAATCTTTCAACCCTTTGTAAAATGGTGTTCATATGACCTAACCTACTCTCCAAGTCCTCGATCACCTTATCAACCTTCTCCTCTAGTCTTGTCAGTCGGGGGGGGTTTGTGTCCCCCCCACCCTCTTTAAATCCCTTGAAAATATTCTCATCACTTTCTACTGTATTGCTCTTATCTATACTTCTAATCTTTACATTTTTATTAGACATTTCGTCGTCGTCGGGAGGCCTTTTGTTTACCTTTCGCCTGTCTGCCTGGGCCAAGTCTACTCCTTCCTCATTTCCTTCCATTTCCCTCAGTAATCCCTCCCCCTTTCCTCTTTCCCTACTTTCCTACTACTCCACGAGCAATTTCCCCCCCACCCTGTAAAAACAATAGGCACTTCTCTTTGCGTTGGGATCCACAAACTTCAATTTTCTTCAGAACGTCTTCTAAGCCGTCCATTCGTTGAAGTGTGTGTGTGTGTGTGTGTGTGTGTGTGTGTGTGTGTGTGTGTGTGTGTGTGTGTGTGTGTGTGTGTGTGTGTGTGTGTGTGTGTGTGTGTGTGTGTGTATTTACCTAGTAGTATTTTACGGGAAGGGGAGCTATGCTCGTGGATTCCCGTCTTCATATCTCGTTTTATCTAGACTGTTTTTAAATTTGTGTATCGTTTTTGCACACACCACATTTTCATCTAACTTGTTGCAAACGTATATCATCCTGTGGGGGAAAGCTGTTCTTTTTCAGGTCTTTTCCATAAGTGTCTTTTTCTATTTTCTTTCCGTGTCCTCTTGTATCTCTACTATCCCATTTTATTAGATCCTGTCTAACAATAATTTCTATGCTTTTCATGATTCTATAAATAGTTGTCAAGTCTCCTCTCTCTCTTCTTTTCTCTAATGTTTGTAGCTCACGTTTTGCCAGTTTCTCATCATATGATAGTTCTGAGAGCGTTGGTACCAATTTCGTAATTGCTCTTTGTATTCCTTCAATTTTATCATACTTTTTTTTTGTACTTGGTGACCACGTCGTCGCTGTGTACTATCTTGGTCTTATCAAAGTGACTAGTATTTTCTTCACCATTTCATCGTCCAGGTATGTAAATGCCACTTTGATTGTTCTTGTTAAATCATAAGTTTCTCCAAAAAATTTGTTTATATGTTTCTCAGGGGACATATTATTCATAATAGTGACTCCCAGGTTCTTCTCATTGTCCACCTTTTTAATTTCTTTCTCTACCAATTTATATAACCCCACTATTCTTTTTTTCCTTCTTCCAAATTCTATTACACTACACTTCTTGATATTGAATTCCATCTCCCACTTCCTACTCCATTCCCATACTTTATTGAGATCGCTCTGCAGCGACTCACAATCTTCTAGTGTTCACTTTTTTTTAGCAGTTTTGCATCGTCCGCAAAGAAGCTTATATAACTTTCAATTCCTTTATCCATATCATTAATATATATAGCAAACATTATTGAGGCCAGAACTGTTCCTTGTGGAACTCCACTAATCACTTCATCCCAATGTTTGTCTCTTATTACCACTCTCATTTTTCTTTCATGCAAGAAGTCTTCCATTCACTCCAGTAATCTGCCCTGTATTCCTCCTGCAGTTCCTATTTTCTTCAGCAATTTCTTATGTGGCACCTTATCAAAAGCTTTTTTCAGGTCTAGAAATGCACAATCACCCCATCCATCTCTTTCTTGTATTATATCTATTAGTCTTGAATATAAACATATCAAGCTTGTGACAAATTATTTTCCTTGTTTAAATCCAAATTGCCTTGGATTTAGTACATTTTTTTTTTTTTTTTTCAAATGCCTTACCCATCTAATTTTGATCATTCTTTCACAAATTTTAGCTACCTTACTTGTAAAAGAGACCGGTCTATAGTTAAATTTAAAGTGGAATGGGAAGTGGATAATAGATTGCCATTTTTGGACATCTTAGTCATGAGACATCAGGATCATCTTTCTTTCACAGTGTACAGAAAACCCACGTACACTGGGAGCTATGTACACTTCAATAGTAACCATCCTGATAATATCAAATATAGTGTTGCTTCGGGTCTTTTTCTAAGGGCACTAAGACTATGCAGCCCATCTTATTTGGATTCAGAAAATTCAACCATAAGAAATCAGTTAAGAAGATTAGGATACCCAGACTGGTTTACAAACAAATCCTTAAGTAAGGGCAAAACCAGTTACTATAAATCCACTTCCCACCCATCTCAGCATCATAAATGGAACAAAAATTGCCTAAAACTTCCTTATAACAAATCTATCAATAATTTCTCCCAAATAGTACCAAAGGTTAACATGAAAATCATTTATAGTTACCCCAATAATTTATTCAGAAAAGTAGTCAACGTTCATCACAGAACAACAGAAGACATAAACCTCGGAGTTTACAAATTACCCTGCTCAGGATGTGATGAAGTGTATTGGGGACAAACGGGTAGAGAATTGAAAACAAGAATAAAAGAACATAAAAACTCAGTAAAATACGCACAACAGAACTCCGTGGTATTTCAACACGTCGCCAACAATAATCACCGCATAAATTGGGACGAGGCAAAAATAATTTTCAAATCAAAATGTAGTTATAAAAGGAAAATCATTTAATCCTCCTTAATTAAACAATTCCCTAATTTTAACATTTCAAAAAGACAATGGAACCACCTTGGCAGTTAACAAATTACTTCCTTCTATTGTAAAAGCGGATGACTTGCCACAAAGCCCGCGCAGCAATATAGACGCTACCTGATATGACATGTCCATGTTCCCTCACTCCACCTCTCTCCTCTGTATCTAAGATATGTGTTTTCTCTTGTCTTTGTATTCCGCTTGAAGAGGATCACAACAAGTGATCGAAATATACGGAAATCGTTATTTCCTTTCTTTTTTTAAATCCAATCACAGTGGGTTTTTAGTGTATTTATTAATGTGTTACGACATTACTGGACATATATATATATAGATAGATAGATAGATAGATAGACTTTATTTGGCAATAAATCAATGTACATGAAGTGCAAATAATGACAAGAACACATAGTTCGAAATAATAAATGTAAATTGCCGAGGATAACACAAAAAGCATGAACGCTTATTTCCATTGTGGTCCTCATCAGGTAATTTTTCTACATTAAGTCACACGGACAAACATACATAGGGGGTTGAGGGGACCAGAGACACTCATGAGTAATACCAGCCAGTACACATATGACACGTAAACATTGTTATAGATTTGCTAATATTACTGAAATGTTTGTACACATAGGAACATTGAGTCCGAATATTTGAGCACCATCCAAAAGGAACCTTGCATTCAGCAAAGGAACAACAAAATAATGATGAACTGTAACAAAACAGTATGAGTGAGTACTATATCTGAGTAGTACCATTAAAAATATATTGCATTTTTCTACATCTGTATCAACATGGATGAGTGAGTACTATATCAGAGTAGGACCATTACTGATATACTACAATATTCAACATCTGTAACAACATGGAGTTATAGTGAATCCTAATAGGGTTACCTATTAATTAAATCTAACATTTTACCTGAATCTCAGGACGGAGTGGGCAATTACTATGGGTAGTAGTACATTATAACCTGAAGCAGGGGACCAGTACTCGAATGAGTAAAACAACAAGGAGAATGAGGAAAGAGGTCAGATCATAACTGTTCTTGGAACCTACCTGAGGCATATGCCATATTATGACTGGCAAAACAAGGGTGGAAACCAATTTGTTAACATCAATCATTGTTATGCTTAACTAAACTTCTGAAAAAAGGGGGGGGAGGTGAGGTCAGAAACAGTTATGAGTGATCGCAGATATGGGTGGTATTACTCATGGATTCAGGTATCCCTCACTAAGCTAGTAGTACACAAAGTCAAGGCTGTTCTCTGTCCATAGCTGAGACATATAGTAACCCTTGACTTTTTTCTTGAAGGTAACCTTGCTATTTGTCTTCTTAATGGACACAGGTAGTGAGTTCCATAGTTGAGCACCTGTGAAGTGAAAACTGTTTTTGGTGAAGGGACCTGCATGGGGTACGATAAGAGACTCTTGACTGTTCCGGGTTCGGTTCTCAGCCGATAATGTAAAATTACAGCTCACATATGAGGGAGCAGAATTATGAATGACATTGTAAACCTGGTTTAGTTTCAGCTGCTGGACACGATATTTTACTGGTAACATTCCTACCTTGCTAAATTCTTCAATACCAATATGACTACGTTGAGGTAGGTTTAGTATGAATCTAATTATCTTATTCTGTGTAACCTGTAGCCGGGACTGGTTTTTTCTGCTCAGACTACTGTACCAAGAGCTACAAGCGTAATCGAAGTGATGTTGTAACAGGGCTGAGACCAGAAGCTTCTTTGTTTCCAGATCAAAATTTCTGGCTTTTCTGTACAAAAATTTGACTTTATGTGAACACTTGGAAACAATCTTATCTGTTATAGCATTCCCTGAGAGGGACTGATCTAAGGGTATTCCAAGATAGGTTACTTCTTGTTTTGACTCTAAGACATTAACCCCACATCTGACCTGAACATCGCTGCGTTTCCTGAGGTTGGGTTTGGATGCGAAGACAATACTTTCCGTTTTACCGAGGTGTAAGGACAGCCTATTATCTATGAGCCAGTCCTAGACCGATGACAGTTCGACACTCAGTTTCTCCTCTACTTCAACCGGGTCCCTACCTGAGACAATTAGAGCGGAGTCGTCTGCAAATAGCAGTAACTTACAGTTCACCGCACCTGGCATGTCGTTAATATAGATCAGGAACAGCAGCGGTCCTAGAATTGAACCTTGTGGTACACCACAAGTTATCTCTCTGTCATCTGAACGGGCCTCATTTACCTGTACTAGTTGATTGCGACCTGTAAGGTAGGACTTGAACCAGCCAATATTCGCCACTCCTAATGCCTGAAGTTTTTTTAATAGAATATCATGGTCCACTGTATCAAACGCCTTTTGAAGATCCAACAAGACTAAGCCCGTGTAATTACCTCTGTCGCATTCCTGTTTTATCAGATCGTAAAGGTATATTAAGCTGGTGTCTGTTGAGTAGTTCGTTCTAAAAACCAGATTGCATACCGTATAGTAGATTACGTTCCCTGAGGTAGGTATCTAACTGGTTGTATATGGTACGTTCCAAGACCTTCGAAATAATACCTAGAATTGAAACAGGCCTGTAGTTACCTGCCTCAGTTTTTGCGTTTTTCTTGTAAAGAGGTGTTACCCGAGCCCTTTTCATGTCGCTTGGGATAAATCCTGAACCAATAGACAAATTTATTATGTGGGTTATTGGGGGAGTAATAATTGAGGCTCCATCCTTAACAAACCTCGCAGGAATGTCATCTAACCCTGTAGCCTTATTGGCACTTATGCTAGCCAGTAATTTAAACACTTCTTTTTGAGTGGTCTTATGCAGTTTGAAACACTTTGAGGACTTGTCCTTATAATACTCCTGAACGTACCTCAGCCCAAACTTCCCAGAACCTGTAGGGAGGGATTTAACTAGTTTTGTGGCAATGGTTGTGAAAAAGGTGTTGAAGTGATTGGCTATGGTGTTCCTATCAGAGTTGAGCTCACCGTTTATCAAGAGTCCTATCCTGTCTACTTTGTTACTAGGCTTTGTGTGAACTATATATATATATATATATATATATGTATATATATGTATATATGTATATACATATATATATATATATGTGTGTGTGTGTGTGTGTGTGTGTGTGTGTGTGTGTGTGTGTGTGTGTGTGTGTGTGTGTGTGTGTGTGTGTGTGTGTGTGTGTGTGTGTGTGTGTGTGTGTGTGTGTGTTGTGATTCACCATGGTCTATGATTCACCTTGGTCTTGGATCACGTGTTGGGCTCGTGATCGACAGCTATTTCCCTCCCGGAAGAGAGCTTAGAGCTCATATATGACCGATCTATGAGTAATGCTGTGACCCTACACGCACACACATACACACACAACTCCTCGCCCACAAGAGCTGGAGTAAAAACTCGCAGCACAGCGATACTGAAATTATTTCACCCCTGGGCGGAATTCGAACCCGGACCGCCGTAGTGGCGGCCGAGAATTCTACCACAGCGCCATCGAGTGTGTGTGTGTGTGTGTGTGTGTGTGTGTGTGTGTGTGTGTGTGTGTGTGTGTGTGTGTGTGTGTGTGTGTGTGTGTGTGTGTGTGTGTGTGTGTGTGTGTGTGTGTGTGTGTGTGTGTGTGTGTGTGTGTGTGTGTGTGTGTGTTTAACTTATTGTAATATGCAGGAAAGGAGCAACGTTCGTAGGTTCTCGTGTCCAATTGCCCAATCTGTTATACTTAGCTTCAAGTGTGTGTGTGTGTGTGTGTGTGTGTGTGTGTGTGTGTGTGTGTGTGTGTGTGTGTGTGTGTGTGTGTGTGTGTGTGTGTGTGTGTGTGTGTGAGAGAGAGAGAGAGAGAAAGAGAGAGAGAGGGAGAGAGAGAGAGAGAGAGAAAGAGAGAGAGAGAGAGAGAGAGAGAGAGAGAGAGAGAGAGAGAGAGAGAGAGAGAGAGAGAGAGAGAGAGAGAGAGAGCGAGAATTTGAGTGTATATGCGTGTGTGTGAGATAGAAAGAGAGGAGAGAGAGAGAGAGAGAGAGAGAGAGAGAGAGAGAGAGAGAGAGAGAGAGAGAGAGAGAGAGAGAGAGAGAGAGATTAACCACAGTCTTGGATAATGTGTTGGTCTCGTTATCGACAGCGTACACCATCCCAGATGAGAGCTCAGAGCTCAAATACGACCCGATCTGTGGGTAATGTGTGCGTAAAGATCATTGATTGTAAACTCCACTACTTACAAGATCATGATTACAATGACCGAAGTAGGCGTTTAAGTAGACACTGCAAAATTTGAGTTACAATGAATTTTGAATATCTGCCGTATGTTACAGCAAACCTTACTGACGTCATAACATTCTAAGACAGAAATATTATTATGTATAGTTGAGATGATTCAACTTCATAAATTAATCTGTATAACTGACAATTGTATTTTAAAGAACGAGAATATTTCTTGAGGAACTATGGCGTTTCTAGTCGGCAGCGTTTACAAACTGCTATTGTCGTCACAACTCTCGCAGCTCCCGACAAGAAGGTCATATGTTCCTCACCTCTTGGAAACCCTGGTGTGGTGGAAACTATGGATCGTGGCTGTACATTCCTAGATGACAATATTTATCTGTCTGTTTTTCTGTTTATCTATATCCATATACTTACCTGTTTGTGTATGAATCAATTTCTTCCTATTTATTTATCTATCTTTATATTTCTATCAACTTATTCATTTTTCTATCTATTTGTTTACTTATATATCTATCTACCTATGTATTTTGTTATCTATTTGTTTGTTTGTATGTATGTTTGTTGTTTGTTCACCTATATATTTACCTATTTATTCATCATCCATCCTCGGCCACTTTAATCTGTAAGGAGAAAGTGTGTGTGTATATATATATATATATATATATATATATATATATATATATATATATATATATATATACATATATTTGAGAAATTCGCTAGTGAACAGCGACATCAATTAGACAATCTCCTTGATAGTGGCGCACGGGATTCGAACCTGCTGCACTTGGAACTAAACTTCCAAGACACCTCGCCTTAATTCGCTCGACCAACGACGGTATAAAACCTTGAGAACTCATAGTCTATCTGACTATCGAGATTGGGGAGGGCGCTCACTGCACCCACTGCGAATTTCTCAAATAGTTAAAGTTGGCGATAGCGTGAAAGGGATTCGTTCCGGTCCTTACCCCTCCCACGTGTGCGGTTGGCCTTTGTGGTGAAACGGGGGTGATGGGGTGCAGTGAGCGCCCTCCCCAATCTCAATAGTCAGATAGACTATGAGTTCTCAAGGTTTTATACCGTCGTTGGTCCATCGGATTAAGGCGAGGTGTCTTGGAAGTTTAGTTCCAAGTGCAGCCGTTCGAATCCCGTGCGCCACTGTCGAGGAGATTGTCATATATATATATATATATATATATATATATATATATATATATATATATATATATATATATATATATATATATATATATATATATATATATATATATATATACAGACACAAACGAAAATTACAGAAAAGGACCCGATATTCTCAACAAACTACAGGACGTCATTTAGGGCGATATTCTTCTGTGGATGTATAATGGTTAGGAGAAAATGCTGGTGTCATGCGTAAGCCATTTTGCCTTTTATAATATCGCGCTCTAAGAATCATATTTCCGTACGAAGGAGGTGTGGCATTTACCCCCTCTCTATTCTAGACGCCTTCAATGTTTCAAAGTCAAAAGTTATTTCCATTGTGTATCTGAGGCACTAACACAACCTCTGGCAACTGATCTCTTCATTCGTATTCTAATTTCTCTATATCAATCGCTTTATTTTCACCACAAAATAACTCACAGGAAATGTGTATCCTGTTATTCGCGAGTTTGGAGACATATCTTAATTATCATAATACCGTAATAATGTGACTGAAACTTCTAAATAAGAATTAAAATGTAGATAAACGCTGCTAATAGAACATTCCAGAACATTCTCCTTTAAGTTTGAACGTCAGTGAATTATATATAAAGTAAATACCTACTTTGGTAGCACAGACTTACGAAATTCTTTAAATTAAGCAATCGAACATAACCATTCTTTGTTTATATAGATTCCAGCAACACTTTTACGAGCAAATTTCAAATCATGATAGTTTATGTAAGAAGGAGTTAGAGAAAACGTTAAAAAATTAGGGATGACTAAAAAAAATAAACAAAATTACATGCTGATACATTAATTACGATTTATGAAAACACGAAATTTAGTAAATAGATACATTTGTATTGCAATAATTATATAGATTTTTATACTTAAAACGTTAGACCTCAATTTCAGTAAAATCGTCAATGAATCAAGAATTCGTTATAAATGGCTGACCAAAGGCTTCCACCAAACACTTCAGTGATTCAAACAACTACGCTAACCTCCACCACATTACTCCTGCAAACTTCTCTATCTCGTCTCGTTCCCTTCTATCTGGTCTTCCTCTTGCACGCTTCCCATCTCGCGGCGTCCATTCAGCAACGCCTTTGATCCATCGCCAATCGTTCTTCTTTGACGTCAACTTCCGCACTGAATTTAATTTTCACCTGTGCTTCTATCCACTGGAGATCAGGAGAGGATCATGGTGTTAAGTTTTTGGATGGGATATTATCGAACTGGAAGTGTTAAGATATCACGAAAAGACGGAGAGATAAACAAATAGTTCAACGAGAGAGACTGATGTGAAAGAGAGAAGATACTTGATAACTGTGAGTAAAGGCGTTATCACACTGGGCTATTTTTCCTCCGACTGTTGGAGCAAATTTACAGCCTGCATATTTTGGGAAGGAATTTGATATGCTGGAGGAAAAACTGTTTTCTTCAGCATATCAAAAGACATTCTATGTCAATTGTTGAGAAAACAATAGTTTGTCATAGTGATTTTATGTCAGAAAAAAATTGTGGTAAATTGAGATTAATTGTCTTATTATTATTTTTATATACATGTAAATGGTGTTAAAGAATTGTATACTGTTGCTGTAGATTCCTTATATATGTGATTCTCATATGTTTTATACTTTGTAATAGGTTTAGATCCTATACAGCACCTTTAGTCGTATGTATCTAATTGAATCCTATGTAGACATCTTTTGTTTATGTTAAGTTATTGATACGAAGACGTTCAAGACGTCGCTTGTTTGTTTACATCCGCTTGCTAATAAATCTCAAAAGGCAAGACCCCGTTTTTCAACTTTCCTCGCCGACACACTGCTACAAAAATG